>NC_047092.1:5799684-6147184 GCF_902459505.1 Geotrypetes seraphini | reverse complement strand
CAGAGTCTTCCTCCTTGTCCTCTTGAAAGGAGCCTCGGTCCTGCTGGAGCCACCAAAGACAGGCTCTCAAAACAGATATTGAATACTACTGGCTTGGAGACTTGGTGCTTAATCATCAAATGACTTGTGATCCTCAGAGCAGAGCCTCCCTCTAGGCTGCCTGAACTCTTCCTTCTCCTCTGGAACAAAGGATAAAGTTCAGCAATGGCTCTAATTTCCCTAACCCCACCAGACCTTGTATTACACCGCTCTCTGAAACTTGTCTTTGTTCTACTGTTACCCACCTTGAGCTTCCTGGGAGGATGGGAAAATCAATCAGAAGTTTCCCACTCCAAAGAAAAAAGGGTCTGAACCGCTTAGTGGCTAGGAAAAGCATTTGGAAGGTTTCCAATTCCCTATGTATGTATTACAATGAACCACTGAGGCATGTTATTTCTGAAAACAACATTTGTGGACAGAAAAATCTTTCATTAACTTGAGTGTCAAAGAGTAGTTTGAAAATCTGCATATGTTTATGTTTCTGTATTTCTAGGAAAACAGACGAGACCTGCCAAATATGACCTACTCCCTTAAGCAAACTTTCAGGCAGATGCATTATGATGCTATCCAAATTCTCTCCAGAACTCTGCTGTCATACTTGGAGAATTTAAGCATAACACAGCAAACATCTATTTGGTAAATGAAGTGTTTCTATTACAGGATATGATGCATTAACAGCTGAACAGGAAGCATATGCCCAGCCATATCTTGGCCTCTTTCTGGAAGTGATCCGATTACAGGATCTTGGCTAAGAGTTAGGGACAAGGGGGATATAGAGGGTGGAAGAATAAAAAGAAGGGGTGGGGTGGAAGAGGGAAGAGATAGAAATATGTTGGGTATGAATCTAATATAATAAAGTGCTAGGCCGCGCATGCGCACTCTAAAGTCGTGTCCCCTGATCTGTCGCGGACATGAGAGTGCGCATGCGCGCTTAGTACGTCACCACAGCCTCCCTGCTCTCCACCTCGCGCCGCTGCAGGCCCCATTCGCAACTCGCCTTTGTTCAGGAGCCGCCAAAGAAGAGCGGCGGCCTTCCTTTCCTGCCTCTCCAATGGTGCGGCTCAGCGCTCGCGCAACCCCGGCTTCCCCACCTGGGGAAGCCGCGAGGCTGCAGCGGCCTTCCTCACCCGGCTCTCACGGTGTGCCTGAGCAATGGCGGCCGGCGATCCCCGTAAAGACTCCCCACCCTCAACTAAAAAAATGAAGTTATACAGCTGGGGGGAAGCCGCGAGGCTGAGGCGGCCTTCCTCACCCGGCTCTCACGGTAAGCGCTGCCACGGCTCCTTTCTCGAACCGCACCAGGCGGGGATTGAGAGAGGAGCTGCGGCAGCGGCTTTCAAATAAAACATGAAATTACACAGCTGGGGCAAGCCGCGAGGCTGCGGCGGCCTTCCTCACCCGGCTCTCATGAGTGCGCATGCGCTAGGGAGAGTGAAGGAAGCCTCACTGACCTGCGAGGGAGAAGGGGGAGCAGCGGAGAGGGGGGGCTGGCCAAATTGCTGCTACCGCTACTGGGAAGCAAGTTAACCTGCCAACCAACACACACAAACACATACAGAAAACAAACAAACACACATACAGCAGGCAAAGAGACAAATACCAAAACAAATACAGACAGAGAGACCACAGGGAAGTGTGTGTGTGTGGGGGGGGGAGGAAAATGCTGCACAGGGTGGGAGGGAAATGCTGCAGCACAGGGAAATGGAGGGGGAAGGAATGCTGATATAGCTACTGCATAGGGAAGTGGAGGGGGGAGAGAAATGCTGCTGCATAGGGGGCAGGGAGAGAGACAGATAGTGGGAGGGAGGGAAACAGAAAGAAAAGAAGGAGACTGGGGCAAGGAGAGAGACAGAAATAAAGAAAGACAGTGGCAGAAAGAGACAGAAATAAATAAAGACAGACAAATATATATTTCTAGCACCCGTTAATGTAAGGGAGAAGGGCTGGACAGTCAAGGAAAGAGACACAGAAAGAAAGATAGAGCAGGAGGAAGAGAGATAGAAAGAAAGAAAGATAGACAGAAAGCAGCCAAGGATAGAAAATGAAAAAAATAAATACAAAGACACACATCTATTCTAGCACCCATTAATGTAACGGGCCTAAAGACTAGTATGCAATAAAAGGAGAAGAAATCTGTGCACTGAGTAAGGATGGTTTGAATAATACTGTTTTCTAAATTAAAGTATGTAAGACCCAAGTGATGAAAGAAATGTGAGTTTACAACTGATCTCAGGATCCAAGAGGATAAAATTCAAACAGGGACAAGAAAAAGCTCACTTAGTCCAAAGGATGTTACGCAGCTGCCTCCTTTTATTAATTTTCCCTTTGTTACTTTCAGCATACGAACACAGAAATTGCTGTACTGGGTTACACTCAAGGGCCATCAAACTGAGTGACCTGGAGTGGTACCGCTGGAGACAAGTATATGGTGGGATCACAAAAAGTAAATACGCAGTGGCTTTCTCCATGTCCACCTAATAAATAACATTTTATAGCCTTTTCCTCTAGCAACTTGTAAAAACATTTTAAATATTGAGCTGTATATAGCAATGTTGCCATCATCCTCAGCTAGCTCTGGCACCACTGCCCAGTCACAGAGGGTAAGGAACTACCATTACAGTTCAACACGTAGCCTTGGCATTTTGACTGATTCTACTTTATTGTTTGAAGTGAAGGTTAATCAGGTTGTAAAATTTGGTAAGCTAAGCTTCTGAAGATTTGGAATTACTTTTCTTTAGAAGACCTTCGTAATTTCATCTCCTTTAGATTACTGTAATATCCACTATCTGGGTCTTTCAAACAAATTATTGATCAAAATTCTGGCTGCTTCAAAATACAGCTGCCAAGATATTTTTTTTTTACAACGGATATGATAGAATTGCTCCATTATTGATTGAGAGCTTTACATTGGCTCCCAATTATTGCATGAACTGAATTTAAGTCATTTTGGTCATCCTTCTAAATTTTATATGGTTACATAGCAACATAGTAGATGATGGCAGTCTGCCCAACCTTACCCTCTCTCTTTAAATTACTGATTTAATTTATATTTTTCTTCTTCTTAGCTATTTCTAGGCCAGAACCCAAAGCTCTGCCCGGTACTGTGCTTAGATTCCATATACTAAAGTCTCCATCAAAGCTCACTCCAGCCCATCCAAACCATCCCAACTGTCGAAGACCTCCTCAGCCCTTCCTCAACCAAATGGCCATATACGGGACACAGACCATGCAAGTCTGCCCAGTACTGGCCTTAGTTCTTCAATATATACCATTATTTTCTGTTCATCCCACGCTTTTTTGAACTCCATCACCATTTTCCTCTCCACCACCTCCCTTGGGAGTGCATTCCAGGCATCAACCACCCTCTCCGTAAAGAAGAATTTCATCACATTACTCTTGAGTCTACCACTCTTCAACCTCAAATTATGCCCTCTGGTTTTACCATTTTCCTTTCTCTGGAAAAGATTTGATTCTACGTTAATACCTTTCAAGTATTTAAACATCTGAATCATATCTCTCCTGTTCCTTCTTTCCTCTAAGGTATACATATTCAGGAGCTACCAGTCTCTCTTCATACGTCTTTTGGTAAAAACCTCCTACCATTTTCGTCGCCCTCCTCTGGACCGCTTCAAGTCTTCTTATGTCCTTTGCTAGATACGGTCTCCAAAACTGAACACAATACTCAAAATGGGGTCTCACTAATGACCTGTACAGGGGCATCAACACCTTTGTTCTACTGGTTACACCTCTCTTTATACAGCCCAGCATCCTTCTGGCAGCAGCCACCACCTTGTCACACTGTTTTTTTGCCTTTATATCTTTGGACACTATCACCCCATCCGTACATATCAGCCTCTACCCTTCCAGCATATACGGCTCCTTCCGATTACTAATCCCCAAATGTATTACTCTGCATTTCTTTGCACTGAATTTTAATTGCCAGATATTAGACCATTCCTCTAACTTTTGCAGATCCTGTTTCATGTTTTCCACTCCCTCTTCGGTGTCTACTCTTGTTACAAATCTTGGTATTATCTGCAAAAAGGCAAACCTTTCCTTCTAACCAGCAATGTCACCCACAAACATATTCAACAGGATCGGCCCCAGCACTGACCCCTGAGGGACTCAATTACTCACCTTTCTTTCCTCCGAGCAAATTCCATTAACCACCACCCTCTGGCATCTGTCTGTCAACCAGTTTCTAATCCAGTTCACCACTTTGGATCCTAACTTCAGCTCATCAAGTTTGTTCAAGAACCTCCAATGAGGAACCGTGCCAAAGGCTTTGCTGAAGTCTAAGTAAATTACATCTAGTACATGACATGTCCTTGATCCAATTCTCTGGTCACCCAATCAAAAAATTCAATTCAAACAGGTTAGTTTGGCACGATTTATCTTTAGTAAAGCCGTGTTGCCTCAGATCCTGTAACCCATTAGATTCTAGGAATTTCACTATCCTTTCTTTCAGTAACACTTCCATTATATTTCCAACAACTGAAGTGAGGCTTACCGGCCTGTAGTTTCTTGCTTCATCTCTGTGACCACTTTCATGAATAAGGACCACTTCTGCTGTTCTCAAATCCCCAGGAACCACTACCGTCTCCAGAGATTTGTTGAACAAGTCTTTAATAGGACCCCCTTGTCATCTTACTTAGTATTTCAGACAAGGTCCCAATTCCTCGCATCAATAACATAACATCGTACTTATAAACCATATAACCGTAAGTTCAATGCGGTGAGCAAAAGATTAAAAATAACATAACCTAAGGATGGTTTAAATTAGTTTGCTAAATAAGCTAAATATTTTGAAAAAAGATGAGTTTTCATTTGAGTTCTAAAGTGCTTGTAAGAGCAAGCACTACGCAACAGTGGTCTAAATTTCCTGTCATAGAAAGCAGCCTGAAATGCTAGTGTATGTTCCTAGGATTTCTTGCTCTTACAACCTTGAGCAGACAGAAAATTAAACAATGCATGTGATTCTCTCTTATGTTTATGGAATGTTATGAGAAATCTATCGGTCATATTGCTTGGAGCAATACAAGGACAACCCAGGTTAAACAAAACATACGCCTCCACAGGAAGCCAATGCAACTCACGGTAGAAAGGAATCACATGATCATATTTCTTTAGACCATAAATAAATTTGACCCCCGTATTTTGAATCAGTCTAAGCCTAGCCATCTCTTTCTTGGTACATTTCAAATAGGCATGTACCAACCTCAGCTTTCCTTTCCTCACAGTATAAGAAAGAAGGGGCTTAATAAGCAATTATGTTCAGAAAACACTGCAGGAACGTGGAACATGGTACCGTTAGTGCTGCATCTTAGATATCATTATTTGAATTAGAAAAATGTTAAAACACCAGGCATTATAATAAGTTTTACAATTATTTATTTTTTTTAATCCTATAATGGCATTCTTTTCTATCTTTGAAAAAGTTTTTATATGTATCTTGCTCTGATGGAGTCTTTTCCCTAAGTGGCTAATCAAATATATTAAACCTGAACCTGTTCTGAGCTCTTGGTTGGAGATATATATATATATATATATATATATATATAAATATAAATATAAATAATTATTTATTATACCAGGTATGCCTTCCATCCCTCATCTCCGAGGATGCAGATCACCTAAGTGCCATATGATAAGTATTTGATTTGTTCTGCCATCAGTGAGTTCCAATTCCTCCAATCAGAGAAGCTGTTTCCAATGTCCAGAGATTTGCACCAATGGGTGAAAGGGATGGGGAGCATTTCGGGCAGCAGTTCGATTCATAAGCTCAAAGGAGGGTTACTTTATGTGCATTATTTAAGAAATTTTTCAGCTACATGGGACTTGCTCTCATATGTGCACCTAGGCCATAATTGATGTGCTCACTCAAGCTATACTATGCTCAACTGTTGGTCTATAAGCAAAGAATCCAGTAACCAGTGCTCAAAGAAGCCTTTTTGTTCCAGTTCCTTCATAGTCTCTGGTAAGCCAATCACTCAGATATTGCTCCTTCTAGAACATAGTAACATAGCAAAATGACGGCAGATAAAGACCTGAATGGCACATCAAACAGTGTGCCCTGTAACAATTTCATGACTGAATTGTCTTTTTTTCCCCTTTGTTTCTTCTGGGCCACATACCTTAGAAGTCCACCCGGTACTGTCCTTAGGTTTCAACTACTGGAGCTGCCGTTGAAGCTCACTCCAGCCTATCCAAACCACCTCCTTTGCAGGATTCAGACCGTGAAAATTTGCTCATTCATATTCTAGTTAGAGATCATCTGTGTTCATCCCACACTTTTTTGAATTCTGTCACCATTTTCCTCTCCACCACCTCCCTTGGGATGGAATTCCATATCGCCAATCTTTTCTTCATATCGTGTCACTTTAGTCCCTAGGGGCCTGAATATATACGTGCAGCAAGTGCAGATTTTTCTATGTCCACTAATTGAAACTAATAGTTATTAAGTGACACTGCCAATATCTGCCCAGATGGCTTACTTAATTTAATTCTAGTGTAAGAGCTAGTGCTTTTCTAAGCTGAGTAATTAAATGGTTTCAGTCATCATCCCCTCATAGGCTTTGCAATGCTCCTTGTTCTTCTTTGCCATGACTCTGGAAGACATCTCTGTTAATATGTAAGAAATCTGTCCATCCAGTGATTACAGCTCACATCAGCACTAGATGGTACACATAGCACACTCAGTGAAAAAGATTAAGAGTAGATTTTCAAGGAAGCACTGATAGTCCCAGGAATGTACCCTTTTCCATGCTCACCACACCATGTGATCATTGAATGCTTTAGATCTGGTGGAACATTTTTTGTACTGCCAAGGCTTAACGAAACCAGCAGCAAGGAGACATATTTCAATTAGATCTCACCTTTACTTAACAATCACACTTTTAGGGTAGAATCGAATGAATTACCTTCTGGCTCACACCCTTCGATGTACAGAGTGCCACAAGGATCTATTTTTGCTTTTATTTTATTTAGCCTTTTTTTTTTTTTGCCTCTCTTAGGACTATAATTTAATCACCTGAAATAAGTGTTTATTTGAAAAAAGATGATGCTCAATTGCTGGTCCCCATAGACCCCTTTGCTCACTGTCCTTTCCTCAGTCTTAATCAATGCTTTGACACTGTTGCTCAATGACTCCTGCAGAACTACAGCCTGATCTAGAGAAATCTAGGGGAGTATGGCTATTGAAGACAACTTTTCTGCCAATATCGCATCCTGTTTTTTGTGAATGCCTCATCTCCTTAAGAAGACCACAAAACTCTTGGGTTTCTCTGGAGCACATAATTCACCTGTTCTTCTTCTTTTTCTTCACCTCAACCAGGATAAACATCACCCATCAAATGCTCATCCCATCTTCCAAGGGAGTGAAGTAGAAGCAAACATTCAACATTCTCTTCACCTATACCCCCATACGAACCTGCAACTCCCAAAACCCATAAGATATGAACTAAACTACCTCACCGTCAGGAAAAAAATGAAAAGCCATCTTTTTGAGAAATTCCTTTCTAATTAAAGACCTCTCCAACAATGATGCTATTCTCCCAGTGCATTTCATTCGCTTCCTCCTGCATCACTGTAACCCTCCCTCTTGCTGCATTGTATTTTTGTTCTCCTGAAAGAGTATAACCTTCTTCATCTTTATATAGTAAAATTTCCCCGTGCTGTTTCGTGAGCCTCTTATCCTGTGAATTGCCTTGAACCTGTACTGAAAAAGATCGATTGATTAGATTCTCCACAATGGCTACCTTACATTTAACCTTCAAATTTCATGTTTGGTCAAGAAGTCATTTTTTGCATGGCAAAAACTTGCCTTTTCTATGGTGCTCTCTCGATTTCAATAACATTCACACACTGAAATCCCAGTATCAAAAAAAAAATTAAACATTTTAAACACATCTCCCTTGGGCAAAAAGCACACGAAGGCAAGCTCTGTCGATTCTCCTGCTCTCTGCCGCCCTTCCCTGCAGTGTGAGCTCGTGGTTTTAACCTGCGGGTTAAAAGCGTGTTCTGTTCCATTAAAGCCCCCCCTCCTTGTTTTGACCTCACATGTGCGGAGAGCAAGCGCATGCGCAGACTGCATCTACAGTTAAAGAAAATGGTCTGAGCATGCGTCTGGGTCGCTGAGAGGTGTGCCTCTGTTGGCATTAATTTGCATGAGGACTCGTAGTGAATCGGCCGCCCAGGAACACTCAGCCATGGACTGGATCGGTGAATCTAGGCCTTAAACACATTGGTTTTCTTGCGCATTACAAAACATAATTTTTACTGCTCTGACACCTTCATATCACCCTTCCTTATCTCCCTGTCTCCCACCATCCTCTTCCTGTAAGAATATCATTTGAATACTTTGATGTTTTACTCTTATATACTGATAACTGTCTTCATTTGCTTATCTCTGATCTGAAGGAGGATTACCTTCAAAAGCTAATCTAATCATGCTCTAGTTAGTCCAATAGAAAAGGCATCACTTGGATCCTTTTTATTTCATTTCTACAAATTATCTTATTTATTCATTTAAACATTTCTAACCTGCTTAAACCTAAGTGGTTTACAAAATACATATATAATCATTAATGTATCAGTACATCACAGATAACACATATTATTAATCAGAACACTCCCAAATAACATAATCATTCACTGAAAAGCTTCTACAAACAAATCACTATTAATTAGGATTTATTTACCTCCTTTTCGAAGCAGTAAAAAAAATATTCAGATTACAATACAAAATATGGCATAGTATATTACATTAGAATAAGAACATAAGAATAGCCTTACTGGGGCAGACCAATGGTCCATCAAGCCCAGTAACCCGTTCTCACGGTGGCCAAGCCAGGTTACTAGTACCTGGCCAAAACTCAAGAGTAGCAACATTCTGTGCACAATAAAACATTTTAACAGAAAGCACAGGAGTATATAGATAGAAGAGATAAGCGTAACAGAGGTTACAAAATAATGGATTAATCTGAAAAAAGTTGTATACGAAGTAAGACTGGTGCTTGAAAATTATCTCATCTATGTTAGGAGTGAATAAACATCCTATTGAAGTATTGTGCAACCATGTGTCACTCCTTGTGTGTGTGACTAGCAGGACCTAATTTGGGTGAAAAATTAAAACATAAGAACTTTGACATTTCTACTACACAAAAGAAATCTCACAAACCGTGTGGTAAATGTAAGGTATGCAAATACGTTATGAATGTTACTCAATTAACAATTCCATTTTCAGGTGGTCGTAGGTTCATATTAAACACTGATACTTCATGCGACTCCAAAGGAGTCGTTTACTATATTCAATGCCCTTGTTTAAAAATATATATAGGGCAGACCACCCGTAAAATCAAAACTCGTATTATCGAGCATTTGAGCAACATACGTACCAAACGTATCACCGCCCCTCTAGTTCCCCATTGGTTGAGCGAAGCACATACACTTGAGGATCTTCAATATACGGTGTTGTTACATATTGAACATTTTCAAGGAGACCTCTCTAAATTACTTATTCAAAAGGAACAGCGGTTCATCTACAATTGGCACACCCTTACCCCTGATGGACTAAATTCGGAGATTGATTGGCTACTATTATAACATAATGGAGAGTGTCTTCTCATTTTCTGTTTGATCTCATTTCCGGTAGGGCTTAATTTAATAAGTTCCGGTTCTTTAGCTTATAAAATCAAAACGCCGGTCTTTGGTGATCAGCTTGCTCTTCTTTGCGGTCTGGTCTAGTTATAGTGAGCCAACATTTGGTATGTAGATTTACTGATATTATTTTAGTAACATTTACATTAGATTCTTTATTGTGAGATTACTAGTAATCTTTAAGATTCTATTTCAGATCTATTAACGTGAGTTGATTCAATAAAGTTTTTTAATTTATTCTCTCTAGTATCAGTGTCCCTCCCTGACGAAGATACGAAACCTGGGTCGGGGGGACTGGGACTATGAAATAAAAGGCACACATAGAGAAACAAAACTTTTTAAAAGCACATCACTTTGGATATGTTCGTTTGAACGAGGATTAACTTCACCAATTACCATCTGCCAGAGATAAGTACACCATTTAATACAACTTACTCATATTGAGATTGTGGACAATATTATTCAGGTGGTTGAGGGACAGTGAAGGCAATGATGGTCCCTATGTTAACCTCGTTTTGGTGATAACACTTAAAACACTGGTTATAAGGTCTGAGCACTTCACATTTAATTCAAATTTATTTATTATTTAGCACTTTTGTATAAGAGCTGTGATTAATGAAAGTATTATAGATTGTCATCACAGAATATATTATTTATTCCTCCAGCGATTTGTCTATATAGTACATTGAGGAAATAATGGCCACTTTAGGCTGGACTTCAAAGTCTGGGCTTTCAGAAGAACGTATCTCTTCATTATTGGCTGGCGATAGACTGTTTGGAGAGGGAGATTTAGATCAAGGTTGCACCTGGGAAGAAATTAAATATTCCCATAAGGCTTTAATTAGAACCCAGCTCCACTCAGCGGCCCTAGTTGAATATTGTCATTCCAAAAGAGTACCCAGAGGCTTACGCCTATTTAAAGAACCTAGATTCCAGGACAATCCTGAATACATTAAAAACTGGAACGAAACATTGACAAGATGTTCAATTGACCTCATGCTACTCACTATTGATGTGCTAGCTCCAATTATTGAAGCACAAAAACAAGATTTACAATCTAAGATGGAGCTAATTAAAATACAAAGTACAGATGATTGCTTCATTCAATCTTACCAAGATCATGTAACAGCTATGGAGAAATATAATAAAGAACAAAGACAATTTAAAATAAAAAAATTCCGCAGAGATGAGATGGACTTTACCAAGGGATACATATACCCATGGATGAACCGAAATAGTAAAACTAAACGGCAAAGACAATCAAATACCACTAAAAAAGTTGGATTCAATTTATCAACCAGTGAGTCTTCATCGGATAGTGAAAATAAAACATCTAAAGATCAGTTAAGTAAAGGTTCATTTTCTGAATTTAATACTCTGTCGGAATCTTTTTTAAGACTTCCGCCACAAGAAGGTCCTCTCCAAGACTCTCATCGAAGAGAAACTCGGAGCTCGAACAAGAACAAGAAAGCTCCAGCATAAATTTACATGGAATTTTCAATTTATCATCACGGACTTTAAATACCCAAGAGGAAGATCTCCTAGCTAAAGGTTTATCATTTGTGCCTAGTGTAAAGTATGATGGTTTTGACACTAGAGCTCATCTTCAAAGGTTTTTCAGATCACTAAAATTGAAAGTATTCTTTCAAGATAAAGAGAATACCATGACCGATCCTTCCTTGCCTGAAGGTCTGAGGTGTAAATCAACATGGCTTCCACCAGGCCCACAAGACCCACTCGTTGCTACCTTTGAACATTTAGTACTTAGGGATTTACAAGCCCTTGAATCTAATTATAGCACACGTACACGTTCAAACTTGTCAACTAAACAGTGGAAGATAATTCAAAATCTACAAAGGGACTCCTCTATAATTATATCGAGAGCCGACAAGGGAGGCGGCATTGTTATTCAAGATTATTCAGATTATCATAACGAAGCAATGCGACAGCTTAATGATACCACCTATTACAATCTGATACCAACTGACCCAACCAATGAGATCAAACAGAAAATTGACGAGACCCTACACTCTGCCAAGAACGAGCAAATTATTACATCTAAAGAATTTAAGTTTCTCACAAATGATTTTCCCAGGGTACCTACTATCTATTTCATACCGAAAATCCACAAAACTTTAAGTAAACCCCCTGGTCGACCCATTGTAGTAGGCATTGGCTCAGTACTTGAGCCACTGTCCCAATACCTCGATAGTTTCTTGAAGTCATTTGTTCCTCAAGCTGTGTCATATATTAAGGACTCTTCCCATTTTTTACAGATTATAAACCAAATTGCTCAGCAAATATCAAATGAGAATTTTTTTCTAGTAACAGCCGACGTTGTGGCTTTATATACGAATATACCACAACAGGCGGCTGTTACATTAGTAGAATCATTTCTACTTAAATTAGATATAACCGATGGGAAGAGAATTATGTTGAAGAAGCTAGCAACTACCGTTATAGGTAATAATTATTTCAAGTTCGAGAATTTGATATACCATCAAACAACAGGAGTTGCTATGGGAGCCACAGTGGCTCCCACGTTAGCCTGTTTATATATGACACAGTTTGAGGAAACATTTGTTTACAAATCTCCGTTTTTTAAGTACGTCTCCTGTTGGAAAAGGTTTGTAGATGACGTGTTTTTTGTATGGGGAGGTAATACTGATGATCTAAATAGTTTTTTAGAAGATATTAATCACAAAGATCCGAATATTTCATTTACATATCAATATAATCAACATCAGATATCTTTTTTGGACATCATGGTTTATAAACAAGATGGTCAAATTCTTACCTCCCTATACAGAAAGCCGTCTGATAGAAATTCTTTGTTACAATATGGAAGTTTCCACCCAAGAGCTTTAAGAAATGGCATACCTGTGGGCCAATTCTTACGCTTAAGAAGAATTTGTTCAAATGAAGATGACTTCAACAAACAATCGACAGTGCTATATGAGAAATTTAAGCAACGTGGGTATCCTGGGAAAATAATAAGAAGAGCATGGAAGAGGGCAAAAAACTGCCACCGTCCTTGGCTGATGTTACCAACTAATAGAGATCAATCAAAGACAGACACGGTATGTGTGATGCCTTACACTGGCAGTAGTAATGCGATTAAGCATATTGTTTTGAAGCACTGGTCAATACTTCAAAGTCATCCTTCGCTTACTCAGAAACCTAAATTCGCATTTTCAAGAGGACCTAATTTGGGTGAAAAATTAAAACATAAGAACTTTGACATTTCTACTACACAAAAGAAATCTCACAAACCGTGTGGTAAATGTAAGGTATGCAAATACGTTATGAATGTTACTCAATTAACAATTCCATTTTCAGGTGGTCGTAGGTTCATATTAAACACTGATACTTCATGCGACTCCAAAGGAGTCGTTTACTATATTCAATGCCCTTGTTTAAAAATATATATAGGGCAGACCACCCGTAAAATCAAAACTCGTATTATCGAGCATTTGAGCAACATACGTACCAAACGTATCACCGCCCCTCTAGTTCCCCATTGGTTGAGCGAAGCACATACACTTGAGGATCTTCAATATACGGTGTTGTTACATATTGAACATTTTCAAGGAGACCTCTCTAAATTACTTATTCAAAAGGAACAGCGGTTCATCTACAATTGGCACACCCTTACCCCTGATGGACTAAATTCGGAGATTGATTGGCTACTATTATAACATAATGGAGAGTGTCTTCTCATTTTCTGTTTGATCTCATTTCCGGTAGGGCTTAATTTAATAAGTTCCGGTTCTTTAGCTTATAAAATCAAAACGCCGGTCTTTGGTGATCAGCTTGCTCTTCTTTGCGGTCTGGTCTAGTTATAGTGAGCCAACATTTGGTATGTAGATTTACTGATATTATTTTAGTAACATTTACATTAGATTCTTTATTGTGAGATTACTAGTAATCTTTAAGATTCTATTTCAGATCTATTAACGTGAGTTGATTCAATAAAGTTTTTTAATTTATTCTCTCTAGTATCAGTGTCCCTCCCTGACGAAGATACGAAACCTGGGTCGGGGGGACTGGGACTATGAAATAAAAGGCACACATAGAGAAACAAAACTTTTTAAAAGCACATCACTTTGGATATGTTCGTTTGAACGAGGATTAACTTCACCAATTACCATCTGCCAGAGATAAGTACACCATTTAATACAACTTACTCATATTGAGATTGTGGACAATATTATTCAGGTGGTTGAGGGACAGTGAAGGCAATGATGGTCCCTATGTTAACCTCGTTTTGGTGATAACACTTAAAACACTGGTTATAAGGTCTGAGCACTTCACATTTAATTCAAATTTATTTATTATTTAGCACTTTTGTATAAGAGCTGTGATTAATGAAAGTATTAGCAGGTTAGTCTGCAATTTTAGTTAAGTTCTTCAGTACTTTTGAGGTGTATTCCATCCGGACCAGGTGATTTGCTTTTGTCAGTTTACATTATTACATCTTCCAGGTTCACTGAGATTTGTTCCTCCAAATTACCACCATTAAAACACTATTTCTGGCATGGCTATTTCCCCTACATCCACCTCAATAAAGACTGAAGAAAAAAGTCATTTAGTCTTTCCACTATGACATTATCATAGAAACATAGAAAATGACAGCAGAAAAGGGCCACAGCCCATCAAGTCTGCCCACCCTATTGACCCACCCTCTTAACTTTGTCTGCTAGAGATCCCACATGCGTATCCCATTTTTTCTTAAAATCTGGCACGCTGCTGGCCTTGATCACCTGTAGTGGAAGTTCATTCCAATGATTGACCACCCTTTCGGTGAAGAAATACTTCATGGTGTCGCCATGAAATTGCCCGCCCTTGATTTTCAGCGGATGCCCTCTTGTGGTCGAGGGTCCTTTAAGAGAGAAGATATCGTCTTCCACTTCGATACGGCCTGTGATATATTTAAATGTGTCAATCATGTCCCCCCTCTCTCTACGTTCCTCGAGTGAGTATAGCTGCAATTTGTTCAGCCTTTTCTCATATGGGAGATTCTTGAGCTCCGAGACCATCCTGGTGGCCATTCGTTGAACCGACTCAATTCTCAGCACATTTTTACAGTAATGTGGCCTCCAGAATTGTACACAATATTTCAGATGAGGTCTCACCATGGATCTGTACAAAGGCATTATGACTTCGGGCTTCCGGCTGACGAAACTTCTACGGATACAACCCATCATTTGTCTAGCCTTGGATGAAGCTTTCTCCACTTGATTGGCAGTTTTCATGTCTTCACTAATGATCACTCCTAAATCTCGTTCTGCTTTAGTCCTAGCTAAGGTCTCACCATTTAGTGTAAATTCTGCACGGATTTCTGTTGCCAAGGTGCATGACCTTACACTTTTTAGCATTGAAGCCTAGCTGCCAAGTCGAGGACCAATGTTCCAATAAGAGCAGGTCCCTTTACTCCTTGATTATTTACAAGCTTCTTGCTTTGAATGTATCTGAAAAAGTTTTTATTATTAGCGCCTGCATCTCACTAGCTTCTTTTCAAATTCTCTTTTTGTCTGCCTTATCAATTCCTTGCATTTAGCTTGCCACTACTTATGCTTTTTCCAATGTTCCTCATTTCGATCTAACGTCCATTTAAAAAAAAAAAATGTTCTTCTGACTATAAGTCTTTTCCACCTCACCCTTTAACCATGCTGTTAGTCATTTGTCTTTCTTACTGCATAGAATACATTGGCTTGCGATTTCAAGATCATATTTTTAAACAATATCCTTGCCTTTATCACTACTTTTTAAGTTTTTTTAAATTTTTTTCCATGTAGTCTCCCTTTGAAAGTAACTGTTAATGTAGTAGATTTCTTCAGTGCCTTCCCTCCAGTTATTAGGTCAAATTTGATCATGTTATGATTGCCAAATGGTCTCACTATCCTTATGACTGGCACCAAATCTTGCATTCCACTAAGTACTAGGTCTAAAATCATTCCATCTCATTAGTTCCTGGACAAGCTGCTATGAAGCAGTTATATATTTTATCTAGAAAGTTTACCTCCTTAGCTATAGACAAAGATGATTAGCCAAATCCAGCACGGGGGAACAGAAGTCAATGCCAGACAGACATCTACGGTCTGTGTCCCATAAATGTCAAGAGAGGTGTAGCTTTGGCAACTCCAGTGTTTTAGATTACTTTGTCATGTGAGACAAGTGAGGGTGCTGTGCGGCTCAGGGAAAGACATCTTAATTGGTAAGTTGAATATTGCCAGAAATACTTGGGGATGATAAATGCTATAATGAAGACTCCATCATGTTTGGTTGCCTATATGATTGGCATTTTGGAGACTGGACAACGATCATTTAATGGATGACTGGGGCCCATACAGAGTGCTGGGCATGGCTCAGGCCACCTTGTCGGGCAGAATGGATGGACCATGCAGGTCTTTTTCTGCCGTCATGTACTGTAATATTTATCCCATCAATGTTAGGGTTATTGAATTGTCCATAACTGTGTTGTCAAACTTGTTAGCTTCCCTATTTTCTATTAGCATTTCATTGTCAGTTTGTTCATTCTTCATCACATACAGAATTTCTATCCTTAAAGACTGCACTAAGCAGTTTGAAACTAAGTTTGTACTAGAAAGGCTAAAAAATAAAAGCATGGAACTGGCAGTCAAGGCTGTCTGTCGCCTTACCTGCTGCTTGTTGCCTCTTCGAGTAAGCATAACAAATGGCATGGTATCTGCAGACTCTGGGTCTCCCTCCCCACTGCCCAGTGGAGGTCCCTTCTTCAACTGGCTCTTCAAGTGTAAGGGAATAGCAACATCTAGTTGGTGCACTTTCACTGACTCCCCACTGCGTTGCTGAGAATGGAAACACAATGCAATCTGAAGCAGACATTCCCATACATACATGTTCCATTGAAATATGACAAAGATGACAAGAGCTGCTACAGAATCAATTTATTTAAAATAAATCTGATTTGTTGCAGTTCAAATAATATTAACATTTTTTTTACAGTTTTGATGCAAGATTTTCTTTGTGAGAACTTAGAGACATAGAAACATGATGGCAGATAAAGGCCAAATGGCCCATCTAGTCTGCCCATCCACAGCAATCATCATCTCTTTCTCTCTCCAAGAGATCCCAAGTGCTTTAAAGTCACGTTTTTCATACAATGGTTTTTAGCCTAATTTAAAACACTAAAATTGTTTATACACAGAACCCTAACAACAAAGAGATTTAAACTATAATTACTTCAAACACTTTAGTTGCTACATGAGCAAGTCTCACCATTAAACATTTTTAGCAAAAACATACCATGTCATCTTGTTTACCCTTGTAATTAAAGCATTAACAGCTGCTGTCCCAAACCTTTCTTCCTCACCCACACATTGATGCGCTCTATATTCCTGAAGCAATTGGGCCATTTTACATGGGTTTCATTTGCTTCCAAAAGTGGATTTCAGAATTTTGGGCTTGCAATTGTAATGCATAAGCCAAATATCAAAAATAAAAGGTGTAGTTCTTGTTTCTAAGGCAGATTTGGCATTAAAGAATCCATCTAGTATAAAAAGGATGGAAAAACATTTAAAGGTGAACTGGGATCTATGGTATTTCAACAGGGGGAAAGAAGGGCCTTTAGTCATATTTGGTTCAAATTTGTTGCTTTAAAAATTGTATCAAATAATCACTTTAAGATTACTAGACCCATTAATATGTGCACCCTGTACTTTACAATAGATTAGTAAACTAACCTTGCATTTAACTATAGTGGCTTTAAAACAAGTGATAGGAATATTCCTAAAAAAAGGTTCAGAATTACTACATAGCATAAAAACAAAAATGAATCCATTTGGGATTTAATGCATGACAAAATAAGCACTATTCCATTAAAAGTTTTATGCCACATAAAACCAAGAAACACACCATTTTTGTATTAGATTTTTAATGGTCTCAAGTGTGTGCCAGATTTTGGTCACGAACATTCCTTTCCTTTGGATGCTTTTACGATGCATTGTAATCATTAACCAGTGTTTTACTATCAAAACTTAAATGGCCAATTAAGACAAATAGTTCAGAGACCATTTTTCCACCACTGGTTAAGACTGAGGTGGGTGGTGATGCACATATTCATTTGGCTTTCTGGGCCTTCTGAGCGGTCTTGGTTACATTGCCAACCCCTCTGGCCTTCTTGTCAACTGCTTTGATGACACCAACAGCAAGTCTGTCTCATTCACGGACAGCAAAGTGACCCAAAGGAGGGTAGTCAGAGAAACTTTCTGTCAGCAGTTCACAGGTGTCTATCAAAAAACATCATTTGCCTACCCAAAATAGATAATAATTTACTGATATATTTACACAGAGTTGTCAATAACAATTAACATAATTCATGTCCCTGTCCCAAACATTAGGCCTTACTCCTTGGAGCTGGCTGTTTTGTCTTAAATTTAAAGGCCCTATACCTTGACTTTGTTTCTTGTCTGTTTAATTAGACTGTAAGCTTTAAAAAGCAGGGACTGTCGTGAGCCTCTGCAAAACATTCCTTACACCTGGTAGCACCATGCAAATGATAACAGAAGTTTGAGCAAAGGACAGGTGTGTGACTTGTTCAATGTAACAAAATGTCTGCTGATTACGATAACTGACCAATAGAAGACAACTTCACAGCTCTTTGCTTTTGCTACTGTCTTAGAAACATGCCAATACAAGCAACAGCTGGCTATAAACTTCAGTAATAAATCTCTACTAAGGCTAAGATCACACACAGTCAAACAAGAAGCCTTAGGGTAATTCACTCTCAGACCTCAGCGGTGCTCCCAGTATGAATATTAAACTTTTTTTTTACGCAGGGCATATCAGCACCAAAGTCGTCATTGTCATTGGTCTCATTTTATAAATATGCTTTAAATATAATTTTGCAGAATAATTTAGAGTAGAAAAAATACTTTTAGAGTTAGATTGTACTCATCTTAGTCTAATACCCTATCCATTGAAATAATTCTTAATATGTAATTACTAGCTCATGCTTTGGCAGAATAAATTCCTGATGGCAGCAAAGAACCAGAGTGAAGTATTTTGTTTAAGTGTTCTGGAAGGGTAATTCCAGAGTTTTCTGCAACAAAGCTACAAGGAGAGAGTGAGGAGCACTATCAAGAGTAGGTTTTGATTTTTTTTAAACAAAGGGTTGTGGATGCCTGGAATTTCTTCCCAGAGGATATTGCAGACTGAGAAAAAACAATGCCTAGATGGATAATAAGGTAGTTGTCAATAAGGAGCAGAATACTTTTGTGAAGTTGGAGCAGATTGTACCTTGGACAATGTTGTCATACAATCAGTATGCTACTTTATCTTTTCAGTAGCCTCCTCTATTTGATCCCCAAAAAGGTCATCTCCTGTACATGAAATATCTGATAGATGGTCTTCGACATTAGGCTCTAGGTCGGAAACATGGAGTCATGCTTACCTGTGCATCGCAATAGAAACTACTGATGTTCTAGATGAGATGTCAAAAGCGTCAAAAGGTATATCATTTTTTTTTTTAAGTCTTTGGTGAGGTGTTGTAAAGCTTTCTGTTGGTTAGAAGGAAGTTTTGCCAGTTGCTGAATTAAAGATTTTAGGTTAAAAAGCATGATAGTAGTGGATGATAGCAGGTATTCGTATTTTGGAAGATGTAATAAAAAATGGTAAGTTGCTGCAGTGGCGTACCTAGGGTATGTGGCACCTGGGGCCCATCATTTTTTGACACCCCCCCCCCTATGTAAAAAAATATTTTTTGTAATGACCATGAAACAGAATAAATGGTCAGAATAGAAACAGGCAGTGAAAATTTTCTTATATTCCAAACATAACATAACATAAATTATGTCTGAATTGTCATGACATCAGAAGTACATATGGAGTAGTTGCAGGTGATGCTTGGGACAGTTCTGATTGTGTTAGTTCGGTTTTATGTGTTTTTTTGAATAGAAGGGTTTTTATTTCTTTTTGAAGGTTTTGCAGTCTGTGGTCGATGTCAATTGGTTGTAGAGTTGGGGGTCGAGTGTTGCAGCTCGAATGGCTAGGAGGTTGTCGAACAGTTTTTTTCTTTTGACGTTTTTGGTTGGAGGGTGTGTGAATGGTGCGTGAGTTCTCCTATGTCTGTTTGAAGTGGATTGAATTATTTAGCTGAAGAAATTAGTTACCCCCTCATCTCACACACATTAATTCTCTTCCATTTTTGTTCCCATTATAAAAAACACTGATAAGTTCCCAGAAAAAAAATACATTAAAATAAGAAGTGAAAACAAAGGCCCCTACAGATGAGAACATAACATAAGAATAGCCTAACTGGGTCAGACCAATGGTCCATCATGCCCTGTAGCCCATTCTCATGGTAGCCAATCCAGGACACTAATACCTGGTCAAAACCCAAAGAGTAGCAACATTCCATGCTACCGATCCAGGGCAAGCAGACACTTCCCCCATGTCTTAATAACAGATTATGGACTTTTCCTCCAGGAATTTGTCCAAATCTTTCTTAAAACCAGCTACACTATCTGCTTTTACCATAACTTCTGGCCACTTCATTTTTAAGTTTAGATCTTTCCTTTCAAACAAAGATCTTGCTAGATGTCAAATACAGCACAAGGTAACTTTACATGGATTTAGCTGTGCAGGAAATGTGATCTCCTCGTACACCCACCATATAGTGCAAAAATGTGCAAAGGTCTGTTTTTTTCTTTCGATCACTACATAGCCTAATGCCACACAAGCAGCGCTGTTACAAACATATTCTGTAGGTCAATGCTAAGGATAACAAAGTTTCCTTCCTTGGACCAGAAGGAGATAAACCACTGGAAGAGATCCCAAAACAACACCCAAAGACCCACTCAGTGTGTGAACCAGTTGAGTGGAGTGGACTAACTGGGGGGTGGAAATGGGCCCGGAGTTTGCTCAGCAGAATTTCCCAGACCACCTCTTCCTCTCAACACATTGACACGCTGCCACCATCACCACTAGGAACACCTCACTGGGTAGGCCAGCTATGCTATAAACTTTATAAAACACATTATTATATTTTCTTATAAAGCACATATTTTAACTGAACTCTCTGACATCCTCAGCCTTTCCATTCAAAAAAATAGAAGGAAGAAAAGTTCCCATTTCCTGCTGTCTCATGTCCCCGGCCTATACAATATTTTTTTTCTGCAGATCCTTTAAAAGTCTGACCAAATCCTCGTTTCACTTGCATTATAAAGTACTGAGGATGCCATCTCTCCCCAATCCCAGGTCCTAAAGTCTAAGACAGTAGCGCAAACTAATGCTGCCAGATACAGGAAAAAAAATTTTGATTCGATTCAGCCCTATTGAATTGGTTTTTCAATTCGATTTTCCTGCCCAGTTGGGTGATTTTTTTTCAAAACTCCTGGTGGGTTTTATAGCTTTTTCACCCCCTTTGGCTTCTCCTAACCACACTGGCGCTGTGGTGTAAATAAAATAAAGAAACAAAAAGGACTTTTCCTCTCTCTGTTAAATCCTAGCTCACGTTTGCAGTCCAACACCAGCTCTGGCAGGATACACATTTCAAATCTGACATATTATAATCACAAAACAGAAAATAAAATTAATTTTTCTACCTTTTGTTGTCTGGTTATATTTCAAATCTTGTTGGTCCAAGGCTCTGGTTTTCTTCTGATAACTTGCTTGCCAGGGTCTCCTTCTTTCTGCATGCTAACCATCCATCTGCCAACTCTGTCCTCCCTTTCCATTTCCCTTCCCTTCCCAGGAAGTCTGGTATCTTTCCTTTTTTTCATCTCCCTCCACAGATCCACCTTTTCTTAAATACCCTTTCATCCGGCATCTCTCCCTCCTTCCCCACCATCCCAGAGTCCACCATCTCTCCCTTTCTTTTCCTAATTACCCTCCTATCCAGTATCTCTATCCCTCCTCCACACCATCCTTGTGTCCAATTTCTCTCCCTTTCTGTTCCTTCCCTCCCTAAATCCCATGGTCCATCATCTCTCTCCCTCTCCTCTATTTTCAGACCCATTATTTCTTCCCCCCCCCCCCAAAGTTTGGCATATGCACGTCTCTTTGAACACCCCCTTCCCTCCGTGTACTTCTAAATCATGGTCCCCCCCCAAAGGCCTGTCCCCCCTTAAAGGTCTGCCTGTCCCCCCTTGAAGGCCTGCACCCCCCTTGTAGGCCTGTCCCATCCCCTTGTAGGCCTGTCCCCCCCTTGAAGGCCTGCCTGCCTGTCCCCCCCTTGAAGGTCTGCACCCCCCGAAGGCCTGCACCCCCCCGAAGGCCTGTCCCCCACTTGAAGGCCTGTCCCACCCCCTTGTAGGCCTGTCCCCCCCTTGTAGGCCTGCCTGCCTGCCTTTCCCCCCCTTGAAGGCCTGTCTCCCCCTTGAAGGCCTGTTCCCCCCCTTGAAGGTCTGCACCCCCCCAAAGGCCTACACCCCCCCTGAAGGCCTGCACCCCCCCTGAAGGCCTGCCTGCCCCCCTTGAAGGCCTGCACCCCTTGAAGGTCTGCACCCCCCCCCGAAGGCCTGTCCCCCCTTGAAGGCCTGCCTGCCACCCCCTCCCCCTTGAAAGCCTGCTTGCCTGCCCGCCCGCCCCACCCTGAAGGCCTGATGCCCCGACCCACCCTGAAGGACCGCTCGCCCCCCTGGCCTCCCCGCACCACCTATGAAGCAGCCGCAGCAGGATCGCGAAGTCAGCGTTAGCGATCCCTGCGCTACTTCCTGCGCCACGGTCCCGCCCCTCCTCTGACATCAGAGAAGGGGCGGGATCGCAGCGCAGGGATCGCTGACGCTGACTTCGCGATCCTGCTGCGGGCTGCTTCACAGGTGATGCAGGAAGGTCAGTGGGGCGAGCGGTCCTTCGGGGGTGGCGGGGGACTGAACGGCAAGGCCGGGAACACCCCCTTAGGGCTGGCACCCGGGGCGCACCGCCCCCCCCGCCCCCCCCCCTTGGTACGCCACTGAGTTGCTGGAGTTTTCACAATTGCAACATAAATTTAATCTTAATAAATCACAATATTTTAGATGGTTGCAATTGAAGCAGTCCATTCAAGTAGGGTTCCCTGAATGGAAAAATCTTACTAATTATCATAGTTTGGAATTCTTATGCTTCCAGATGGATTCAATGGATCATAGAGCCGCACAGTGGTATAAATTAATATCCGGATTTGTAAATAAAAAACCAAAAAATGGTCTTAGAGACATTTGGAGCATTGAGATAAAGCATCAAATTAATGCATCTCAATGGCCACGACTTTGGTCTTAGAGGTTAAAATGTACGGTGTCAGCATCTATGAGACAAACTTGGTTTTTTCTTCTGCATAGAGCTTTTTGGACCCCTGTTCGTTTACAAAAGATAGATAGTTCTAAGTCTAATAGATGCTGGCATTGTCATGTTGAAATCGGACATTAGATCACCTTTTATTCTATTGTCCATTTATCTTATCATTCTGGAAATCAATTTGGAAATCAGGTTATAAAATTAATTGGAATAAATCTGAAATTATACCTTTAAATATTCATTGTGTAAAAGGATTATTTGACACTTTTACATTCATATGGAAAGAAGAAGGATTTAAATATCTTGGCATTCAAGTTAAAAATACAATTGAAGATACCGTAAAAGAGAATGAAAAATATATACTAAAAAAAGTTACGGAGTTGTGCGAGCAATGGAACCCTTTACATATTTCTTGGTGGGGGAGAGTACAAACTATTAAAATGATGATGTTGCCTGTAGTTTGCTACCAAATGAGTATGATACCTATTTATTTTCAGGGGTCCTTTTATAAAAAGCTTAATAGCATTTTAACAAAATTTCTTTGGCTTGGTAAAACACCTAGAATAGCTTTAGTAACTTTGCAAAAATCAATTAAAGAGGGAGGGGTAAATTTTCCAAATTTTTATAGGTACCATCAAGCCTATATTTTACGTCAGGGTATGTATTGGATCCTCCCAGAACTTATAGATAATGCACCAGATTGGTTATATTTGGAATGGCGCCTTATGTTTCCCCTAAATTTAGTTCACCTTCCAAGTATTAACATGCCTAGAAGATATAGAGAAAATAAAATTTTAATGGATACTTGGAAAACGTTGAGATTTATAAATAAATTAACACCTATCCCAATAAACAAATCAACTAATCAATCTCTATGGATAAACTCCAAGATCAAAATTGGCGGAGCTCAAATCCTTTGGAAGAACTGGATTATTGCAGGCATTAGATCTCTAGATGATGTTATTTCAGAAGGTAAACTGCTGGAATTTTCACAATTGCAACATAGATTTGGTCTTAGTAAAACACAAAGCTTTAAATGGTTGCAATTGAAGCAGGCCATTCAGGTTGGGTTCCCTGAATGGAAAACATTGAATAATCAATATAGTTTAAAGTTCTTATGTTTTCAAGCAGACTTCCTAGGACATCAAGCCGCATTGTGGTATAAATTATTATCTGGATATTTGAATAAAAAACCAAAAAATGGTCTAAGAGATATTTGGAGCATTGAGATTAAGCATCAAATTAATGCATCTCAATGGCCACAAATTTGGTCTTGGAGAATAAGATGTACAGTGTCAGCATCTATGAGACAAACTTGGTTCTTTTTATTACATAGAGCTTTTTGGACCCCTACACGTTTGCAAAAATTAGACAGTTCTAAGTCCAATAAATGCTGGCACTGTAATCTGGAAACAGGGACATTAGATCACTTATTGTATCATTGTCCCTACATTAAAATTTTTTGGAATTCAATTTGGCCACAAATTAATAAATTGATGGAAAATCATATATCAATATCATATGATACAATATTATTTGGAATGATGATGAGGAAAAAAAGTCAAATTTCACCAGAAAATAACAAGCTTTTATTAATTATGACAGGAGTTGCCATTCAGCATATAACCAACAACTGGAAGAATTATAAAAACCTAAATTACACATTTTGGTGGAATACAATTTGTCATATATTCAAAATGGAAAGAGCAATAGCAATACAAAGAGGGACATATACTAAATTTATAAAAATATGGGGGCCATTGACAAAATATTGCAATGAATAAATAATATAATTTTTTTTCTTCTTTTCTTCTTTTTAATAACTTTTTACTGACACACATAGGGGGAGGTAATGAAAATAATTTTTACATAAAATGATATAATATGATATATAATATGTAATGTATGATTCAAAAGTAATAGAAGGGTGGGGAAGGGAAAGGGAGAAAATATATTTAGAACATGATGTATTAGATATAAAAGTGATATTGTATATTCATAAATTGTATTTTAATATTTTGTTCACTTTATGAAAAATTTGAAAATAAAAAAATAATGGGAAAAAAAAAAATTTGGCTTCAAATCAATAGGATGTTAGAAAATCCGGTAGCCTTGACATATGATACTATTTTATTTGGAACAACTAAGAGAGCAAGAAGTCAAATTTCATCAAGTAACAACAAACTTCTGTTTATGTTAACTGGAATAGCAATACAACAAATAACATATAATTGGAAAAAACATGACAGGTTAAATTACAATTTCTGGTGGAATTCTGTATGCCATATATACAAAATGGAACTCACCATTGCAACACAAAAAGGATATGTGAGTAAATTTCAAAAAGTTTGGGGACCGTTAACAGATTTCTGTAATGAATGATTAAATTTTCCCATGATAAGATTTTTGATTAGAGGGGAGTGGGGTGGGATTTTATTTCTGATTATTACATACTTTATCAATAATTGAATGAATTCACAATAAAGTTGATTTTACAGATTATTGATTGGGAGGGAAGGAGGGGTGTGGGATTATTATATTCAATAAGAATTATATAAATTTAGATTTCTTGCATAATATTATAACTTTATATAATATTAATTTTTCTAAAGAAATGTTAAATTTGATATTAATATGTGAGTTAATCAAGTGTGTATATTCAAGTTTCTAATGAGTTTATTTGAAACACTTGCTGTAACATAAAAAAATGAATAAAGATTTATAAAACATAAAAAAAGTCATTTAGAAATTATAGCTCAGTATACGGTTTGTAAGCATGGATGATTGAAAAACTCATCAGCAAATCTGTCCAATGTTCTGCGCCTTCTCTCCTAGGAGGAGTGCTGGCATAAGAATGTGAGCTATGAGCAAGTTTCAAGGCTGTTTCTACCACTAAAGACTGGTGATGTAGGTGTGGTTTGTCGAAGGCAAGTGTAGATTGAAGCCTGTCTAGTGTATCTAATTTCCTAGGAGCTATTGGGACTGTGAGAGAATTTTCCCAATTTTTAAACAGAGCTCCCTTCATTAAATTGTGCAGAAGAAGCTTTATACAGTCCTTGAGCCATTTAACATAGTCCAATGCCTCAAGGCTCTTGCTCAGATTCCATGTGAATGGGAAGAGCTAGACCCAATTGCCTGATGAATTCCTTAAAAGAGAGGCTTTCAGGTGGGGATCTTCTGCTAAAGTGAGAAGGTGAAGAATCCGATAGGATTTCAAAAGACTTCAGCAGAGATGTCGATCTCAGATGAATGGAGAGAGAGATCTGAATCAATATCCTTGACATGATGTTGTCTGGTAGAATGGAACGTGGATCATCAAGGGCAGTGTTGTGAAGAGCGTCGAGACGGTGAAGGAGAGGTGTGTCAAAAGTGCCTCAACAGAGATGTCGAACGTTGGCTTGGGAAGTATGCCTGAATTAAGAGGAGTGAGGTGACTGACGTCAAGGAGAAGGTTAAACGTCAAGATGTGGAAGGTTGATGTTTGGGTGTAGAACGATGTCAAAGTGTTGAGTCATGATATCATGATGAAGATCCACATTGAGGATGTGAAGGTTGCAAAGCAGCATCTGGTTGAAGTATGTCAGGCTGGGATGAAGCTGAGGTATACTCCATCGAGGGAAGGAGTGCCCTGGACTATAGCAAGGATGCCCAATTACTGCTGCAATAGGACTTTAATTTGGTCCTGTAGGGAAGGTGCCGGTACCAATATAATCAAAGGTACAGTTGGCTTAGGTTGACGTTGAGGCATCGGGTACTTGGATACAAGAGGATGCCCAGACAGAGAAAGCATTTGTAGCGATGGAGAGTGCTTCAACCATTGATGCTTCTGAGGAGTTGATGGTGAAGAGGTAGAAGTCAGTCTAGAAGTTGAGTGATAAACCTTCTTAGATTTTTCTGGAGGTCCTCTGAGGTCTGATGTGCAGAAGAGCTGAAGCCTCCTCTGGAAAGAACTGGTGGTTAAGTGGATGCCAGCGTCAACATTCATGGAGGTGCCACTTGGACTGGTAATAAATCTGTAGACATAGTAGAGGAAGATCCAAAAAGCTTCTCAAATTAAATCTGATGAGCCTTTAGAGCCCTCTTCTGCATGCGACTGCAGAAATGTTCCGATGCTCAGGAACAAGACACTGCACACACCAGTTGTGAGGGTTTGAACCTGAAATGGTCCTGTTACACTGAAAACACTTCTTGAACCCACTGGGTGTCAGGGACATCGATGGAAAGACTGCTGACTCTAAATTAAAGGACTCAATCGTAGAGGAGGTCAAGTAGAATTGTATCTGAAAAGGAGTTGATGCTGTCAGTCACATCGGAGGAGGAAAGTCACCTGAAGGCCCAAAGAATGAAAATCAAGAAGATTAAGAGAAAATTATATCAGATGTAATAAAATGAAAAATTCTGAAGAAAAATATAGTATGGGAAGGCACCTAAAGTGAAAAAAACACAGCTTCTTTGCTCCGCGAAAAATGAAGAACTGAAAGTTCCATGTGCCAGTGTTGTGTGGGAAGGCACATACATGTGTAACAATACACTTTGGTACTTGTTCATGCCAGGCTTTGTTGGCATCGCCCATTTGTGATAACATACAGCCTGCATGCCCTCGCAGAATAGCCATCACAACCACAAACACCTTCCTGGGAAGATAAATAGGCAATTCTGGTTTTTATCTGTCATCATCCACAACATTAAACTCAGATCTACAGAATGTTGTATTTCAGATAGAAAGGAATGGAATATGTACTTTCAAAAATTATTTTCAGAGGTGTTATAATATGAAAAGCAGAGAACTGTAAAACCTAGAGACTTCTTTTCAATGTCTATCTACCAAATATCGAGGTTGAAAATGTCACTAAGGCCCAGAGTCTCTAAATGGCACCATTTTTTTTCCAAATTCAGTAAAATACACCATTGAAATGACATTTTTAACTGAGTTTCAAGGCACCTACCAGCACCTAAAAAATCAATGCCAGAATCGTGCCTCCATAGGCGCTATAGGCCACCTAATGCCACTTTGGATACGGCTAATGCTGGAAATGGCATTAAGCAGCTAAAGCACCTACAGAGGCACAATTCACATCATAGGTAGGCGTCGTAGGTGCGATTCTGTACCCAGCGCCGTTGCATAATTGACATGCGATCAGCGGCCACTTTTAAGATGGCCACCAACAACCGAACCGGTTACAGAATTCGGGCCTAAATCCGTTATCTGTTCACATTTAGACTATACATTCTTTGGAACCAAATTTAGCAGTTTTGGAAATTCTCTTGTGTAGTGCTATGCACACATATTGAAACCACTCAATAAATAGATATATTTTAGTATTGTGTATTACATCGATACTTTGTGAACAAGCAAGGCTTAAAACTGTGTGGATACCTGTAAATTTTCTAAAACCATTTTATCTAAAGCCTGGATGAAGTCTTCATCCTCTGCACATGGAACGTGTTTAATCCCACCTCCTTTAATCATTACCTCCTGAAAGAAAAAAGTTTCATTAACACATCCAGTACAGCAACAAAGAAGGTCACACTGGGCTTGATATTATGCTGGCACAGTGACCTTGTTAAACACAAGCATTTAAATTAAGTCATATTCTCAGCAGTGCTGAATATACTCAAAATATGGTCACCGTTCAAGTACTATGTGTATATACCCAGTTGGCTAGCATCCTAAAAAGAAAATAGGTGCCTATGGGTTGGGTTGTTTTTTTTTTTTTTTTAATAAAACAGTCTCCTAAAGGAATCCTTTTATAGAATTTCCTTTTACTACTACTACTACTAATCATTTCTATAGTGCTAAGAGATATACACAGCACTGTACCTTAAACATTCAAGAGACAGTCCCTGCTCAGTAGAGCTCACAATCTAATTAAAACAGATAAACAAGACAAGTAGGGGGTCAGGGAGTTTCTCAGAGAGAGAATGATACGGCTTTACAAGCGAGTGGGAGTTTAGAGTTAAAAGCAATCTCAAAACAGCTGACTTTTAGAAGCCCTGATAGTATTCAAATCTCATAGCCTATATTTGAATATTACCAGAGATGGAGCTTGACGTCCTGCTATTCACAACAGTTGCCTTACTGAGACCTGTATCATGCTGTAGTTTTTTCTTACACAATTACACTTTTAGACCATGCATCTTGTATTTTCGACCAATTGTCATTAGACGAACTGTTAGAGCAATTATTGAGGACCTATCAGTAAATGTCCAAATAAAGTTAGGACAACAGAAAAGATTGTTCTAATGTGATCTGGGTACTTGATCAGTATTAGTTCTTGATTAATACAAAATATCCACTTTATTTCAAACTAACTGGGCATATAAGACAACTGTTAAAGGTTAAAAACTTTGCTGTTTCAATCATTCAAAGGAATTCTAATGTGTGGGCTAGTTACAGCAGATCAGAAAAGAAAGAAATACTCACTGTGTTCTCCTCATCAGTTTCATTTTCTTTGTTTGAGTCTGTTAGATAATCTGTGTTTTCTTCTTCCTCCTCCTCTCCTTCCTCCTCCTCATTTTCTGAGCCATCCTGAAACAAACAAAAAAATATCTCAAAATAAAAGAACCACTAAACAATAAACAATGGAAAAAAGTCCTTTTTGTTAACAAACTTGCATCCTATATGGACTTCTCAAACACAATTGCCTCCAATATGTGTAATATGATTTGTAACTAAGCTCTCAGATACCTGCGCTGATTAATCATAGAATTCTTAAATCAGCCTTAGCAGGTGTTAGATATCTTTCATTGAGCTCTGTGCGTGCTCCTTATTTTTTTAAATGTAAACAATTTGCGCTTTCAAAAACTTAAAGTGCTTAGTGCAATAAATATTTAAATATGAGAATATGAAAAGAACCAGCACTTATCTTAGTTTTTTGCTGGTTCTTCTAGAACTAATTCTCATAGCTTCATTCTTGGCCCAACGGGACCCGTTTCGCCAAATTATTGGCTTCTTCAGGGGGTCTACGTTTATATGAACAGCTGTGCTTCCATTCTAAAGCAAAAAATGGCGCTGGAAGTTTACAAACCCTGTTATTCAAAAAATCCAAGAAGACTAACTAACACCATATGAAACATTTCAATCCTCTGAAACAACCCGCTCTACTCTGTAACACCTCTGGACATGTCCAGAAATCCTCTTCTGTAATCCACCTTGAACTGGAAAACCAAACAAAAACTGCAGACAATGTACACGATGCAGGCAATAATTTATTGTACCAAAGTTAAAATGCAGTAATAATGCAGGTTTTTTATTACTGCATTTTAACTTTGGTACAATAAATTCTTGCCTGCATCGTGTACATTGTCTGCAGTTTTTGTTTGGTTTTCCTGTTTTGGTGGTTTTTCTGCAGATTCGGTTGGATGTCTTTTTTTGTTGCTCTTTTATCCACCTTGAACCGCAAGGTAATGGCAGAATAAAAATCACTAATGTAATGTAATCTATGCGACTAAAGGGCGATCAGTATATTATGTATGTAACCAACATACATAGTTCTATAAATAAATGAGTTGCTACACTGACACACAACTAGCAAAGGCATCAGTAAAAAGGAAAATTTTGAGACCCCTCTTGAATGCCTGAAATGAAGACTGCAGGCGAAGATAAGATGGCCGGGAACTCCAACGGGTTGGAGATGTGATGCTAAATATACAATCTTGAAAGGTAGCTAAACAAACATGACAGAAAGATGGCATAACTTATCCTGTTTTGTTGTGAGGAACACTCGGGATAGAAAAACAGTCCAGAATAGTGTATTGAATGAGTTAAGCTAAGAATCTTTAATGGAACACAGCATAGTAATGGTGTCACATTGTCACCTTTTAAGAATACCTGCTGGCAGAGGAGCGAAAACCTATCCATCTGTGCCAGTCTGGAGGGACAATAAAGAAAGAAGATTTTTCTATTCATGTAATCAAAGACTTCAGTGCTAATTTGGTACTCAGAGCATGGCAGAAGGCAAAAGAGAGAGAGAAAGGAAAAGCACCACAGCTGGTGAAGGTCTGAGTGTAGCACCTACAATTTAAAAGGAGTCTCAGCTCTTGTTATATTTACTGACCTTATCAAGAGCTTACTACTTTTAAAACGACATATGAAATTGAACGTCACATCTGAAAAGTGAGCAGTTTGTTTGTGAATCTCATAAATATATTAACTGCTTGCTCGAGCCAGAAAACAAGCCTGAGTTCATAGTACTTTACTGCTGTGATGCAGAGAGAACTGGGAAAGGCTGGTTTTAGCTAGTAAGCCAAGTAAACACAGGTTCCAAAGAACCACCACCCAAGTAAAATGTGTACAATACATCACAAATACACCAGTTGAAAGTGGGACTTTAGTCTTTATGGAAATTCACTTATTTATGATAGATGTTTGTCATCTAAGCTTGGACTCAATGCTGAGTACCAGACAACTTTGCAAGTTGGTCATGAGCTCCAGCTCCAGCGGAAGAAAGAAACAGTTGTCCTCTCTCTATAGTACAGAACTCAGCTTTGAACAACTAATCATACAATGAATATAAAGAAGTTAAAAAAAGTACAATGACGTTATAAAACGGGACACATGGGATTACATTAGGAGAAATTAGGTTCTTACCTGCTAATTTTCTTTCTTTTAGTCCCTCCAGACCGGCACAAAAACGGATGGGTTTACGTTCTTCTGCCAGCAGGTGGAGACTGAGACACTGACTTTTGGGCTGTGCAGTCCCAAGTACAAGCAGTCTGACGAATAGCCAACCAGAACTAAGAAATAACTGTGAACTTTATAAACAGCAACATCACTCCCAGAGGAGAATAGCAACTAATAATAATAAAAAAAGATAAGAGAAATACTGTTGGATATTCATTAGAATAAGAACTTTCAAAAACATCCCCACAGCTTGCCAGCTACGTCAGATGAATCAAACGCTTCTGCTCTTATAAACTCCCCTAAACCCAGACCAAAAAGATACACAAAAAACCTGTACTCTTCGAGAAAACATTAGCAAATAAAAGCAACAGGGTGGGGGTCTGTGCCGGTCTGAAGGGACTAAAAGAAAGAAAATTAGCAGGGAAGAACCTAATTTCTCCTTTATCGTCACTCTAGAGCAGGGGTAGGGAACTCCGGTCCTCGAGAGCTGTATTCCAGTCGGGTTTTCAGGATTTCCCCAATGAATATTCATGAGATCTATTTGCATGCACTGCTTTCAATGCATATTTATTGGGGAAATCCTGAAAACCCGACTGGAATACAGCTCTCGAGGACCGGAGTTCCCTACCCCTGCTCTAGACCGACACAGAAACAGGTGGGACATACCAAAGCAGTACCCATCATGGGTGGGACACCTGAAGTGCCGCCACCGAACACCACATCCTGAACGTCCACACAGTAGTGATGAACAAAGGAATGAAGAGAAGACCAAACAGCAGCCTTACAGATATTCCCTGGAGGCACAACAGAAGACTCAGCCCATGAAGCCGCCTGCCCCAAGTGAAATGAGCTTTGAGAAAATCCGGGACAAGCTTCTTCTGAAGAAGGTACGCCGAAGCGATAGTCCCCTTGATCCACTGTGCAATCCTAGCCTTGGAAGCACCTTCTCCCTTATGAGAACCTATTAAAAGGACAAAAAGACGATCCAACTGATGGAACTCCTGAGTCCGCTGAATATAAGCGCAAGGGACCCTATGGACATCCAATATGCTCCTTAGAGAACTCCAAGAAAAGAGGCCTACACGAAAAGGCCTGCAGTTCGGAAATACATCTCGCAGAAGAAATGGTCACCAGGAACACCACCTTAAGAGCAAGGTCCTTCAACAAGCAGGAGCCAAGAGACTCAAAAGAAGGACGAATGAGCAGAGAGAGAACCAGATTGAGATTCCAGGCTGGAACTGAAGGATGCACTGGTGGCCAGAGCAATTTTGTCGTTCTCAAGAAACGAATCACATCCAGAGAGAAGGCCAAATGCTGACCATGCAACAAACCATGAAAAGAAAACAAAGCTGCAAGCTGAACCTGGAGGGAGAACCAGGCAAGGCCCTGTCCAGGCTGTCATACATTGCTAGAAGTCAGCATTTTCTGTTGGCCTTATCAATGTCAACAAAGGCCTGTGGGAGATCATATCAGTTATATCTGACTTTGGGGCATGTCAGTGCAGACAGCCTCAGAATTACATCTAAAGCAGTAGTCTCAAACTCAAACCCTTTGTGGGACCACATTTTGGATTCGTAGGTACTTGGAGGGCCGCAGAAAAAATAGTTAATGCCTTATTAACGAAATGACAATTTTGCATGAGGTAAAACTCTTTATAGTTTATAAAACTTTCCTTTAACAGTTAAAAGGAAAGATATATAAACTATAAAGTTTTACCTTATGCAAAATTGTCATTTCTTTAATAAGACATTAACTATTTTTTCTGTGGCCCTCCAAGTACTCTATTTTTTTCTGCAGTCCTCACATTTAAAGTTTAATATCTTTTTTTCTCAAAACTGACACATTTCAATCACTATATTGAAAATAAAATCATTTTCCCTACCTTTGTTGTCTGGTGACTTTATTTTTCTGTGCTTTCAACTATGTTTCCAGGGCCTTCTTGTCCTTTGACTGTTTTTCTCTCTGTCTTCACTTTCTGCCTTGCATCCATCTTTGGCATTAACTTAATGTTCAATTTTTCTGCTTTCCATGTCTTACCTTCCCTTCCTCTCTCTCTCTTCTTCCGTCCTATTTCCATGGTCTGGCATCTTTTTCCTTCTTTTCTCTCCCTCCCTTTTTCCTTCCTTTCCTCTGGTCTGGCATCTGTCTCCTTCCCTTCCCCCATGCCCTGGTATCTCTCCCTCCCCCTCCATGGTCTGATATCTCCTTTCCTTCCCCCCCTCCCATGAACTTGGCTTCTCTTGTTCCTCTCCTCTCCCTTGTCTTTCTTCTCCTTCCTTCCCTCTCTTTCCCCAATTGGGTGCAGCAGCAACAGAAGCAGCATTTCCCTTCCCCCTTTCCTGTGCAGCAGAAGCATTTCTCTTCCCCTTTCCCTCCCTCTCCCTGTACAGCAGCAGCAGCATTTCCCTAGGGTCCCCCTTTCCTATGCAGCAGAAGCATTTCTCTTTCCCCTCCCCTTCCGTTCTTTTCCTTGTGGAGCAGCAGCGTGTCTGGCTGGCTCAGTTGATTGTTCCGTTCAAAGCCGCGGGTGGCGGCTCCTCGCGAGATCCGTGCCTGCATCTGAAGCCTCTCTGAGGAGTCACAACCATCCCGGTGGGCACCCCGAAAGGACTGCATGCGATGAAAGAAATGGCCTCTGGGAGGAAAAGAAGCTGCCCCATCGGCCAGGTGGTACCGACAAAAATCACGCAAATGCCCATGGGCGACGCCACCTTGCAAAGCCTGGCGAGAAAGGTCCTCAGGAAGCTGGGGCAACTTAAGAGTCACTCAAAGTCAGAACAAGCTTATCCAATTCCTCCACAAACAGGAAGGAGTCCTGAAAAGAAAATTTACTGAGCTTAGCCTTAGACACCGCATCTGCCGACCAATCCCGAAGCCAAAGGGTATGGCAAGAAGCCACTCCGAGAGCCATAGACTTGGCCAAAGCTCGCAACAGATCATACATGGCATCCAAGAGATAAGAAGTGCCGAGCTCAATCTTAGCCACCTCCTGATCTAAGAAGAAGAAATCATCAGACTCGCGGTCAAGGACCCACTTGGACCACCGGAAACAAGCCCGGGCTACCAGATCACCACAAATCGCTGCTTGGATCACCAAGGCAGCTGCGTCAAAACTCTGCTTAAGAAGAGACTCCAACTTACGATCCTGAGAGTCCTTCAAAGCCGAATTGGCACCAAATGCCTATGTGTGATAGCTGAGACCACCGCATCAACCGCAGGAGACTTAAAGGTATCCATATCCCCAAGAAGACGGAGATGCTTGAGATGCTAGACTATGGAGAGTGGGGAAGGAAGAGAATTCAGCGTGTCAGAAGGAGAGATGCTGGCCCACAGAATGAGGAATAGCAGGCAAGCAAGATAGTGATGGAATGAAAGGAAGTATAAACCTCCTATCTTTTTTTCTAATTAAACTATTGTAAGGACTGTTTCTTTAATGTTTTTACAGACTGTATACTGTACATATATACACAAATACACACAGATTCTCACATGTTCCAAGTTACATACAAGTCTGACTTAAGAACAGCTTTAAAAATGTAACTTGTCCTTAACACGAGGATTTCCTGTATAGCAAACTTAATAAATACCAACTATAATTATCCTTGTGTGGTGGGTCATAGCAGTTTCCAAGGTATTCAGGACTTCAAGTGGCAGAAGATAAAGGTTATATAAAAATTTTCCCTCTTGAAGGATGCTATCTGGTGACTCCCATTTCACAAGAATCATACGACAAACCACCTGATGAAAGGTAAAGCCCTTGAGGGTTTCCCGAGCCCTTACAGGATTGAATATCCCTCAGACTCTGCCTTGTATTGCAGAGGCAGTCAAGAAGAAAAGAGGTGACCTGTGCAACAAAGGAAGTTAGTTCTTCCAACCAAAAATATCTCCATCATCCACATCCAGGCTATCTATGGAGCTGACACTTCTTGTCCTCTCTCTCTCAGCATCCTGGAGGTGGAAGATGGGGACCATGGCTATTCCAGCCAAGTGTTTCCAAATTTATATAGTCTGTGCTTCTTATGATACCTCAAGGTCGTTCACATTTCAGAATCTTCAGCTGTCTCTTCTCTGGGTCTCCACCTACAATTAGACTGAACAGCCTCTCTGTCTCTTTTTCCAGAGGGCCAACTCTCTTGTACCCCCTAAGGGCTGATGCGGAGACCCCAGGGAAAGAGAGAGGATGCACACTTGTCAGGGTAAGAGAAAAGACTGGGAAGTGGGAACTGACTGTAGTGAGATGGAAAGAGATAGGACAAAGAACAGAAGAGGCAGGGGAATGTAATGGTAAGCAGGAGGGAAATGGCAGGCAGGGGGCGATGATGGGAGAGAGAATGAGAAACTGCTAGGAAAGGTATGAAAGGGGAGGGAGGAATATTGATTCTAGTGGGATATAAAGAGAGAGTTGAGGCATGGCAAGAGAGAGGCAAGAAAGAAGTGGGAGGCAGGGAGAGCGAAGAGGAAGCTGAGCTCTGTGTGCAGGGAAAACAGAACATGAGATACAGCTGCTGGGTGAGAGGCAAGAAGAGAAGGTGATGAAATTGCCTGGGATGAGATTTGGGTGAGGTGGAAAACTAAGGGTAGTGTCTTTGTGCAGTCTGGGAAATATTTTGTAACGACCACCATGTCTTTGTTGCTTTTGTGAGGAAGGAAGTCATAAAAGTAGTGCTTATAGCCTCCGAGGAGATAAAGGTTGCCATGAAGTAGGAACCAGAGAGGAAATGGCCTAGTAGGTTAAAGCAATGGGCTGTGAACTAGTGAAGCCTTGGTTCAGTTTCAGCTTCTACCAGTGCTGCTCTGTGACTTTAGGCAAGTCATTATTTCCCACTGCCTCGCTACCATGACTTATAAGCTTTTTTGGGGAAGAAATATATTGTATCTCTCACAAATGTACAGTACTGTATATATCCAGTAGTCATACTGGGGCAGACTGTATCCAGTTTTCAACAGTGGCTAATCCAGATCCCATGGATTATAAACGTTATGAGCATTACTATTAACTGGAAGGAAATAATTCAACAAGTTTAGTTTCTGTGTTGTCTTTCTAGCAGCCTGCTAGTTTAGTTGAAAACAAAATGACTAAGGAATAAAGCTCTCTCACCTCTTCTTCTGGTTCATTCATCTCACTTTCATTTCCTGATTGCTCTTCTGTCTCTGTTCCCCTATCGTCCTCTTCCTCGTCATCCTCCTCCTCCAGGGCTTCACCTTCTGCCAAGGTGTTTTTGGAATCCTTATCATTCGTGAGACCTGGCCAATGAGAATCAAAGCATTAGAAGTTATTCAGACCCAAGCCCTCCAAAGCTCTAGAATCTAAAGCAGGGGTCCTCAAATTATCTATTCTAGGGAAAGCTAGTTTTAATAGAATTTCAATTGAGTGAAATGGTATGGTGGCTGTGTTAGTCAAATTTCCAAGGTAGTATAAAGAAATAAAACAAAAAACAAAGGAAATATAGGACGTTCAAGAAAAGCATAGAGGGGACAATGCTCCAAGGTTTACAGTACAGTCTTCACTCTACCATGAAACTAGCACAAAATAATCACACATCATGCTCAAATTAATAAGCAAGCAAATTAATGCCATGTTAAATTGTGGCAGCAATCTGTTGCTCAGTGCTAAATGTCAACTTTCTTGTCAATGCCTCTTTAGCATTCATGAAGAGCTTCAGTACTCCTATAACCCATGTCATCATTAATTTACAAATGCAACTGTTAACACTTATATTCTGCCTTTTCAAAGTATATGAAAGTAAAAATCAGACCATAATGCACAGAAAAAGAATACAATTCAAATAATCATCAAAATAAGTAACACGTACCACAAGGGGCATCCTAAACAATCTCAGTATTCAATGACATCTCATGAACGGTTTTAGGGTGAGTGACATCTTTGACACATTTTTATCATACAAGTAATGGTTTTGCATTTTACTATGTGGCCCAAAACAGCTCTCACTGCGGCCCGGCCCGATATGGCTCTCACTCTGCGCTCCTGCTCTTCCCCCCTAGTCTCACCTTTAACAGCGCTGCCACTTATCGAGGACCAACAAGTTAATTACAGCAGCCTGCAGAGCGAACCTAGCAGGCTGCCATCAGTCTCTGCACATATTCTCTCTGCTGTGGTCCCGCCCCTCCTCTGACATCAGGGGCGGGACTGCGACAGAGGGAACGTGTGCGGAGACTGATGGCAGCCTGCTAGGTTCGCTCTGCAGACTGCCGTAATTAGCTTGTTGGTCCTCGATAAGTGGTGGCACTTTTAAAGGTGAGACTAGGGGGGAAGAGAAGGAGCGTGGAGTGAGAGCCATAAAGGGCAAGGCGGTGGTCACAGCACGGAAGACGACCTCGATGGGTGTGGGAAGCAGCGGAGGTAAGGCCCCCACCTTTTGCGAAGGCCCCGGCGGGATGGGGATTGCCAGAGACGCTGGATCTGGACACCGGGGGCAGGGACAGAAAAGGACCTTGAGGGGATGGAAAACAGATTTGAACCAAAAGGGAGGGGGAAGACAGGGCAGATGCTGGACTACTAGAGGGGTTAGAGAGGGGAAACAGCACAGTTACTTACCGTTACAGGTGTTATCCAGGGACAGCAGGCAGATATTCTTGACTGATGGGTGACGGCACCGACGGAGCCCCGGTACGGACAATTTTAGAGTGATTGCACTCTAAGAACTTTAGAAAGTTCTAGCTCGGCCGCACCGCGCACGCGCGAGTGCCTTCCCGCCCGACAGAGGCGCGCGGTCCCTCAGTTAGTATAAGCCAGCTAAGAAGCCAACCCGGGGAGGTGGGTGGGACGCAAGAATATCTGCCTGCTGTCCCTGGATAACACCTGTTACGGTAAGTAACTGTGCTTTATCCCAGGACAAGCAGGCAGCATATTCTTGACTGATGGGTGACCTCCAAGCTAACAAAAAGAGGGATGGAGGGAAGGTTGGCCATTAGGAAAACAAATTTTGCAAAACAGATTGGCCGAAGTGTCCATCCCGTCTGGAGAAAGCATCCAGACAATAATGAGATGTAAAAGTGTGAACTGAGGACCAAGTAGCAGCCTTGCAGATTTCCTCAATAGGAGTGGAACGGAGGAAAGCTACAGAAGCTGCCATTGCTCTGACTCTATGGGCCGTGACAGAACCTTCCAGTGTCAGTCCGGAGTGAGCATAACAGAATGAAATGCACGCTGCCAGCCAATTAGACAACGTACGTTTAGAAACGGGACGTCCCAATTTATTTGGATCAAAGGACAGAAAAAGTTGGGGAACTGATCTGTGGGGTTTCGTACGCTCTAGATAGTAAGCCAGAGCCCTTTTACAATCCAAAGTATGTAAAGCTTGTTCTCCAGAATGAGAATGAGGTTTTGGAAAGAAAACAGGTAGAACAATGGATTGGTTGAGATGGAATTCAGAGACAACCTTAGGGAGAAACTTTGGATGTGTACGCAAAACCACCTTGTCATGGTGAAAAACCGTAAAGCACAGTTACTTACCGTAACAGGTGTTATCCAGGGACAGCAGGCAGATATTCTTGACTGATGGGTGACGGCACCGACGGAGCCCCGGTACGGACAATTTTAGAGTGATTGCACTCTAAGAACTTTAGAAAGTTCTAGCTCGGCCGCACCGCGCACGCGCGAGTGCCTTCCCGCCCGACAGAGGCGCGCGGTCCCTCAGTTTCTTAGTTTCCGCGGAGCTAAGAAGACGCGTTTTCAACGGCTGTTGAAACTTTTTTCTCTTTGCCTTCTCGCTCGCGTAAACTTTTGATTATTTAATCTTATTTCTTTTCTTTTTTCTATTTTGTAAAAAAAAAAAAAAAAACCCTTCATTTTTTCTTTAATTTAATCTTTCCCCGGCGGGGCCTTCTGCCACCATCGAAGCCTCGGCCTTCGATTTGGCTGAAGCCGTTTTTCCTTTCATGCCCCCTCAACCGGGTTTTAAAAAGTGCCAGCGGTGTGCTCGGCCTATATCTCTCACGGACCCACACAACTGGTGTTTACAGTGTTTGGGTCCTGAGCATCAGGCCTCTACTTGCACCCGCTGTGCCACTCTAAAAAAACGGACATTAAAAAATCGCCAAATCCAGCAGCGATTATTGTTCGGTGCCGAGATGTCCGACCCCGTTCCATCGACTCCAGCTTCGGCACCGATTCAGTCGGCACCCTCTTCTTCGACGCCGCGTGATTCCGCACCGGCGTCTCACCAGTCAGGTAAGCCGGCTAAGAAGCCTTCCCCGCTGGAGTGTCCTCCGGTCTCGAGTGCAGTGAGTCCAATCCTGCCGACTGTGAGACGCCAGCGGAAGCGTTCCGCCCCTATAGAGGTGAGTCCCTCGACATCGGGCTCCTCATCTCCGGGGCGTCGAACGGCACCGCAGGTACCGCAGAAGAAAAAGGCGGTACCGGTGCCATCCCTTGATGACCGCATCACGGCCATCCTTCAGGTGCAGCTTAAGGACCAATTGAAACAGCTCCTTCCTGCTATCCTGGCTCCGAACCTTCCGGTGCCGGTCCGCACCGAGCTACCGGTACCGATTGTGGAACAGCCTGTGTTACCTGCTTCCAGTATTTCGGTACCGCTTCAACTAACCTCATCGGTATCGATGCCAGTTCTTGCACCGGAGCCGAGAGCTCACCATCAATCGGTGCAGACTTCGGCACCGGTGCGACCGATAACATCTCCTGACTCGATATCGATGAGGTCGGGTAAGTCGTTACACAAAACCCGACACTTACAATCATCGACACCTGAGTCTCGGGACCATACTCCCCATGTCAGGGATCCTGATCTGTGGGGAGACTCAGAGGAACCCTTTCTTTCTGAAGGCGAATGTTCCTCAGAGGAGGAGGATTCAACTGTCCCTGACCCATCCTCCAAACAAGTCACTTCCTCTTTCTCCTGCTTTTTGAAAGAGATGTGTGACTCCTTATCCATTCCTTTGGAGGCTGAATCCAAAAAGTCCAAAGCTTTTTTGGATGCCCTTGATTTTGACCAGCCTCCAAAGGAATTTTTGAAACTCCCTCTTCATGACATCTTGAGGGAGACTTTCTATAAGAATTTAGAGACTCCTTTAACTGTCCCAGGGGCCCCACGTAAACTGGATTCTCTATATAAGGTAATTCCCATTCCTGGGTTCGACAAACCTCAACTTCCACACGAATCCTTAACTGTCGAATCCACCCTTAAAAAATCTTCAGGAGCCAGTGTATATGCATCGGTACCTCCTGGCAGAGAAGGTAGAGCCATGGATAAATTTGGTAAGAGGCTCTACCAAAATGCTATGTTAGCAAATAGAGCTAGCAATTATGCTTTTCATTTTTCTTTTTATTTGAAGCATCTCCTTACCACCATGGCTTCCTTCGAAAAGTACCTTCCTTCACGAAAACATCACTAAAGAAAAGAAATAAGATTAAATAATCAAAAGTTTACGCGAGCGTTCGGTCAATTTATGACACATTTGAATTGACTTCTAGGGCCACGGCTATGTCTGTTGCCATGCGTCGGTTGGCATGGCTCAGAGTCTCAGAGCTCGATGTAAATCATCAGGACCGCCTAGCAAATGCTCCCTACTTGGGTGATGAGCTCTTCGGAGAGTCCATGGATTCCACTACACAAAAGCTGTCTGCCCATGAGACTCGGTGGGATACTCTCCTAAAGACTAAGAAAAAGACTCCACCTGCTCAGCCTTTTCGCCAACAATCTGCCTACCAGCGCCGCTATGCTGCCCGTCCCTTGCCACCGGCTACTCAACAGCCTAGACGTCAGCGTCAGCAACAGCGACAACCACCTAGGCCAGCCCAGCAGCAACAGGTGAAGCCTCCTCCACCACAAAAGTCTACCCAACCCTTTTGACGTGGTTCTCCAAAGCATAGCCAGTATTCCACCATCTGCCAATCTCCCTCGACCCATAGGAGGACGTCTTTCTTGTTACACCAGCCGTTGGGAGAACATGAATGTAGATAGCTTTCAGGAAGAGATGGTGATCTATGGCCCAATTCCAGATCTTTTGGGCTTCTTGGCATAAAAGGCGAGAGCCTGTCCCACCCTGTTTGTTGATGTAGTACATCGCAACCTGATTGTCTGTGCACAACAGAAGGACCTGAGGAAAGAGAAGATGTTGGAAGGCCTTGAGGGCATAAAACATCGCTCTGAGTTCCAGGAAATTGATTTGATGCTTCTTTTCCTGGGCTGTCCAAAGACCTTGAGTCTGGAACTCGTTCAAGTGAGCTCCCCATGCATAAAGAGAGGCGTCGGTGGTGATGACCAGTTGATGAGGGGGCTGATGGAATAGAAGACCTCTGGATAGATTTGAGGATACCAACCACCATTGAAGAGACTGACGAAGAGATGATGTCACAGATATGTGTCGTGAGCAAGGATCCGTCGCTTGGGACCACTGAGTAGCAAGGGTCCATTGAGGAGTGCGCAGGTGAAGACGTGCGAGGGGCGTGACATGAACTGTAGATGCCATGTGCCCCAGGAGTACCATCATTTGCCTGGCTGAGATGGAAGGTAGCGAAAGCACCTGCTGACATAGAGACTGAAGGGTCTGAAGACGATTGGATGGTAGGAAAGCTCTCATGAGGAGTGTGTCCAGGATCGCTCCAATGAATTGAAGTCTCTGAGTGGGGGTGAGATGAGATTTGGGTAGATTGATCTCGAACCCCAGAATTCGTAGAAACAAGATGGTTTGGTTGGTGGCCAGTAGAACTGCTTGAGCGGATGTGGCCTTGATTAACCAGTCGTCCAGGTAAGGGAAGACCTGGAGGTGGTGAGAACGTAGAAATGCCGCTACCACAATGAGACACTTGGTGAAGACCCTTGGAGAGGAGGCAAGGCCGAAGGGCAGCACCTTGTATTGGTAATGACAATGATTGATCATGAAACGGAGATACTGTCTTGAGGTTACATGGATCGGTATGTGAGTGTATGCCTCTTTGAGATCGAGGGAGCATAGCCAGTCGTTTTGAATAAAGGATGGCTAAAGAAAGCATCTTGAATTTTTCTTTTACCAGGTGTTTGTTGAGATCGCGGAGATCCAAAATTGGTCTGAGATCTCCTGTTTTTTTTGGGGGACTAGAAAATAACGGGAGTAGAATCCCTGCCCTTTTTGATCTTGAGGAACTTCTTCTATAGCGTTTAGAAGAAGGAGGGATTGAACTTCCTGAATGAGGAGGGCAGATTGAGGACTGTTCAAAGCAGACTCTTTTGGCAGGTTTTGGGATGGAAGAGTCTGAAAGTTGAGAGAGTAGCCGTGGCGGATGATGTTGAGGACCCATTGGTCCGAAGTGATAACTTCCCATCGGCTGAGGAACAGAGAAAGTCGACCTCCTATAGGTTGAGGCAGGAGAGCAGGAATAGGAATACTGGCTATACTGTGGAGAATGAAGTCAAAAGGGCTGTGACTTCTGCTGAGGAGGTGGTTTCACAGGTTGCTGCTGTGGCTGCTGTCTGGGAGGCTGACGTTGTTGCTGCCTCTGACGCCTGGGTTGCTGAGCAGTGGTAGGTAATGGCCGAGCTGTGAAGCGGCGTTGATAGGCCGACTGCTGCCTATATGGTTTTGCTGGAGGAGGCTTCTTTTTATTTTTAAGCAGGGTATCCCAGCGAGTCTCATGAGCAGAGAGCTTTTGTGTGGTTGAGTCCATGGATTCCCCAAAGAGCTCATCCCCTAGGCAAGGGGCGTTGGCTAACCGATCCTGATGATTAACATCAAGGTCGGATACCCGAAGCCAGGCCAGGTGACGCATAGCTACCGACATTGCTGTCGCTCTGGATGTAAGTTCAAAGGTGTCATATATGGATCTAACCATGAACTTACGTAATTGAAAAAGAGACGACAAGCAGGTATGAAAGGAGTGATGTTTTCGTGAAGGAAGGTACTTTTCGAAGGAAGCCATGGTGGTAAGGAGATGCTTCAAATAAAAAGAAAAATGAAAAGCATAATTGCTAGCTCTATTTGCTAACATAGCATTTTGGTAGAGCCTCTTACCAAATTTATCCATGGCTCTACCTTCTCTGCCAGGAGGTACCGATGCATATACACTGGCTCCTGAAGATTTTTTAAGGGTGGATTCGACAGTTAAGGATTCGTGTGGAAGTTGAGGTTTGTCGAACCCAGGAATGGGAATTACCTTATATAGAGAATCCAGTTTACGTGGGGCCCCTGGGACAGTTAAAGGAGTCTCTAAATTCTTATAGAAAGTCTCCCTCAAGATGTCATGAAGAGGGAGTTTCAAAAATTCCTTTGGAGGCTGGTCAAAATCAAGGGCATCCAAAAAAGCTTTGGACTTTTTGGATTCAGCCTCCAAAGGAATGGATAAGGAGTCACACATCTCTTTCAAAAAGCAGGAGAAAGAGGAAGTGACTTGTTTGGAGGATGGGTCAGGGACAGTTGAATCCTCCTCCTCTGAGGAACATTCGCCTTCAGAAAGAAAGGGTTCCTCTGAGTCTCCCCACAGATCAGGATCCCTGACATGGGGAGTATGGTCCCGAGACTCAGGTGTCGATGATTGTAAGTGTCGGGTTTTGTGTAACGACTTACCCGACCTCATCGATATCGAGTCAGGAGATGTTATCGGTCGCACCGGTGCCGAAGTCTGCACCGATTGATGGTGAGCTCTCGGCTCCGGTGCAAGAACTGGCATCGATACCGATGAGGTTAGTTGAAGCGGTACCGAAATAGTGGAAGCAGGTAACACAGGCTGTTCCACAATCGGTACCGGTAGCTCGGTGCGGACCGGCACCGGAAGGTTCGGAGCCAGGATAGCAGGAAGGAGCTGTTTCAATTGGTCCTTAAGCTGCACCTGAAGGATGGCCGTGATGCGGTCATCAAGGGATGGCACCGGTACCGCCTTTTTCTTCTGCGGTACCTGCGGTGCCGTTCGACGCCCCGGAGATGAGGAGCCCGATGTCGAGGGACTCACCTCTATAGGGGCGGAACGCTTCCGCTGGCGTCTCACAGTCGGCAGGATTGGACTCACTGCACTCGAGACCGGAGGACGCTCCAGCGGGGAAGGCTTCTTAGCCGGCTTACCTGACTGGTGAGACGCCGGTGCGGAATCACGCGGCGTCGAAGAAGAGGGTGCCGACTGAATCGGTGCCGAAGCTGGAGTCGATGGAACGGGGTCGGACATCTCGGCACCGAACAATAATCGCTGCTGGATTTGGCGATTTTTTAATGTCCGTTTTTTTAGAGTGGCACAGCGGGTGCAAGTAGAGGCCTGATGCTCAGGACCCAAACACTGTAAACACCAGTTGTGTGGGTCCGTGAGAGATATAGGCCGAGCACACCGCTGGCACTTTTTAAAACCCGGTTGAGGGGGCATGAAAGGAAAAACGGCTTCAGCCAAATCGAAGGCCGAGGCTTCGATGGTGGCAGAAGGCCCCGCCGGGGAAAGATTAAATTAAAGAAAAAATGAAGGGTTTTTTTTTTTTTTTTTTTTTACAAAATAGAAAAAAGAAAAGAGCTAGCAATTATGAATAGCTGCCTGCTTGTCCTGGGATAAAAGGTGGATCTGCGACCAATGCATGAAGCTCACTGACCCTCCTGGCAGAGGTAAGAGCAATAAGGAAAAGCACTTTCCAAGTGAGAAACTTGAAAGGAGATGTAGCCAAAGGTTCAAATGGAGGCTTCATTAAGGCGGAAAGAACCACATTGAGATCCCAGATAACAGGAGGGGCTTTAAGAGGTGGTTTCACATTGAAAAGCCCTCGCATGAACCTGGATACCAGGGGATGAGCTGAGAGAAGTTTTCCATGGACTGGCTCATGAAAAGCTGCAATGGCACTGAGGTGGACTCTGATGGAAGAGGACTTAAGGCCAGAGTCAGACAAAGAAAGCAAATAATCCAACAACGTCTCCACTGCCAGAGAAGTTGGATCAAGATGATGAAGAAGACACCAGGAGGAAAATCTCGTCCACTTCTGATGGTAACATTGCAGAGTGGTTGGTTTCCTGGAGGCATTCAGAATGGAACGAACAGGCTGAGATAAAAGAGTATCATGAGATGTCAGCCCGAGAGATACCAAGCTGTCAGGTGCAGAGACTGGAGGTTGGGATGTAGAAGGGTTTCCTGCTGTTGCGTAAGCAGAGAAGGAAACAGAGGAAGAAGAAAAGGTTCCCTGGAACTGAGTTGAAGTAGAAGGGAGAACCAATGTTGCCTGGGCCACCTCGGAGCAATCAGAATCATTGTGGCTCGTTCCCTCTTGAGCTTGAATAAGGTTCTCAACATTAGAGGCAGAGGAGGGAAGGCGTACAGGAACAGATTCGACCAGTCGAGGAGAAAAGCATCCGCTGCCAGACGGTGAGGAGAGTAAAGTCTGGAGCAGAATAGGGGCAGCTGGTGATTGTGAGGAGCTGCAAAGAGGTCTATCTGAGGAGTGCCCCATTGAGTGAAGATAGACTGCAGAGTTACAGGATCGAGTGTCCACTCGTGAGGCTGGAGAATTCTGCTGAGTTTGTCTGCTAAAGAATTCTGTGCTCCCTGAATGTAGATAGCTTTCAGGAAGAGATGGTGATCTATGGCCCAATTCCAGATCTTTTGGGCTTCTTGGCATAAAAGGCGAGAGCCTGTCCCACCCTGTTTGTTGATGTAGTACATCGCAACCTGATTGTCTGTGCACAACAGAAGGACCTGAGGAAAGAGAAGATGTTGGAAGGCCTTGAGGGCATAAAACATCGCTCTGAGTTCCAGGAAATTGATTTGATGCTTCTTTTCCTGGGCTGTCCAAAGACCTTGAGTCTGGAACTCGTTCAAGTGAGCTCCCCATGCATAAAGAGAGGCGTCGGTGGTGATGACCAGTTGATGAGGGGGCTGATGGAATAGAAGACCTCTGGATAGATTTGAGGATACCAACCACCATTGAAGAGACTGACGAAGAGATGATGTCACAGATATGTGTCGTGAGCAAGGATCCGTCGCTTGGGACCACTGAGTAGCAAGGGTCCATTGAGGAGTGCGCAGGTGAAGACGTGCGAGGGGCGTGACATGAACTGTAGATGCCATGTGCCCCAGGAGTACCATCATTTGCCTGGCTGAGATGGAAGGTAGCGAAAGCACCTGCTGACATAGAGACTGAAGGGTCTGAAGACGATTGGATGGTAGGAAAGCTCTCATGAGGAGTGTGTCCAGGATCGCTCCAATGAATTGAAGTCTCTGAGTGGGGGTGAGATGAGATTTGGGTAGATTGATCTCGAACCCCAGAATTCGTAGAAACAAGATGGTTTGGTTGGTGGCCAGTAGAACTGCTTGAGCGGATGTGGCCTTGATTAACCAGTCGTCCAGGTAAGGGAAGACCTGGAGGTGGTGAGAGCGTAGAAATGCCGCTACCACAATGAGACACTTGGTGAAGACCCTTGGAGAGGAGGCAAGGCCGAAGGGCAGCACCTTGTATTGGTAATGACAATGATTGATCATGAAACGGAGATACTGTCTTGAGGTTACATGGATCGGTATGTGAGTGTATGCCTCTTTGAGATCGAGGGAGCATAGCCAGTCGTTTTGATTGAGAAGAGGATAAAGGATGGCTAAAGAAAGCATCTTGAATTTTTCTTTTACCAGGTGTTTGCTGAGATCGCGGAGATCCAAAATTGGTCTGAGATCTCCTGTTTTTTTGGGGACTAGAAAATAACGGGAGTAGAATCCCTGCCCTTTTTGATCTTGAGGAACTTCTTCTATAGCGTTTAGAAGAAGGAGGGATTGAACTTCCTGAATGAGGAGGGCAGATTGAGGACTGTTCAAAGCAGACTCTTTTGGCAGGTTTTGGGATGGAAGAGTCTGAAAGTTGAGAGAGTAGCCGTGGCGGATGATGTTGAGGACCCATTGGTCCGAAGTGATAACTTCCCATCGGCTGAGGAACAGAGAAAGTCGACCTCCTATAGGTTGAGGCAGGAGAGCAGGAATAGGAATACTGGCTATACTGTGGAGAATGAAGTCAAAAGGGCTGTGACTTCTGCTGAGGAGGTGGTTTCACAGGTTGCTGCTGTGGCTGCTGTCTGGGAGGCTGACGTTGTTGCTGCCTCTGACGCCTGGGTTGCTGAGCAGTGGTAGGTAATGGCCGAGCTGTGAAGCGGCGTTGATAGGCCGACTGCTGCCTATATGGTTTTGGCGGAGGAGGCTTCTTTTTATTTTTAAGCAGGGTATCCCAGCGTGTCTCATGAGCAGAGAGCTTTTGTGTGGTTGAGTCCATGGATTCCCCAAAGAGCTCATCCCCTAAGCAAGGGGCGTTGGCTAACCGATCCTGATGATTAACATCAAGGTCGGATACCCGAAGCCAGGCCAGGCGACGCATAGCTACCGACATTGCTGTCGCTCTGGATGTAAGTTCAAAGGTATCATATATGGATCTAACCATGAACTTACGTAATTGAAAAAGAGACGACAAGCAGGTATGAAAGGAGTGATGTTTTCGTGAAGGAAGGTACTTTTCGAAGGAAGCCATGGTGGTAAGGAGATGCTTCAAATAAAAAGAAAAATGAAAAGCATAATTGCTAGCTCTATTTGCTAACATAGCATTTTGGTAGAGCCTCTTACCAAATTTATCCATGGCTCTACCTTCTCTGCCAGGAGGTACCGATGCATATACACTGGCTCCTGAAGATTTTTTAAGGGTGGATTCGACAGTTAAGGATTCGTGTGGAAGTTGAGGTTTGTCGAACCCAGGAATGGGAATTACCTTATATAGAGAATCCAGTTTACGTGGGGCCCCTGGGACAGTTAAAGGAGTCTCTAAATTCTTATAGAAAGTCTCCCTCAAGATGTCATGAAGAGGGAGTTTCAAAAATTCCTTTGGAGGCTGGTCAAAATCAAGGGCATCCAAAAAAGCTTTGGACTTTTTGGATTCAGCCTCCAAAGGAATGGACAAGGAGTCACACATCTCTTTCAAAAAGCAGGAGAAAGAGGAAGTGACTTGTTTGGAGGATTGGTCAGGGACAGTTGAATCCTCCTCCTCTGAGGAACATTCGCCTTCAGAAAGAAAGGGTTCCTCTGAGTCTCCCCACAGATCAGGATCCCTGACATGGGGAGTATGGTCCCGAGACTCAGGTGTCGATGATTGTAAGTGTCGGGTTTTGTGTAACGACTTACCCGACCTCATCGATATCGAGTCAGGAGATGTTATCGGTCGCACCGGTGCCGAAGTCTGCACCGATTGATGGTGAGCTCTCGGCTCCGGTGCAAGAACTGGCATCGATACCGATGAGGTTAGTTGAAGCGGTACCGAAATAGTGGAAGCAGGTAACACAGGCTGTTCCACGATCGGTACCGGTAGCTCGGTGCGGACCGGCACCGGAAGGTTCGGAGCCAGGATAGCAGGAAGGAGCTGTTTCAATTGGTCCTTAAGTTGCACCTGAAGGATGGCCGTGATGCGGTCATCAAGGGATGGCACCGGTACCGCCTTTTTCTTCTGCGGTACCTGCGGTGCCGTTCGACGCCCCGGAGATGAGGAGCCCGATGTCGAGGGACTCACCTCTATAGGGGCGGAACGCTTCCGCTGGCGTCTCACAGTCGGCAGGATTGGACTCACTGCACTCGAGACCGGAGGACGCTCCAGCGGGGAAGGCTTCTTAGCCGGCTTACCTGACTGGTGAGACGCCGGTGCGGAATCACGCGGCGTCGAAGAAGAGGGTGCCGACTGAATCGGTGCCGAAGCTGGAGTCGATGGAACGGGGTCGGACATCTCGGCACCGAACAATAATCGCTGCTGGATTTGGCGATTTTTTAATGTCCGTTTTTTTAGAGTGGCACAGCGGGTGCAAGTAGAGGCCTGATGCTCAGGACCCAAACACTGTAAACACCAGTTGTGTGGGTCCGTGAGAGATATAGGCCGAGCACACCGCTGGCACTTTTTAAAACCCGGTTGAGGGGGCATGAAAGGAAAAACGGCTTCAGCCAAATCGAAGGCCGAGGCTTCGATGGTGGCAGAAGGCCCCGCCGGGGAAAGATTAAATTAAAGAAAAAATGAAGGGTTTTTTTTTTTTTTTTTTTTACAAAATAGAAAAAAGAAAAGAAATAAGATTAAATAATCAAAAGTTTACGCGAGCGGGAAGGCAAAGAGAAAAAAGTTTCAACAGCCGTTGAAAACGCGTCTTCTTAGCTCCGCGGAAACTAAGAAACTGAGGGACCGCGCGCCTCTGTCGGGCGGGAAGGCACTCGCGCGTGCGCGGTGCGGCCGAGCTAGAACTTTCTAAAGTTTTTAGAGTGCAATCACTCTAAAATTGTCCGTACCGGGGCTCCGTCGGTGCCGTCACCCATCAGTCAAGAATATGCTGCCTGCTTGTCCTGGGATAAACCCTGAACTGAGGAGAGAGAGATGCCAGGGAGGGGGAGGACAAAGAGAGTGGGAGAGACAGAAAGACCTGGATCAAAGGTGGGAGGACTCAAAATGTTAGCAGAAGGGAGAAATCTGAAACAAAGGGAAGGCAGAAGAGAGGGGGGCAGATGTTGGACTTGGGGGTGTATAGAGGGAAGAGAGAGAGAAAGAGACTGCAGAGAAGTGGAATGATTCTGGACCAGGGAGGAAGGAAGGAGAGAGAAAGAAGCAGAGAAAGACCTGGGGTTGTAAGCAGAAGAAAGACAGAGAGAGAGAAGCCTGGACCAAACAGAAAAGACAGGTGGCAGATCCTGGACTAAGGGAGAGTCAGATAGAAGAGACAGATGGGGAGAGACCCTGAGGAAGAACAGAGAGATGGAAGATCATAACAGAGGGAGAGAAAGAGAAAGAGAGGGAGACCTAGAACAAAGGTGGTGGTAGGTACAAAGGAGAACTGACTCGGGATCTGGGGAGGGTAAGCAGAGGGAAAAGAGAGACTTGGACCCAAAGGGGATGGGGCTGGATTGTGAAAGAATGTTGGATGCACAGTCAGAAGGAAGTCCAACCAGAAACTAATTAAATCACAAGACAACAAAGGTAGGAAAAATTATTTTATTTTCAATTTAGTGATCAAAATATATCAGCTTTGAGAATTTATATCTGCTGTGTGGAATGTGTGTATATGAAAAATGAAAGGAAAAAAATTGCATTATAATTAGTAAAGGGGGCAGGATCTGGGGCAGTGCTTGGGTGGGTTTAGGGCAGAACTTGGGAGGTCTGTGGTTGGGGGTACTTAGCTTGAAGTAGTTGAGAAACACTGCTGTAGGCAATCTGCTGCCGCCAGTGCCTCTCCTCTCCTGTCCTCTTCCCTGCTGACACCCTCTAATGGCATCCCAGGGCTTGTCTGGAAGGCCTCTGTGCATGTATGGATGTCAACATGATGATGTCACACATGCGTGTATTGTCATCACGGCAACGTCCACTTAGTTCCAGGTGCCTCGAGCCTTGGCCACTACCTGCGGCCCAACTTCATTTTGGCCCCGGATCATTTTTGAGTTGTGCAGGCCTGTGCTAGAGGAACAAACTGTGTGTGTGTGTTGTTTTTTTTTAATCTTTATTAAGTTTTCAAAGCTAACAAAAAGTGCAAAGCAATATACATACATATATTAATAATCAAATAAGCACTTATAATCAATCAGTATCAATACAAAAAAAATAAAAAAACCCTCTCCCAACCAACATTTTCCATCAGAGAATAAAACCAAACAAAAGATATACCCCCCTCCCCTGGATGTGTGTGTACTAAAACAATTTCTATTGTTTCATAGCATATGCAGTTTGCTTTATTGCTTTCAGATTCTTCTTCCAGACAAAAAAACCCCTCAATTTTTGTTTACAAAAAAATTGAGCAGTGATGGGAGAACATAAGAATAGCCTTACTGGGTCAGACCAATGGTCCATCAAGCCCAGTAGCCCATCCAGGTCACTAGTACCTGGCCAAAACCCAAGGTGTAGCAATATTCCATGCTACCGATCCAGGGCAAGCAGTGGCTTCCCCCATGTCTTTCTCAATAACAGACTATGGACTTTTCCTCCAGGAAATTGCCCAAACCTTTCTTAAAACCAGCTACACTATCCACTCTTACCACAACCTCTGGCAATGCGTTTCAGACCTTATCTACCGTATTTCCCCGCATATATGCTGCCCCAGTGTATAGGCAGCAAAAAATGCCTATACATGTTTTAAAACTAGTAGATAAGCCGCCCTATTGTATTAGCCGCGGCTTACCTACCAGTAACTGGGGGGCCTAAAACTGGGGCAGCCTATACAATTTTAAAAAAATCATCCACCCCCCCTTCTTTACCTCCCTCGCTGGTCTTGCTGTTCCTCAAATCGCGGCGGTGCAAGGCAGGAGAGATCTTTTCAATCTCCAGCCCCACCCCGCTTCCTGCATGCCTTTGCCATCAGTTCTCACGAGTCACACGAGAACTGATGGCAAAGGCACGCAGGAAGCAGCGTGGGACCAGCCTGAAGATCGAAAAGATCTCTCCTGCCCTGTACCACTGCGATTTGAGAAGCAGTGAGTCCAGCAAAGGAGGTAAGGGGGGGGGGGGGTGATTTTTCAAAATTGTATAGGCTGCCCCAGTTTTACAAGTTGTGCTGGCTTGCAAAACCTATATATAGGCTGCAGCCTATATATGGGGAAATAAGGTATTCTCAGAGTGAAAAAATATATCCTCCTATTGGTTTTAAAAGTATTTCCCTGTAACTTCATTGAGTGTCCCCTAGTTTTTGTAATTTTTGACGGAGTGAAAAATCGATCCACTTGTACCTGTTCTACTCCACTCAGGATTTTGTAGACTTAAATCTTATCACTCCTCAGTCGTATCTTTTCCAAGCTGAAGAGCCCTAATCGTTTTAGTCTTTCCTCATATGAGAGGAGTTCCATCCCCTTTACCATCTTGGTCGCTCTTCTTTGAACCTTTTCTAGCTCTACTATACTTTCTTGAGACCAGAACTGAACGCAATACTCCAGACGAGGTCACACCATGGAACGATACAGGGGCATTATAACATTCTTATTCTTGTTAACCATCCCTTTTTTAATAATTCCTAGCATCCTGTTTGCTTTTTTGGCGGCGGCCACACATTGGGCAAAAGGTTTCATCGTATTGTCTATGATGACACCCCATATACTTTTCTTGGGCGCTAACCCCCAAGGTGGACCCTAGCATCTGGTAACTGTGATTCGGGTTATTCTTCCCAATGTGAATCACAGGAAACTGGGTGGGGTAGATGGTTATCCCATTATGCTACCAATATGTTTCACACTTGGAGAAAATTGAATGCTAATGTAACTTGGGTCAAGATGAAACAAATTTTGGAATTCACACCACAAAGCACTGCATGGGATTTAGTAATAATAATAATAACTTTATTTTTCTATACCGCCATAATCTTATGACTTCTAGGCGGTTCACAGTAAAGAGAACTGTACAATCAGCGAATTACAATATAGTATTAACATGTTACAGTGAAGGGGCTGGATGGCCAGCGAATTACAGAATACAAATGGAGAGGAAGACACTGAACAGACAGAGAGTACAGAATACAATTGGTGAGGGAGCGTAGTATCAGCATGAAGAGTAAAAGTTTTTGAAAGAGGGAGTATTTTGACTAGGAAATAAATCTATTGAACAGAGCAGTCTTAATTACTTTCCGAAAGGCACCGTAAGTCAATCTGGCTCTATCAATGAAGTTGCCTAGCCAGGTTTGCTGTCTGCTAGCTTGAAACTTAAATGTTTTTCCAGAAAGGTTCTGTATTTGCAATCTGTGATCTTCGGGTAAGCAAAAAGATTGCGATTTCTGATTGTCCTTGTGGGAGTGTATAGTTTGAAATGAGGTGAGAGGTAGTTGGGGGTCATTCCCCACACCAGTTTATAACAAAAACAAGAGAATTTGAATAAAATTCGTGCCTCAATTGGCAACCAGTGTAGAAGTTTGTAGTAGGGACTAATGTGATCACTTTTCTTTAGTCCGAGGACAGCCATGTTTTGCACTATTCTTAATTTTCTTACGGTTTTTTTAGGTATACCCACATAAATATTGCAGTAGTCTAGGGTGGATAATATCAATGACTGTACCAGTAATCTGAAGGATAAGGGGTCGAAATATTATTTTTATTTTTTTTTTACATTTGCATTGCTGTAAAATTATTACATACATACAAATGATCAACAAGTGACATAATCTTTCACCTTAGTTCCTTTAAGAAATATGTTAAAAAGTAATTTGAATCTAACGGTTCCCTGACAATCTAGCAAAATGTGTGGAAGTGGCAGAGACAGCTATATTCATTAGGAAGAATCCAGCATGCATTCGGTATAGACACACTATGAATGTACACTGAAAGCTTGAACTATGACACAGATACATCATCTTTTATCTGTTAAATAAAGTCTTACCTAGTTTTATTAAGAATTCACGTTCCAAATCCTGTACTTGTCGGATTGATTCATCCAGGGAGCTGCAGAGTTTCATCTTTGGTCTCAATAGTTCTAAAGTGTCACTTATCATATAATCGATGTCGATAGGGAAAGGGTGATCTTTATTCCAGATGTCTAGACCTTTTTTCCACCAGACGTAACGCTAATTAAAAAAAAAAAAAGTTAAAAAAAAAACATTTCAGTAGGTTTTGGTTCAGATATGCTAAAACCTGTGAAGAAGGGTTTAAATTTATATGATAGATAACTCACTATTGTTCTTGTGCTACTTCACTTTCATCACAGTGATACTGGAAGCAAACAGAGCTACAATGTTTATTAAAATGTGCTACTGTATCCATTTTATGCAAGACCCATTTATTAGAAACTCACATTGCTAAAAAAAAAGGTAACAGAATTATGTGAACAATGGAATCCGTTACATTTGTCTTGGTGGGGGAGAGTTCAAACGGTTAAAATGATGATGTTGCCTGTGGTTTGTTATCAAATGAGTATGATACCAGTGTTTTTTCAGGGATCTTTTTATAAAAAATTGAATTCATTACTTGTTTTTCATTTCTTGGTTTTCCACTAATAATATATTTATGAATGACATAAGATATTATTTTCATGTGGTATATTTTAGTTGTATATGAATTTGGGAGGGAGGTGGGGGTTAAATCTTCTTGTTGTATGATATTATAGATTTTCAAGTGATGTTGTACTATAATTGTTTGATATTTACTGTACACTTGATGTAAGTTATAAAATGAATAAAGAAATTAAAAAAAAAATAAAAAAATGTTTGGCTAGGTAAAACTCCCAGAATTGCTTTAGTATCTTTACAAAGACCAATTAAGGAGGGTGGGGTAAATTTTCCAAACTTTTATAGGTACCATCAAGCCTATATTTTACATCAAGGTATGTATTGGGTCCTCCCTGAGCTCATTGAGTACACACCAGATTGGCTATATTTGGAATGGTGACTCATGTCTCCTTTACATCTTAGTCATGTTCTTAGTCTCAAGATGCCCAGATTGTATAAGGAAAATAGAATTTTGATGGACACTTGGAAAACTTTAAGATTTGTTAATAATTTATTCCTACCAGCTATTCCTACCAGCAAATCAACAAATCAAACCATTTGGCTAAACCCCAAGATTCAAATTGGCGGTTTTAAGATCATCTGGAAGCATTGGATAATTACAGGAATACGGACTTTAAGTGATGTTATTTTAAATGGTAAACTGCTTGATTTTACACAATTGCAACATAAATTTGGGCTCAATAAATCACAATGTTTTCGATGGTTGCAACTGAAGCAGGCCATTCAGGTAGGGTTCCCTGAATAGAAAAGTCTTAATACTCAATTTAGTTTGGAATTCTCATGCTTTCAGGTAGATTTTCTGGGTCACAAGGCTGCGCAGTGGTATAAAACTATTACTGATTTGGTTTAAAAAAAACCTAAAAACAGTCTTAGGGATATTTGGAGCATTGAGATTAAGCATCAGATTTCAGCTTCTCAATGGCCACGAATTTGGTCTTGGAGGATAGGATGTACAATGTCTGCATCTATGAGACAAACATGTTTTTTTCTATTGCATAGAGCATTTTGGACCCCAGTTAGATTACAGAAGTTGAATAGTTCAAAGTCTAATAAATACTGGCATTGTAATCTTAAAATAGGGACTTTAGATCGTCTTTTGTTTTATTGTCCCTATATCTTAGCCTTTTGGAATTCCATCTGGGATCAAGTAAATTGTTTACTGGAAAATCATGTAGCACTATCTTATGATACGGTATTATTTGGAACAGCTATGAGAAAAGAGTCAGATATCATCATTTAACAATAAATTTTTATTAATCATGACAGGAGTCGCTATTCAACATATCACCAACAATTGGAAGGATTGCAGTAGACTTAATTTCAACTTTTGGTGGAACTCGTTATGTCACATGTTCAAAATGGAAAGATCATTAGCTGTACAAAATGGAAATTATAAGACCTTTACTAAAATATGGGGACCATTGACATCTTTTTGTGATGATTGAACACCAGTTTTTCTATTGAAATATACACCATGAATAATAGAGAGGGAGAAGGGTTCTTATTATATTGTGTATATTAATAATAATAATGGGGAAGGGGGTGGGTTAAGGGTTTATATATATACAATTGTTGTTTTTCTTGATGGATTTACAAGTGATGTTTTCAAGACTATGTATGGTTCTATTTTGTACACTTGTTAAAAGATTAAAAATGAATAAAGATTAAAAAAAAAAAAAAGAAACTCACATTACAGCATTTGCATGCCATTACACAGTAGAGAGGTTTAATAAATCTAGGCTTTAGTGCATTATTTATGACAGTACTTCCCAAACTATTGATCACAAACTCCACATTTGGGGTTGTGACCATTATCAGCCATTTTAACTTTGTTTGCATGGACTTAACGGGAGGTGGGAATAGAGTGATGGCAACAACTGATGCTACCTACATGGCCTGGAGAAGGAACACAGGACGACGAGGCAAGGCAGGTATCATGTGCTTGCTTGTCCCTTTAATTTGGGGTCATAGGTGCATAAAGTTTGGGAAACAATCTATGAAACAGCACAGGCAGAATGTGGACAATATTTGACTGAAGCCATCATCTTGCCATCAATATGCCTGAAGCCCTATTCCAAATTTTAATGTATCTTGCTCATTTGTTCTATATCAACCAACTTGACCTTCCTTTTAAATATTGTAAACCACATTGATATCCCTTTGATATGTGGTATATTAAGATAAGCATATTACTTCCCCATACACAATAAGACTCTATAGCATTATGGGGCAAAACCACTGTAGAGTACACAAACTTTATAACCCGGCAGTTTCCTTTTGCTCCAGTGGGCTTCCAGGTAAGTTAGAAACCTTCTCTCCTGATGTGATGTCATCATAACCCTCCAGCTGTAATTAGCTGGAGTGTTCCTACATTACAAATATGGACTCATAAAATGAAATTTGGATCTTCTGCAAAGCAGTGAGCAGCAGTGCAACTGAGCCCACCAGAGATTTATAACAACTGATAAGACAAATACTTGCTGGAATGGGTTATAAATAGTACATGCAAAAGAGGACATAGATAACCTCTTCTGGTTCCTTCTAGTGGTTATCCTCAGACTATAACTAGCCAGTCAGGTTTACAAGATACTTGCATTGATTGTGCATGAAAAATTTGCATTCTCTCATTCTATTCAGATCTCTCATATGCATATTCATAGCAAATAACATAACATTGTACTTCTTAACCGCGTAACCATAAGTTCAACATGGTTTACAAAAGATTATAAACAATAGACAATTTAATAATGGGAAGAAAAATTATTTGACCAAGTATTTTGAAATATCCTGAAAATCTGACTGACTAAACACATCCTAAGGCCTGGGTTTAGAAACCCTGTTCTAGCCCCATCATTTTAAAAATTTATGAAATCATTCTAATCTAAACATTAAATAACCAGGCAAAGGGATAAAAAAAATGTTACCTGAAAATATACAAGGAAGCAATCCAGCTTCCGTTTACTTGAGCCTCTGTCAAAGTACTGACCACAGGTATCAAGGATGGTACAGACCAATCTAATTCGGAAGAGATGTTCTGGAGGGTCCAGTGGACTGGGACTACCATCAGAATTCACACCAAATGAGGTAAATGAATAGAGAGTTCGAAATATAACTGCAGACTCTACCATTCGATAGTTATACAGTTCCCCTAAAAACTTGGCACTGCTGATGCGTCGCTGGTTAAATTTGGGCTGATTAACCTGAAACAAGAATCCATGTACACAGACTGAAACACAGCAAACCATTAAAATAAGGCCTTATTTATACAGATCTCTTATTTATACATTTAGAGCATTCCCTTTCTCCATTTGCAAACTCATGCATGTCTGTTTGGGAACTAAAAGAAAGTGCATCTATCTCATCAGAGTGAAAGGAACCGTATGAGGTACATTTTGTGTGTATGTATGTCTTTGTGCCTAGGTGGAGACTTCCCAAAAAGGGAAGAAAAGAATCAGACCCTATGCTTGTAACAAACAATCCATCTTTTAAATATTTAAAGCTCTATGTTTCCATTTTTGAGAAGCTAGGAGAATTTATAGTTTTTTTAAACTCTCATCATTATATGTCTATGTAAAATTATGGTGCAACTGTCCTGATTCTTGATACCCCTTGCAAGCACAGCAATGCCACATGGAGATTTTGACACAAAAGTTTTAGGCGGCTGCAACTGAAGCAGGCCATTCAGGTAGGGTTCCCTGAATGGAAAAATCTGAATACGCAATATAGTCTGGAATTTCTATGCTTTCAGGCAGACTTTCTGGGACACCAGGCCACACAGTGGTATAAAATTATAAGTGAATATGTTAAAAAGAAACCCAAAAATGGTCTTAGAGATATTTTGAGCATTGAGATTAAGAATCAAATTTCAGCATCTCAATGGCCACAAATTTGGTCTTGGAGGATGAGATGTACAGTGTTGGCATCTATGAGACAAACTTGGTTTTTTCTTCTGCATAGAGCGTTTTGGACCCCAGTTAGAATACAAAAGTTAAATAGTTCAAAGTCCAATAGATGTTGGCACTGTAATCTTGGTGTAGGGACTTTAGATCATCTTTTGTTTTATTGTCCCTTTATCTTAGCCTTTTGGAACTCAATTTGGGATCAAGTAAATTGTTTATTGGAAAAGCATTATCTTATGATACAGTACTATTTGGTATGTCTATGAGGAAAAAGAGCCAAATATCATCACATAACAATAAACTTTTATTGATAATAACAGGAGTCGCCATTCAGCATATCACAAGTAATTGGAAAAATTACAGTAGACTCAATTACAATTTCTGGTGGAACTCATTATGTCACATATATAAAATGGAAAGAGCAATAGGAAGCTATAAGAAATTTAATAAAATTTGGGAGCCATTAACTTCTTATTGTAATGAGTAAACACCATTTTCTATTGTAATATACACCGTCTAATGAATGGGGGGAGGGGGAGGGGGAGGTATATTTTACATTTTTCTTATTGGGGAAATAATAGAGAAATGATGGGAGGGGAGGGTGGCAATTTTATGTATTGTAAGATAAATCAGAAAGATTGTCAAGTGATGTGTTTAATTGTATTTTTTATTATTTGTGCACTTGATGTAAGAGTGAAAACGAATAAAGAATTTGAAAAGAAAAAAAAGAAAAGAAAATGCAGCCAGCACTCTTGAAGCCCAAATAGACCTTTTCTGGCGCAAAACAGTCTGCACTCAGGCCCCTGATAAATCAGGAGGCAAGCTAGCTTCTAGGGGAACGGACCCAAAGCTCCAAATCCGTTAGTGCAGACTGGCAAACAGGTACACCTGAGGGTCTTATAAGGCTTATAAGAATTGCCGCTGCTGGGTCAGACCAGTGGTCCATCCTGCCCAGCAGTCCACTCATGCAGTTGCCCCCAGGTCAAAGACCAGTGCTCTAAATGAGTCCAGCCTCAGCTGCATAAGTTCCAGTTTAGCAGGAACTTGTCCAACTTTGTCTTGAAACCCTGGAGGGTGTTTTCCCCTATAACAAGCTCCGGAAGAGCGTTCTAGTTTTCCACCACTCTCTGGGTGAAGAAGAATTTCTTTACGTTTGTATGGAATCTATCCCCTTTCAACTTTAGAGAGTGCCCTCTCGTTCTCTCTACCTTGGAGAGGGTGAACAACCTGTCTTTATCTACTAAGTCTATTCCCTTCAGTATTTTGAACGTTTTGATCAAGTCCCCTCTCAGTCTCCCCTTTTCAAGGGAGAAGAGGCCCGTTTCTTTAATCTCTCACTGTACGGCAACTCCTCCAGCCCCTTAACCATTTTAGTCACTCTTCTCTGGACCCTTTCGAGTAGTACCGTGTCCTTCGTCGTGTACAGTGACCAGTGCTGGACGCAGTACTCCAGGTGAGGGCGCACCATGGCCCGGTACAGCGGCATGATAATCCTCTCCGATCTGTTCGTGATCCCTTTTTTAATCATTCATAACATTCGGTTCGCCCTTTTTGCCGCCGCTGAACATTGTGCAGATGGCTTCATCGACTTGTCGATCAGAACTCCCAAGTCTCTTTCCTGGGAGGTCTCTCCAAGTACCACCCCAGACATCCTGTATTCGTGCATGAGATTTTGTTACCGACATGCATCACTTTACACTTATCTATGTTGAACCTCATTTGCCATGTCAATGCCCATTTCTCAAGCTTGATTATGTCACGTTGCAGATCTTCACAATCCCCCTGTGTCTTCACTACTTTGAATAACTTTGTATCATCCGCAAATTTAATCACCTCACTCGTCATAACAATGTCCAGGTCGTTTATAAAGATGTTGAAGAGCACGGGTCAAAGCACCGAGCCCTGCGGCACCCCACTGGTGATGCTCTTCCAGTCCAAGTATTGTCCATTTACCCCCACTCTCTGTTTCCTATGCTCCAGCCAGTTTTTAATCCACGTATTTCACCCTCGAATCCATGACTCGCAATATTCCGAAGTAGTCGTTCATGTGGAACCTTGTCAATCGCCTTCTGAAAATCCAGATATACAATGTTGACCGGGTCGCCCTCGTCTATCCAACTGTTTACTCCCTCGAAGAAGTGCAGCAAGTTCGTCAGACAAGATCTGCCTTTGCTGAAACCATGCTGGCTGTTCCTCATCAGACCGTGTCCGTCATGGTGATCAATGATGCGGTCCTTTATCAGCACCTCTACTATCTTTCCTGGTACTGAGGTTAGACTCACCGGTCTGTAGTTTCCAGGATCTCCCCTCGACCCCTTTTTGAAGATTGGCGTAATATTTGCCACTTTCCAGTCTTCCGGAATCTTTCCTGATTTGATCAACAGGTTGGCTATTAGTTGAAGCAGTTCAGCTATAGTCCCTTTTCGTTCCTTGATGACCCTCGGATGGATGCCATCTGGTCCTGGGGATTTATCGCTCTTTAGGCTATCAATCTGCCAGTATACCTCTTCTAGACTGACCGTCAGCCCTGTCAGTTTCCCGTCTTCGTTTCCAGCATAGAGCCTGATAGATTCCAGTATGTTGTGTATATCCTCTTTGGTAAATACAGACGCAAAAAATATGTTTAGTTTGTCAATGATTTATTTATCTTCCTTTAGCACTCCCTTTATTCCATGGTCATCCAACGGCCCCACTGCTTCCTTCACGGGTCATTTCCCCTTAATGTATCGAAAGAACGGCTTGAAGTTTTTCGCCTCCTTGGCTATTTTTTTCCTCGTAGTCTCTTTTGGCCCCTTTTACCACCTTGTGGCACTAGATCTCACTCAGAGTCTGCGTCTTCTCCCAGGTGGAGCTGCCCCAAAAGGGTTCTCCTGGCACCAAAGCCTCAAAGAAAAAAAATGGAGGAAGTACAGTGAAACCCCCCCCCCCCCCCCCCCGAAAATAACAAAATTAAGCAGAGCAGGTCAGAAACCACCTTCTCAATTCACTTGCCGAAGAAAAAACTGAAGATGGCAGAATAACCTACTGGGGAAGGAGGTGGAGTTGAAAGCTGTATGACATCCTTCTGCAAGCAATTCATGACCAGGAATACAAAACCTACTGTCTAAAAGCCTTTACCCTTTGTACTACAATGCCAAATGTGATCATGAAAGCAGGCCAGGACTAAGGTGTTTTGTTTTTGCTAATAACCAGAAACAAATTCCCCATTGGGGGCTGTTTTATCAATGTTTTCTGGTTACAACTAGGTCAGAAGCCCTAAGAGTAGGCAAGGACAATCAGACTGGTGAGCCAAATGGAACATATTTTCCGACAATCTACCATATTACGTTATTAGAGGGCCCCAAAGCACCTTGGTATTTAGAACAACTTTGGTAGTATTGCTTTATATGCCCAATTAACCATTAAGATTTTGAGTCTCATTTATTTTAGCTCTTCTTTGCAATTTACGAAAGCAGAACAGATCTGAAAAAGATGTTACAGGGGTTAGTGAAAACAGCATCCTTAATGTGTGCAATAAACTGGAAAATGAATCCTTTTAAAATGCACACAAGTGGAATTACTGCACAGACCAAGCATACAGAGTACCGCTGGTATGATATTAATACAACAAATAATTCTCTTAATATTTATCTGTGACTCACATGTTGAACAGGCTTCTAACTAAACCCAGTTCTGTAAGGACATTTTAGTTGTTTCATTATCAAAGTCTGATATCTCATACCAGTTAGGTAAATAATTTACAGTGTTTTTATAAATAAAATACTTCAAACTGTGAATCCGTTATGCACTGCAGGCCTGTTACAGACAATTAGCTGCAGAACTATTATCTAATCATTTTTTTTCCAGGACACCAAACATTCTGAATCAGCACATACAGTATATTACTGCAAAGCACAACAAACCGGCATTAACTCAAGTCCATTTTACAAAGCTGTGGTAATGATACTGCCACGGTCAATGCACCGAAGCCCATCCAATTCCTGTAGGATTTGATGCATTTGTAAAAGGAGCCCTTAATGATTTATTTTGTGGAGATTTTAATTGACAATTACACAGCAAATGAAAATGTAGTCTATGTCATTCCCTATCATAAGGAACATTAGAAGAAAGTGCACTATATTTTGATTTTATCCAAACTTATTTCTAGACTTCTTAAAACAAAAAACAAGCTGGGGACACCTTATAGAATGACTAACTACTTTATTGAGGCATATGTTTTGTCTCTAGCTAGCCATCTGTGCATGACGATTTGCTTTTAGGGTTAAAAAAAATATCAGTAACTCAAATTTGGCTAGCTCAGTGATAGCAAATTTATCTCTCATGAATATTCAGTGTGGAAATTCTGAAAAATTCATTTCTGGCACTCAGGGATTGGTTTTTAGATGAAATGCAATTTACCATGGACCCTATAAACAAATTCCTTAATAAAAATTAATTTAGCATATTTGAAGTCATGCTCTCTTCCACTACTCATAAAAAGCTGGTATGTTTTATTACAGCAATTCAATTTGCAAATGAATAAATCAATCAAGGGCTACAAAGTAAAGCAGAATGGTTCAGGTTCAGAAAGCAAAGTGCCTATTAATCTTCTTCATGTTTTGCACTACAGATCATGGTGATAAAAGGACAAATGACATCCAGATATATAGAAGTGAGTGCCATGGTCAGATTCTGCCACTCTGTATGGCTATTAGGGACAGGCATATCCTATGTCTTCACAAGTCATTACCAAGCAAAAAAACTTCAAACACATGACAAGACATAATGATGAGCACTTTGTAGAAAAGAGGGCACATTATTTCAGAAAAAGGAGTACACACCTGCACAAACTAATGCACATGTGTAAATTTGTGTGTATATATGCACCTACTGTTAAAATGTGCCCTCTTTCCAACGAGTGTCCACTATTACTGGCAACTGGCAAAATGACAAATAAATAAATAGAAAATGGTCACATGAAAACAAAATGAAATGAAAATTCCTGCAAACACAGGAAATGACATAAAACCAACATTTTCTAGCTGCCCATTCCTAATGGTTGCAAAATTCACACAGCCCTAATTCTGGCCTTTGTAAATGTTACTCTTCAACTTGATACCAGATGTTAAGAATTAAAGGAGCAGACCTATATCACAAACTATGATACAATCAACGACATTGGTTTTACCTCCATTCCTAGTCGAATGTCCTCAAGTACACCATCTACAACATGGATTCCAACATCCTCCTGGTACAACACCAGCCCTGCCAACAGGTTGGCTACACAATGAATGCTGTTGTACTTCACATTCCAAATGTTGATCATACAACATATAACATAGTCTTTTACTTCTGGTTCTTGCCAAGGCAACTTTCTCATCTGGCGCAGAACCTAGAACAGAAAAGACAATTTCATAAGCTTAAGTTGAGTAGTAATAAAGAAGAAATTATGCTCACATGATTGGTCTGGTAGAATTAAATGAAAGAAAACAATCTAGTACTAGTGGGAACAGCTGATAGAGACAAAGCATCAAAGAGTACTAACTGACTCGTTCCATAAAAGCAATGTGCAGTACAGTATTTTGAATGACAAAGCTGTGGCCCCTCCAGCTCACTGAAGCAGTTTAGGAGATGCCCTATTCAGGCATGCCTATACTCAATTGACACATAGTTTGGTCAGAAATTGCCTGAAAATTAAAAGAAGTATGGAAGAGGAATATGCAAAGTGGTTGTAGTGGTGAAATATGCAGAAAAGGACAAATCTGAATAGATTCAAAGGAAAAGCAACACCTCAAAAGGATGGGTTTCTAGATTGGTTTGGCACAGTGGTTGGCAAACTGCAGCTCATGAGCCGCATGCAGCTCTTTAGCCACTTGAGCGCAGCGCGCGGCTCGTCTTAGAGCAGGAGTGCCCAACCTGCTTCTCTTCCCTTCTCACTGCCCTCCCCCAAGCCACCGCCACCGGGGAATAGGCTGTCACCGCCGCCATCAGGGAATAGGCTGCCACTGCCGAGTTCTGAGCTCTCTCTGCTTCCCTTTTCCGTAAAGAGGACGCTGAAGTGCGGGGCCGACCAACTCTCGCCACCTGACGTCAATTCTGACGTCAGAGAGGAAGTTTTGGCAATAGCGGTTTTTAGTGCAGGGAGCCTATGAGCATCGAGAGCAGCGCAGGGCATTCAGCGCAGCTCCCTGCGCTAAAAAACATTATCGCAGTTTAGTAAAAAGGGAGGGGGTATATTTGTATAGTTGTTACTGAGGTGACATTGCATAAAGTCATCTGCCTTGACCTCTTTGAAAATCTGCGGAATATAATAATAATAATAATAATAATTTTATTTCTTATATACTGCTATACCATAAGTTCAAAGCGGTTTACAACAAGTTACATACAATGAGAGTAAGAGATGTTTACAACAAGAAGTAAGAGATGTTTACAATAAGATACATACAATGAGTGTATGAGATGTAAGGGGAAAAAGAAAAAGCACTTTCTGGGATACAAATTGCAAATGGAAGAGAACCAAGATGGTTTGAATCAAAAGGAAGTATCTAGTCAGAGATTGGGGTGCAGGGGAAAACAATTTTTTTTTTTTTTGTATTATTTTTTATTTTCAAATTTTACAGAAAGTGTACAACATAATAAAATACAATTGATGAATACACAATATCACTTTTATATCTAATATATCAAATTCTAAATATATTTTTTCCCCTCTCCCTCCCCCTACCCTTCTATTATTTTTTATTTATCATTTTTTATTAATTTTCAATTTTACCTAAAGTGTACAAAATATTAAAATACAATTGATGAATACACAATATCACTTTTATATCTATTACATCTTATTCTAAATATATTTTTTATCCCCTCTCCCTCCCCCCACCCTTCTATTACTTTTCATTCATACACTACATATTGTGTAATATATTATAACATATTATGTATAAATTATTTTTATTACCCCCCCCTCTATGTGTGTCACAAAAAAGATATTTAAAAGAAGAAAAGAAGAAGAAAAATCCTACTATTTATTCATTGCAGTATTTTGTCAATGGCCCCCATATTTTTATAAATTTAGTATATGTCCCTCTTTGTATTGCTATTGTTCTTTCCATTTTAAATATATGACATATTGTATTCCACCAGAATGTATAATTTAGGTTATTATAATTCTTCCAATTATTGGTTATATGCTGATTGGCAACCCCTGTCATAATTAATAAGATTGTTATTTTCTGGTGAAATTTGACTTTTTTTCCTCATCATCATTCCAAATAATACTGTATCATATGATATTGCAATATGATTTTCCATCAATTTATTAATTTGTGGCCAAATTGAATTCCAAAAAATTTTAATGTGGGGACAATGATATAATAAATGATCTAATGTCCCTGTTTACAGATTACAGTGCCAGCATTTATTGGACTTAGAACTACCGTATTTTCACGCAAATAACGCGCACCCGTATAAAACGCGCACACGGGTATAGCGCGCAGAAATCACGATGATATGTACAAAAACTTTGGTATACCGCGCTCACGGGTATACCGCGCATGCTGCCCGACGCTCCTTTCGCCCGCCCTGACTTTCCGTGCGCTGTCCCGACTCTCCGTTCACCCCCCCTGACTTCCGTGCACTGTCCCCCCTTGAAGGTCTGTCCCCATCCTGAAAGCCTGATGCACCCCCCGACGTCCGATACATCCCTCCCCCCCGAAGGACCGCCGACTCCCCAACAATATCGGGCCAGGAGGGAGCCCAAATCCTCCTGGCCACGGCGACCCCCTAACCCCACCCCGCACTACATTACGGGCAGGAGGGATCCCAGGCCCTCCTGCCCTCGACGCAAACCCCCCTCCCCCCAACGAACGCCCCCCCTCAAGAACCTCCGACCGCCCCCCAGCCGACCCGCGACCCCCACGACCCCCCCACCCCCCTTCCCCGTACCTTTGGTAGTTGGGCCAGAAGGGAGCCCAAACCCTCCTGGCCACGGCGATCCCCTAACCCCACCCCGCACTACATTACGGGCAGGAGGGATCCCAGGCCCTCCTGCCCTCGACGCAAACCCCCCTCCCCCCAACGACCGCCCCCCCCCAGAACCTCCGACCGCCCCCCCAGCCGACCCGCGACCCCCCTGGCGACCCCCACGACCCCCCCACCCCCCTTCCCCGTACCTTTGGTAGTTGGCCGGACAGACGGGAGCCAAACCCGCCTGTCCGGCAGGCAGCCAACGAAGGAATGAGACCGGATTGGCCCATCCATCCTAAAGCTCCGCCTACTGGTGGGGCCTAAGGCGCGTGGGCCAATCAGAATAGGCCCTGGAGCCTTAGGTCCCACCTGGGGGCGCGGCCTGAGGCACATGGTCGGGTTGGGCCCATGTGCCTCAGGCCGCGCCCCCAGGTGGGACCTAAGGCTCCAGGGCCTATTCTGATTGGCCCACGCGCCTTAGGCCCCACCAGTAGGCGGAGCTTTAGGATGGATGGGCCAATCCGGCCTCATTCCTTCGTTGGCTGCCTGCCGGACAGGCGGGTTTGGCTCCCGTCTGTCCGGCCAACTACCAAAGGTACGGGGAAGGGGGGTGGGGGGGTCGTGGGGGTCGCCAGGGGGATCGCGGGTCGGCTGGGGGGCGGTCGGAGGTTCTTGGGGGGGGGCGGTCGTTGGGGGGGAGGGGGGTTTGCGTCGAGGGCAGGAGGGCCTGGGATCCCTCCTGCCCGTGCGGGGTGGGGTTAGGGGGTCGCCGTGGCCAGGAGGGTTTGGGCTCCCTTCTGGCCCGATATTGTCGGGAAGTCGGCGGTCCTTCGGGGTGGGGGTGCGAGTGGTCCTGCCGGGGGGGGGGGATGTATCGGACGTCGGGGAGTCGGCCGGGCAAGAGGGCTTGGGCTCCCTCTTGCTCCGATCGTGGATGCGGGTGCGGGTGGGAGCGCGTGCGAGCGGTCGTTCGGGGTGGGGGTGCGAGCGGTCTGGCCAGGAGGGTTTGGGCTCCCTTCTGGTCCGATATTGTCGGGAAGTCGGCGGTCCTTCGGGGTGGGGGTGCGAGTGGTCCTGCCGGGGGGGGGGGTGTATCGGACGTCGGGGAGTCGGCCGGGCAAGAGGGCTTGGGCTCCCTCTTGCTCCGATCGTGGATGCGGGTGCGGGTGGGAGCGCGTGCGAGCGGTCGTTCGGGGTGGGGGTGCGAGCGGTCCTGCTGGGGGGGTGAATCGGGCGTCGGGCGGGGTGGGAACTATGTTTTAAAACTTTTGTATACCGCGCTCACGCATATAACGCGCGAGGGGTATGCGCGGTAGGTAAAAACGCGTATAACGCGCGCGTTATATGCGTGAAAATACGGTATCTAATTTTTGCAAACGTGTAGGGGTCCAAAAAGCTCTATGTAATAAAAAGAACCAAGTTTGTCTCATAGATGCTGACACTGTACATCCCATTCTCCAAGACCAAATTAGTGGCCATTGAGATGCATTAATTTGATGCTTAATCTCAATGCTCCAAATATCTCTTAGACCATTTTTTGGTTTTTTATTCAAATATCCAGATATTAATTTATACCACAATGCAGCTTGATGTCCTAGGAAGTCTGCTTGAAAACATAAGAACTTTAAACTATATTGATTATTTAATGTTTTCCATTCAGGGAACCCAACCTGAATGGCCTGCTTCAATTGCAACCATTTAAAACTTTGTGTTTTATTAAGACCAAATCTATGTTGCAATTGTGAAAAATCCAGCAGTTTACCTTCTGAAATAACATCATCTAGAGATCTAATGCCTGCAATAATCCAGTTCTTCCAAAGGATTTGAGCTCCGCCAATTTTGATCTTGGAGTTTATCCATATAGATTGATTAATTGATTTGTTTATTGGGATAGGTGTTAATTTATCAATAAACCTCAACGTTTTCCAAGTATCCATTAATATTTTATTTTCTCTGTATCTTCTAGGTATGTTAATACTTGGCAGATGAACTAAATTTAGGGGAAACATAAGGCGCCATTCTAAATATAACCAATCCGGTGCATTATCCATAAGTTCTGGGAGGATCCAATACATACCCTGACGTAGAATATAGGCTTGATGGAACCTATAGAAATTTGGAAAATTTACCCCTCCCTCCTTAATTGATTTTTGTAAAGTTACTAAAGCTATTCTAGGTGTTTTACCAAGCCAAAGAAATTTTGTTAAAATGCTATTGAGCTTTTTATAAAAGGACCCCTGAAAGTAAATAGGTATCATACTCATTTGGTAGCAAACTACAGGTAACATCATCATTTTAATAGTTTGAACTCTTCCCCACCAGGAAATATGTAATGGGTTCCATTGCTCACATAACTCCGTAACTTTTTTTAATACATATTTTTCATTCTCTTTTACAGTATCTTCAATTGTATTTTTAACTTGAATGCCAAGATATTTAAATCCTTCTTCTTTCCATATGAATGGAAAAGTATCAAATAATCCTTTTACACAATGAATATTTAAAGGTATAATTTCAGATTTATTCCAATTAATTTTATAACCTGAAAATTTGCCAAACTTATCAATTAATTCCAATAAAGAAGATAAGGCAGACTCTGGATTTCTCAAATAAAGTAAAATATCGTCAGCATAAGCCAAAATTTTATATTCCATATCTGAATATGGAATACCTTGTATCTCCCTCGTTTGCTGTATTGCTAACAATAAGGGTTCTAATACAACATCAAATAACAAAGGAGATAAAGGACAACCCTGTCTAACTCCCCTCTGCAATTGAAAACCATCAGATATCTTATTATTAATATTTAGTCTTGCAATCGGGAAGCTATACAAAGTTTTTACCATTTGTATAAATCCAGAACCTATACCAAACCATTCTAAAGCCTGATATATAAAATTCCATTCTACCCTATCAAACGCTTTTTCTGCATCCAATGAAACTGTAAAAGTCGGTTCATCCATTTTTTTTGATAAATTTAACATATGAAACAGTAATCTAGAGTTATTAGAGGAATGTCTTTTAGCAACGAAACCCGTTTGATGAATATCTATAATATGTGGGAGAGCTTTGGCTAATCTCAAAGCCAAAATTTTCGCCAAAAGTTTATTATCCACCTTTATCAAAGATATAGGCCTGTAGTTTGAAACCAAGGTAGGATCTTTGTTTGGCTTAGGCAAAACAACTATTATTGATTCAGCCATAGTACCTTTAATATTGCCTTTTATAAGTTGTGTCTGATATAAATTTAGTAAATATGGGGAAAGGATATTTTGAAATGTTTTATAAAATTCTACTGTATAACCATCACCACCTGAAGCGGATCCAACTCTAAGAGATCTCAATGCTGTTTCTAATTCTTTTAAAGATATAGGTTCATCTAAACTTCGTTTCATATGATCAGGGATCTTAGGTCCATTAATAGAGTCTAAAAAATTTTTTCCATCTTTTTGTCTCTCCAAATAAGGCTCAGAAGAATACAGGTCCTTATAAAATTTTAGAAATTGTTTTAATATTATATTTGTTTGATTTGTTATTATACCATTATCATCTTTTATTCCATTTATATTAGTTCTTCTTTTTTTTGCTTTAAGATAATTTGCCAATAATTTTCCCGCCTTATTAGAATTTCCATAATACACTGTTTGCTTGGAAAACAAATCTCTTCTTATCATTTTTGAAGTTAATTCATTATATTTACCTTTTGCTTTCAAAAGAGCTTGTAATATTTCATGTTCCCATTTACTTATCGATTTAGCTTCTAATATTTTTATTTCTTTTTCTAATTCTATATATTGTATTTTAATCTGTTTCCTAACAAAAGCTGAATATGATATAATATTACCCCTCATAGTTGCTTTAAATGCATCCCATACATTCTCAATAGATGTATCCTCCACTAAATTTATTTGAAAGAAATCGTTAATTTGTGTTTTAAAATTTTCCAAAAATTTGTCATCAACAAGCAATGCATTATCAAATCTCCAAAGAGGTCTACCATTCTCCAATTGATCTAATTGTAATTCTATCCATACTCCCGCATGATCCGAAATAATAATAGGATCTATGGAAGCTTTAATCACCTGTTGCACTTTATTTGTTGAAACAAAAATATAATCTATTCTTGAAAATGATTTATGAACCTGTGAACAAAATGAAAATTCCTGATCATTAAAATGAAGAATACGCCATATATCCTTCAAATCACATGATTGAGCCAAATTATCTAAACCTAAAGATTTTATACTTTTACCTGGTTTTTTATCCAATAATGGATCCATTACAGCATTAAAATCTCCAGCTACCACTAAATTAGAAGCAGCCAGTGGTAATAACATATTCTGTAACTTTTTAAAAAATTCTGATTGATTTGAATTAGGGGCATATATATTAAACAACGTCAGGGCATTATTTCCCATACCTATATTGACATGTATCCATCTTCCATGTGGGTCTGAATTTATTACCTTAATCTTGGCCATACATTTTTTATTTATAAGAATTGCTACCCCTGCTTTTTTACCCTCTGCTGGAGCAAAAAAACATTCTTTTACCCACCCACCCATTAGTTTCTGTGATTCCTTTATATTAAGATGGGTCTCCTGCAGACAGTAAATATCCGCATTTTGCTTTTTTAAAAATGCTAATACCTTTTTCCTTTTGATTACATGATTCAGGCCATTGACATTAATAGAGTATATCTTAAAAGACATTATATATTTTAAAATTTATCATTATAATCTTTTTCCCTTCTTCTTTCATATTTAAAATCCAAAAAATATTCTCTATGACACACATATTTACCCCTAAAGTATCCAATTCTTTATTAACTTTCTCCTTAATCATTCTAATAAATCCCATCTTTTTCCCTCCCTTTCCCACCCAATATAATGACTGCTTAAGGACACACATTGGAACAGCAACCGAACATTCCCCTCCCCTCTAGGCAACCAATATTCAATCAATATCTCCTTCTATCTATCTATATTTATCTTACTATCTTTAGTCATTTTTATTCTTAACATTTCATTAATGTATCTTTATTCATTCATTAATTTTTAATTTATATTTTCCTAGTATTATAATTTACATCATAAATTTATAATTTAAACATATATTTAATACGGTATTGATATTTTTCCTATATCTTATATTTTCTTTCTTTATATTTCTATTGTCTTTTCTTTAGTTCATGTTTTCCTTTCTTCAGTATTTCAATGTCTCATATTTTTATAATTTTTCACAATGTCATCAAAACCAATCTTGATGTTTTATGTTAAAATGACATAGGTTCTGTTTTTGAAAGAAAGGCTTTTAGTTTTTCTGGATCTTCAAAATACAAAGATTTATCACCAGATGATACTCTCATTTTTGCGGGATAATATAATCCGTATTTAAAACCTTTTTCTTTTAGTTGAGGTCTCATGTCTAATAGTTTCTTTCTTTTAATTGCTGTGTTTTTAGCAAAGTCCGGTAAAAACCATATTCTGGATCCTTTGTAGTTTAGATTTTTGTCTTTCTTGGCAGCATTTAATATTTCCAATGCTTGTTGGTACCTAAGCATTTTGAATATTAGTGGTCTTGGCCTGCCTTGATTTTCAACATTTTTTGCTGGGATCCTATGAGCCCTTTCTATTTCCAGTGGTTGTTTTAAATCCAGTTGTAATATTTTTGGAATTAAGTTTTCTAGAAAATGTATAGCATTTTTCCCTTCTAAATTTTCTTGTATTCCAAAAAGTTTAATATTTTTCCTTCTTCCTCGATTTTCATAGTCTTCAAGTTGATCTTTCAATTTATTCAATTCCAGACTGTCATTTTTGCATCTGTTTGCTTCACCTTCTGTGACCTCTATTTTAGATTCTAATTCAGTTGTTCTTTTATTATTTACTTCCATTTGTCTGTGGATGTTCAGTATTTCTTCCTTCATTTCAGACATATTGGTTACAGTTTCCTTAAGCATTTGTTTAATTTGTCTTAGTTCTTCCATGACTTCTGCTTTGCTCAATATATCAGGTTCTTCAGCAGGAAGTGGGATCTTGCTTGGTGTAACTTGATCTTGCTTCTGTCTTTTTGCTGACATACCAGCCTCGTTTTTATTTTGTCTGGTACTTGCCATATTTCTGAACCTTTTTTTATATTTTACAGATTTTATCTCCACAGTCTTTACGCTCAGTAATTTTTCCTGTCTTCAATGCTATGCTGTTGAGGGAATAGCAAACTTCTTTTTTTTTTGGATCCCTTTGATGTCACACAGTACAAAATTGGTTATTTACCCTCTTCAAAACCGTCAGGGGAGGGCTACTTCAAACTGCCCCAACTTCCAACTGACAGGCACCAGCCTTTCACCAAAATTAGTTTAAATGAAAGAAGCCTTTATCTTTTTCTTTCTGCTGTCAGCTAGTACAATGTTAGTTCACCATGGATTTCAAGCTTCTTTTTAATTTTTATTCATTTAGCTCTTCAGAAATCTCTGCCCTCATCCCCACATCACTTCAGCACTGAGATAAAACTGCACTCTTAATTTTTTTTTAGCTCCTCATCTCTCAGTACCTTATTTTAAGTTTCATTCACTCTGTGAGTTTCTTGCTCATTTATATCTCGTCTCTCCAACTGTCAGTATTTTGTCAATAAATACCGGCAAAAGAGAAACAAACCTTTTATGTTGGCTTTCTTCCTTCAGGTTTTATTTTATCTTTCCAGTTTATTTCTCCCGAGTTGTTTCTGATGTCTTTCAGCTCAACCGGCTTTTTATCCTCAAGGCTATTATTTTACTACCGGCGGGGGAGGGCTACTTCAAACTGTCATGTTTTTATCTTTGACAGGCATTAGCCCTCAACCGAAACCTGAAGAATAATTTTTTGCTTTTCTGTCGCTAGCAAATTCAATGTTCAAAAGTCTTCTTATTTCAAATGCTCTTTCCGTATTTTACTTTCAATATCACTCTTTATATTAGAAAAAGAAACCGGCGAAAGAGTAACTGTTCTCTTTAACTCTCCGCCCTCAGGGCTCCGTCTCAGCACTACTATCAACCGCCACAACTTCAGAATTAACCGACACCAACCTCCCAACAAAATCAGTCTTCTTTTTACTTTTTCTTTTGTCGTTGGCCAGTTCAAATAGTAAGCAGCCCGCACTAGTCCAGAGAAAAGCCGGAAAAAAAAAAAAAAAAATCAACAGTCTTACTTGTCTCCTTCTTCTCAGGTCTTTTCTCAGTGCCGGTGGAGAGAGTATTATCAAATTTTATCTGTTGGTAAATATTTATAAGTTTTATTAATCCGTATTAAATTTTCTGTCAAAAATCAACTCGAAGGGGAGGAATTTTTAATCATTTATTGCCTAGCTGAGAGGAGCGTCGCGATCACACGTCCATTCGTGTGCGCGGTAAGTCACGCCCCCAGGGGAAAACAATTTGATAACATTTTCTCTGTGTACAGTGGGCTTTGTGTTTTTAAAAATTATATTGTTGGTAGATCATTTTGACTTGGCCACGAAGGTAAGGGGGAGGGAGGGAGGGGAGCTGCTGAAAGGCATCTAGTAATCCTTGCAGGCTTGACTGTGCAGGGAATTATTTTTGTAAAATCATGTTTTGTTATGTGACTGGCATTATTTCTAGATAGAATGTTATCATTCCAAGCAGCTAGGCTAAACACATGGCTAGGAAAGCCCATACTTGAGGCCACTACATACGCAGACTTTAGAAAATCCCTGAAAACTCGATTGTTTAACAAATTCTAAATTCCCATACCCAACTCTTCCTTGCCATGACCCTCTTCCACACCTTGTCCCCCAATCCAAGGTCCGAAACTAACTTATACTTTCTACCTTGAATCTCATGTACTGACATAATGTATCTTTATTGTAACCCACCTATATCCTATGCACTGACAAAATGCATCTTTATAGTAAACCACTTGTATTGTAATCCACTTGTATCCCATGTACTGACAAAAAGTATCTTTATTGTAAACCGTTTGTATCCCATGTACTGTCAAAATGTATCTTTATTGTAAACCACTTCGGTATATAAGAAATAAATTATTATTATTATTATTTAGACTTTAATTTCTATGAATGAATAGAATGAAAATGATATAAAATTGCTTGCTTGTTTTTATGTGCGTGCGCTGAAGGGAAGTGGAGAGAGAGTGGGCTGAGGACGCTGAAGGGAAATGGGGAAGAGAGAGTGGGGAGAAGACGCTGATTTATAAATTGACAATTGTACAGAATATTGTTTCTTTTTATACTTTAATATAATAAGTTCAGTATAAAACTATTCAGGGCTTGTGTGGATAGGATCAGGTGGTTTGCGGGGATGGGGACTGAGAAAAATTTTTTCCCCATGTTATTCTCTAGGCTCTGCCACGAATCAATTAAGACTATGTGCGGGCGAGTGGGGTGTCAGTCGGGTAGACGTAGCCGTTGTAGCGCATGCGGGCACAGGGTATGGCTCTCAAAAAATCTTAATGGTTGTACTGCTGATTTTGGCTCTTTTGACTAATGAGTTTGCCTACCACTGGTCTGGCAGAACTGAAGGAAAGAAAATTACCAGGTAAGACAATGTCTCCTTCCTTGGTATTCCTATCAGACTAATCAATGTTCTAGGAAACTAAGTTAGTACTGTATGTGATTCTTTTCGTGGGCTGGAGAACTGATCACCTGCCTAGTGCTATCATCATGAGAATATAACATAAGAACATAAGCAATGCCTCCGCTGGGTCAGACCTGAGGTCCATCGTGCCCAGCAGTCCGCTCACGCGACGGCCCAACAGGTCCAGGAACTGTGCAGTAATCCTCTATACCCCTCTAACCCTTTTTCCAGCAGGAAATTGTCCAATCCTTTCTTGAACCCCAGTACCGTACTCTGCCCTATTACGCCCTTTGGAAGCGCATTCCAGGTGGCCACCACACGTTGGGTACAGAAAAACTTCCTAGCATTCGTTTTGAATCTGTCCCCTTTCAACTTTTCCGAATGCCCTCTTGTTCTCTTATTTTTCGAAAGTTTGAAAAATCTGTCCCTCTCTACTCTTTCTATGCCCTTCATGGTCTTGTAAGTCTCTATCATATCCCCTCTCATATCTCCAATAATACAACTGCTGCCAACTGCCAACAAACATTCCTTCTTGATTGAATTTTTGTAAAATCTATATGGATGGCAGTACATTTTGAATCAATTACTATACACGGTACAAGCAGAATATCTTCAAAATTAATAGCCACATCAACTGATATTCATATATTAATGCTGTCAGAAACCAAGTGCTATAAACTTTTTAGTCTGTGAAAACGGTAAAGACCTCAGTGTTTCCCAGGATAAAACCTGTGAAACTAACTATGCCAATAAAACACAGTTACTTACCGTAACAGGTGTTATCCAGGGACAGCAGGCAGATATTCTTAACACATGGGTGACGTCACCGACGGAGCCCTCGGTACGGACCTTTTTAACTAGAAGTTTCTAGTTGGCCGCACCGCGCGTGCGCGAGTGCCTTCCCGCCCGAAGGAGGAGTGCGTGGTCCCCAGTTAGTATAAGCCAGCTAAGAAGCCAACCCGGGGAGGTGGGTGGGACGTAAGAATATCTGCCTGCTGTCCCTGGATAACACCTGTTACGGTAAGTAACTGTGCTTTATCCCAGGACAAGCAGGCAGCATATTCTTAACACATGGGTGACCTCAAAGCTAACAAAGAGGGAGGTGGGATGGTTGGCCATTAGGAAAATAAATTTTGTAACACAGATTGGCCGAAGTGTCCATCCCGTCTGGAGAACGCATCCAGACAGTAGTGAGTAGTGAACGTGTGAACTGAGGACCAAGTGGCCGCCTTGCAGATTTCCTCGATGGGCGTGGAGCGGAGGAAAGCCACAGAAGCAGCCATAGCTCGGACTCTGTGGGCCGTGACAGTTCCTTCCAGTGAGAGACCGGCCCGAGCGTAGCAGAAAGCAATACAGGCAGCAAGCCAATTTGAAAGTGTCCGTTTGGAGACAGGACGACCCAAACGGTTGGGGTCGAAAGACAAAAAGAGCTGAGGGGCTGTTCGGTGAGCTCTGGTACGATCAAGATAGTAAGCAAGGGCACGCTTACAATCCAGCGTGTGCAACGCCTGTTCCCCAGGATGCGAGTGAGGCTTAGGGAAGAAGACGGGCAGCACAATGGACTGGTTGAGGTGAAAAGCTGAGACCACCTTGGGAAGGAATTTAGGGTGGGTACGCAGAACAACCTTGTCATGGTGAAAAACAGTGAAAGGTGGGTCGGCAACCAGTGCATGCAGTTCGCTAACCCTCCTGGCAGAGGTGATGGCAATTAGGAAAAGCACCTTCCAGGTAAGAAGCCTGAGAGAAGTTGTGGCAAGAGGCTCAAACGGAGGTTTCATGAGAGCTGAGAGAACCACATTCAGGTCCCAGACGACAGGAGGAGGCTTGAGAGGCGGTTTGATGTTGAAGAGTCCTCTCATGAATCTGGAAACCAGAGGATGAGCCGTGAGGGGTTTTCCGAGAATAGGCTCATGAAACGCAGTGATGGCACTGAGGTGGACTCTGATGGAGGTAGTTTTGAGGCCAGCGTTGGACAGTGAAAGCAAATATTCCAAGACAGTTTCCACCGCTAAGGAGGTGGGTTCTTGATGATGCCGGAGACACCAGGAGGAAAATCTGGTCCACTTCTGATGGTAACATTGGAGAGTGGCCGGTTTCCTGGAAGCGTCCAAAATGAGGCGGACCGGTTGAGATAGATTCTCCGGAGAGGTCAGCCCGAGAGAAACCAAGCTGTCAGGTGGAGCGAAGACAGATTGGGATGTAGCAGAGACTGATGCTGTTGCGTAAGTAGAGTAGGAAACACAGGAAGTAGAATAGGTTCCCTGGAGCTGAGCTGGAGCAGGAGTGAGAACCAGTGTTGGCGAGGCCACCGAGGCGCGATAAGAATCATGGTGGCGTGGTCTCTGCGGAGTTTGGACAAGGTCCGCAACATCAGAGGAAGTGGAGGGAAGGCATACAGGAACCGATCCCTCCAATCGAGCAGGAATGCATCCGGGGCCAGACGGTGAGGAGAGAAGAGTCTGGAGCAGAATTGGGGCAGCTGATGATTGTGAGGTGCTGCAAAGAGGTCCACCTGCGGAGTGCCCCATCGAGTAAAGACGGAGAGCAGAGTCGGAGGGTCCAACGTCCACTCGTGGGGTTGAAGGATGCGACTGAGATTGTCGGCCAGAGAGTTCTGTTCGCCCTGGATATAGACCGCCCTGAGAAAAAGATTGCGGTCCGTGGCCCAGGTCCAGATGCGCAGAGCCTCCAAACAAAGGGGGCGAGATCCGGTGCCGCCTTGCTTGTTTATGTAGTACATGGCGACTTGATTGTCCGTGCAAAGGAGGAGGACTTGAGGGCAGAGGAGATGTTGGAAAGCCTTGAGGGCATAGAACATGGCTCTGAGTTCCAGGAAATTGATGTGATGACGACGCTCCTGTGGGGTCCAAAGTCCCTGGGTGCGCAGATCTCCTAGGTGAGCTCCCCACGCGTAGGGGGACGCATCTGTGGTGATGATCATAGAGTGGGGGGGCAGATGAAAAAGCAGACCCCTGGAAAGATTTGAGGAGTTCAACCACCATTGGAGAGATTGCTGAAGAGATGATGTCACAGAGATGGGATGAGAAAGAAGGTCCGTAGTCTGTGACCATTGGTTGGCGAGAGTCCACTGAGGCGTACGAAGGTGGAGGCGTGCCAGAGGAAGGACATGCACCGTCGAGGCCATGTGACCCAGTAGGACCATCATCTGTCGGGCAGGGATGGAGGGGTGCATGAGTACCTGACGGCAGAGATGGAGCAGGGTCCGCTGGCGATCGGAGGGGAGAAAGGCCCTCATTAGCGTGGTGTCCAGAACTGCTCCAATGAATTGAAGTCGCTGGGTGGGAAGCAAGTGCGACTTGGGGTAGTTGATCTCGAACCCCAGGAGGTGGAGGAGAGAGATGGTGTGATGAGTGGCTTGTAGCACGAGTTGAGATGAAGGTGCTTTCACCAACCAATCGTCCAAGTAGGGGAACACCTGGAGGTTGTGAGACCTGAGGAAGGCCGCTACCACTATAAGGCACTTGGTGAAGACCCTGGGTGAGGAAGCTAGGCCGAACGGTAGCACCTTGTACTGATAGTGGTGGTGCAGTACCTGGAACCGTAGGTAGCGGCGAGAATTCTGGTTGATGGAGATGTGAGTGTAGGCCTCTTTGAGGTCCAGGGAACATAGCCAGTCGTGTTGAGAAAGAAGAGGGTAAAGCGTGGCAAGGGAGAGCATTCTGAACTTCTCCTTGACTAGACACTTGTTGAGGTCCCTTAGATCGAGAATGGGACGGAGGTCTCCCGTCTTTTTGGGGACCAGGAAGTAGCGGGAGTAGAATCCCTGACCCCTTTGATCTGGAGGTACTTCTTCGATGGCATTGAGGAGGAGGGATTGAACCTCCCTCAGGAGGGGGGTTTGAGAAGAGTGTGAAGCAGACTCTACGGGAAGGTTGTCCGGAGGTAGAGTCTGGAAGTTGAGAGAGTAGCCGTGACGGATGATGTTGAGGACCCACTGGTCCGACGTGATGACTTCCCAACGGCTGGAGAAAATGGTGAGACGACCTCCGATGGGTTGTGGAAGAGGTAGCAAGGGTGGATGACTGGCTATGCCCTGGAGAGAAGAGTCAAAAGGGCTGAGTTTGTTTAGCAGGCTGAGAAGGCTTAGAGGGTTGAGTGGCCTGAGATCGAGCCTGAGCATGATGTTGCTGTTGACGGGGCCGCCGAGATTGCTGGGGAGGCGGGTTGAGTGGCCTGGCTGAGAATCTCCGTTGATAAGATGTTTGTGGCCGATAAGGTCGGGTAGGCGGTGCCTTCTTTTTCGGCTTGATCAGGGTGTCCCACCTGGTCTCATGGGCAGAGAGTTTCTGGGTGGTGGAATCCAGTGACTCTCCAAAAAGCTCATCCCCGAGACAGGGGGCGTTGGCCAGACGATCCTGGTGGTTGATGTCCAGGTCGGAGACTCTGAGCCAGGCCAAGCGACGCATGGCTACGGCCATGGCAGAGGCCCGAGAGGTGAGCTCGAAGGAGTCGTATATCGAGCGGACCATATACTTGCGCATTTGGAGAAGGCCAGAGATGTGCTGTTGGAATAGCGGGACCTTGCGCTCAGGAAGGTACTTTTGGAGGGCAGACAGTTGTTGGACCAAATGTTTGAGATAGAAGGAAAAATGGAAGGAATAGTTGTTTGCCCTGTTTGCAAGCATGGCATTCTGGTAAAGCCTCTTGCCAAACTTGTCCATGGTTTTACCTTCTCTGCCAGGAGGGGTAGAGGCATAGACACTGGAGCCCTGAGTCTTTTTTAAGGTGGATTCAACCAGAAGGGACTCATGGGGCAATTGAGATTTGTCGAATCCAGGAATGGGAATGACACGGTAAAGGTTGTCCAGTTTACGGGGGGCTCCCGGTACCGTGAGGGGATTTTCCAAGTTTTTGTAGAACGTTTCCCGTAGAATGTCATGCACGGGAAGCTTGAGGAACTCCTTAGGAGGTTGCTCAAAGTCTAGAGCCTCTAGAAAGGCTTGAGACTTTTTTGAGTCCGATTCCAGAGGAAGGGATAGGGCAGCAGACATTTCTCTCAAAAATTTAGAAAATGAGGACTGCTCTGGTTTAGAGGTGGCATCGGGTGCCGATGGTTCCTCATCAGATGAGGAGGGATCCTCCTCGGTACCGAGAGGAGTTTCCTCCCATAAGTCAGGGTCCCTGACTTCTGGTCGAGACACCGGGGTGGAGGGCGCGGTATGTCGAGTTTTGGACAAGGACTTTCCAGAGCGCACCGAAACGGTACCAGGGGAGGACGACCGGCGTCTATCTCGGTCCCGAGAAGAATGCCGTACCGCCTGGTGCCGAGGAGGATCCAATGTGGCCTGAGAATGAACCACCGGATCGCCTTGAAGTTGTTGGGCCGAAAGGATCGGCATGGATGCGTTCACCGGTACCGAAGGGGTGGACACCGGGGGCTCGGTACGGGGCTCGGGCCGGTCTGGTACCGGAAGGAGCGGTGCCAGGATAGTGGGCAACAGTTGTTCAAGTTGTTTCTTCAACTGTTCTTGGAGTTGAGCCTTTAAGATGGCCGAGATACGGTCATCTAGGGGTGGCATCGGAACCGCTTTCTTTTTCTTCGGTTCCTTAGATGCCGCTCCACGCCCCGGCGATGAGGAGGCCGATGACGAGGCACTCACCGAGATCGGGGCGGAGCGTTTGCGGGACCGGTGCGATGCCGGTAGGGACGGTGTCGCCACCGTAGCCGGAGGGCGCTCGAGGGAAGAGGAAGGCTTCTTAGCCGGCTTACCTGGCGCCAGTGACGCCGATGCGGGGTCGGTCGGTGTCGAGGACGACGGTGCCGATTTTTGAGGTACCGCTGTTGAAGGTGAGGAGTCCATCGCCGACTCGGTGCCGAAGAGGAGAGTTTGCTGAATTCTTCGGTTTTTAAGGGTTCTTTTTTGAAGAGTAGCACAGCGGGTGCAGGAGTCCGCCCGATGCTCCGGACCCAGACACTGCAAACACCAATTGTGTGGGTCAGTGATGGAGATCGGGCGTGCACACCGCTGGCACTTCTTAAAACCGACCTGCGGGGGCATGAAGGGGAAGATAGCCTCCGCAAAATCAAAGCCCGAGGCCTGTATACTGGCAACAGGCCCCGCCGGGGCAAAAACGAAAGAAAAAGGGAAAAAAAGCAAAGTTTTTTTTTTTTTTTTTTGTAAATCAAAGAAAAATAAACCCGAAGGTAAAGGAAGAAAAAAAAAGGAAAAAAGCGCGAGCGGGAAGGCAAAAAAGTGGTTTCAACGGCCGTTGAAAAAACACACGCGTCTTCTTCGCTCCGCGGAAACGAAGAAACTGGGGACCACGCACTCCTCCGTCGGGCGGGAAGGCACTCGCGCACGCGCGGTGCGGCCAACTAGAAACTTCTAGTTAAAAAGGTCCGTACCGAGGGCTCCGTCGGTGACGTCACCCATGTGTTAAGAATATGCTGCCTGCTTGTCCTGGGATAATGCTATTGACATAGAGAAATACATCCTACATTGACATAGAGATGTATTTGACATACATTGACATAGAGATGTATTTCTCTATGTCAATAGCATTATTGGCATAGTTAGTTTCACAGGTTTTATCCTGGGAAACACTGAGGTCTTTACCGTTTTCACAGACTAAAAAGTTTATAGCACTTGGTTTCTGACAGCATTAATATATGAATATCAGTTGGTGTGGCTAGTACATTTTGAATATCATGATTTGTGACTTTTAAGACTCCTGAGGCAGGCCTGTTGGCCGAAACATGTACATGTTGAGTCATTGAAAGCATTGTGTCATTGGAGAAATAAAGATCTTCATATCATCAGATGAATTGGAGGACACTTTTTAGTGCACATCATTCTGATTTGGACAATTCCATTCTGGCTTCTGTATATTTGCATTTGTGGTTTTGTTTTCCCCCTGTTTTTTTTCTTCTTTCTCTTTATGTGTTATATATTCATGTATTGCACTTTTGAAGTATGGAAAATCAATAAAGACTTATTTAAAAAATAAACCCACCCCGCCAGGGCAAAGACGAAAAAAGGGTAAAAAAATAAAGTTTTTTTATTTTTTTTTTTGGATAAATCAAAGAAAAAGAAACCCGAAGGTAAAAATAAAAGAAAATGAAAAAAATTTCGTGAGCGGGAAGGCAAAAAAGTGAGTTCAACGGCCGTTGAAAAACACACGCGTCTTCTTCGCTCCGCGGAAACGAAGAAACTGGGGACCACGCACTCCTCCGTCGGGCGGGAAGGCACTCGCGCACGCGAGGTGCGGCCAACTAGAACTTTCTAGTTAAAAAGGTCCGTACCGAGGGCTCCGTCGGTGACGTCACCCATGCGTAAAGAATATGCTGCCTGCTTGTCCTGGGATAAAATAAACCCACCACAGTACAGAAAGCCTCCTCACAATGCCAGAATTAGAAAAAATTCCCTTAGCCATGTAATTATTTTTTAGCACTGCAATATGAGGCTCTGCAAGTTAACAATAAAATCTTTAGAAATTATTTACCTTCTCAGTGGTTACTTTGGAGAGATCCTTGTACAGAACTTTACGGATATACTCCTGCTGGGGAGGACGCTTCTTCCTGACTGTTTTCTCTGCAGGAGGAGGATTGCAGTAATAATAGGCATTCTCTACCATTGTCACATAGCGTGCATCCAGATGCATGGCTTGTTTCTTGCGCATCATTTGTTCCTGAAACAGTTTAAGTCAAATTTAGGCCATTGGTTCTTAGTTAAGCAAGATGGATACTCCTGTTTACCACACTACACAGACGATTCATTTATCTGGCCTTGCTCTTGGTTAGGACACAGGAAGGGGAAATACCACTGTTGAGCTGGGAAACTACAGTGAGAGAGGTGGTAAGATTTGAAATAAGAATTTATCAACACTCCAGAAATCCTGATACAGCACACTATGAGGCCTTATGGAAAGAATACTGACTCCTTATCATGATTGATGAAATGAGTGAATGGGAGAGATGGTTGGGAGGGGAGGGGAGTTAGCAAGGAATGACTGAGAGGATGAATAGAGAGAAAGGTTGACTGAGGGGTATGGGAGCAGGGGGGTATTCAGAGTGGATTGGGGTATTAATAAAATAAGCATTAATGGAGACCATTATGGATAGACTATGTCAGATAATGTGTTAGCCTTTTCTTGTATTACCGTATTTTTTGCTCTATAAGACGCACTGACATTTCCACCCACTTTTGGGTGGAAAAAAAGTGCATCTTATGCAGCGAAGGTTTTTTTTTTTTTTTTTAAACACCCCACCCCCACATACCTTTTTAAATGCCAGCGCCTCATACGGCTTTCCCTAGCATCGGTGAACACCCGAAACCTCCTCTCACTCTCACCCATGATGTCCAGATCCAGCATCCCGCCTTCGCGACGGGCAGGGCCTTACCTCCAAGCTGCTTCCTGTCCCAGTGAGAGAGGTAGTCTTCCACGCTGTGACTGTCGCTGACTAATTACGGCAGCTTGCAGAGCAAACTTTGCAGGCTGCCATTGGCCTACGAAGCATGTTGCCTCTGCTGCGGTCCCGCCCCTTCTCCGACATCAGGAGTTTTAAAAAAGCTATAGTCTACCGATTATTGGACTAAACTAAACCTTTATATACCGCATCCTCTCCATGGAAGTGGAGCTCGGCACGGTTTACAAGAACTTAAAATATAAGAAGAGAAAGGAAAAGGTTTACATGAGCTTATATATAGAATGGAAGAGTAAGGGGGAAAATAGAATTACATGTTAGAGAAGAGCCAAGTTTTCAGTTGCTTGCGGAATAGTTGGAGAGAGCCCAGGTTCCACAACAGGATAGTAAGGTCATTCCAGAGACCTGTGATTTTGAAGAGAAGAGATTTTCCCAGTTTACCTGCATAGAGAATACCGCGTAGAGAGGGGAAGGATAGTTTATATCGTTGTGCGGGTCTGATGGAGTCAGGACTCGAGGAGTTAAAGGATAGTGGGATTAGGGGAGGAAGGATGCCGTGAATGATCTTAAAAGCCAGGCAGGAGCATTTGAATTGGATTCTGGAAATCACTGGGAGCCAGTGAAGATTGGACAGGATTGGGAAGACATGGTCAGATCTGAAAAAAACAAAATTACTGAATTCCTTTAACTTAGCTAAGTATCATCTTCTAATCTCCCAACATAACAAGAAATTAGAAGAAAAAGGCTGTTCTCAGTATGGGATTTGTTTTAAAGATTTTTTTCTAAGTTGAACTGTTTGTAATGTAACTTTATTTATACACTGCAATCTACAAATCTAAGTGGTTTACAACATACATAGATATAACATTAAAACTTACTATTTTTCAAGACATACAGAATTCATAAAGCTGAACAATGCCTAAAATTTCTGTTTTAATTCATAAAAATGCCTGAGAAAACAAAAGTGCTTTTAAAAGTTTTCTAAATGAACTCAAAGACTCGATCTTTCTCAATTCCCTATAAATCTCCATTCTAATTTGCTTACAGTCTGGAACATGTGCCCTCCACTTGACTAACAGGTAAAACTAAGGGGTCCTTTTACAAAGGCGCGCTATGGTTTTTAGCACGCACCAAATGCAAGTTATCCTATGGACGAGTTAGCATTTATTGCGTGCTAAACACGTGCTAAAACGCTTAGCAGGCTTTTGTAAAAGGACCCCTAAGTCTCTAGTTGCACACTTGGGCTAAATTATGCAAGATCTTATCTCCCTACTGCCTGTACCTATACCAAAAATTGTCCTATACTTCTAATATATTATATTTCTAACTGCTATACTTATAGGGCCTATCGTTTACCATGCTACTGTGCTCAGCCCCCAAATCATGTATTCATTTCTACATGCAGTTCATAAGTATTATCCCTCTGTTGCTATTCTGTATATCATATAAGTGAATTTACTTCCTTGTTGCCCATCATTTGCCATGCTACCATACTCAGTACCCAAAACATGTACATAGGATTTTCTACTACGGCTCTTCAACCTTTTAATCTGTTATTCTATACTAGTCTTTAAGCCCATTACATTAACGGGTGCTAGGGCAGATATCTGTCTGTCTGGGTTTTTTTCTTTGTCTCTCTTTCCTTGGACGCTGTCTATCTGTCATTCATTCTGTCTGTGTCTCTTCCTGGCCCCCTGCCTACCTGTATTTCTCTGTTGCGCCATGCCTGCCTGTCTCTCCATGGCCCCCTTCTGTCTACCCCCCTCCCAGAGCAAAGCATTATTGTTTTGTGCCCCCCAGCACACCCCTCCCAGCAGCCCCCTTTCCCTCTCACCCTGTTGTGCCATGCCTGCGTGCTCCGTGGCCCTCTTCTGTTCCCCCCCCCGATGATCGCTGTCTGCCCCCAGCACACCTCTCCCCCCACAGCAGCCCCCTTTCCCTCTCCCCCTGTTGTGCCATGCCTGTGTGCTCCGTGACTCCTTCTGTTCCCCCCTGATGATTGCTGTCTGCCCCCCTCCCCCCAAAGCAGCCCCTTTCCCTCTCCCCCTGGTCCCCTGTTGTGCAATGCCTGCCTGCCCCGTGGCCCCCTTCCATTTCCACCCCCCCTCCCATTCTTACCCTCCCTCCATCCCTCCAACTGGAGCTGGTGTCGGTCTAGGACAGGGGCTGCATCGTTCACCTCTCGGCCCAGATTGTTGAGCAGGTTCTCCTGCTTAATGGCGGTAGGCGGGGCTGCAGGAAGACTGCGAGTGTGGCAGCAGCGGCAACCCCGGCTCCTTCTTCAGCACCATGTCGGGAAGATGGAGAGCGGCTTGCGAGGTTCGCTACAGCGGCTGGCGAACCTCAGCAGGCCGCTTTGAAGAGGAGAGGCAGCGGGAGGGAGGAGTCGTTGGCGTGTTCTGCACACTCACGTGCCTCCAGCTAGCGCAGGCGCTGTGAGGACTGGCACAGAAGCACACCTCACACCACCAGGAATCACGATCTTTCAACAGCGCATGCGCGCTTAGCCTTTTATTATAGTTGATATCTGCGGTATGTGAAGTTGTAACCTGTTGCTAAACCTTCTGTGTATGTAAACTTGTAACCCATTCTGGGCTCTTCTGGGAGGATGGGCTAGAAATTCAACTACATAAATAAATAAATAAATAAATAAACAAATAAACATCAAGTAGTGCCCGATTACTTGAACAAAGGGGATGTCCTGGCAGAAGAACCTTCAGGGTTGCAACCAAAGTGGTTGTTGTTCATAAAGAATTTTAAAAAATTAGTGTTAAAATTTTTTAAATGAATACACAGGTAGCATGATTTTGACATCCCTGCTGCTTTGGTACCATCAGTCTTAAGACATAGATTGACACTTGCCTAAGAACTTTTTTCTCTTTCCATGTGACCTAAGAAAACGATTGCTCTTACCAAAAGAACGCTGGTCCGTAAGTGAGAATCAGGAGATCTGAACAGGTATCTTCCACATGTTTCCAGCAAAGTGCATGCCATTTCAATGTGATGATGTGAAAATTCCGATAAAAGCATCTGTGGACATATTACATTAACAATATGGTGTGCTCAACTAATAAAGGCATTAAGAAATCATAAATCTATAGCAAACACTACACCTGCACAGTATCCCAATAAAACACCACATTCTGAGAGAAAACAAATAGCTGGCAACAGATTTGTACCACCTGTACACATGCAAGTGCTATGACCGTACAGAGGGGGAAATGTGTTCTGCAAACGTCAGTCATAGGTGTCATGCACAACTTCCAGGACCTACTCCAGATAAAGAGAAATAAAACAAAACCACAACGGAAAAAAGATAATACCTTTTTAGTGAACTAACAATATAGTTTACGATTAGCTATTGAAGGTAACCCTTTCTTCCTCAGATCAGGGATTTCCTTCGAAAGCTAATCATAAACTACATTAAGTTAGTCCACTAAAAAGAGAGATTCTCTTTTGTCCTTTGTGTGTTTGTTTTATTTCTACATATTACCTGGAAAGGGGACTAGCATGGCCACCACACCTTTTTGCTCAGATAAAAAAGAGAAATCTGGCCTCCTACTTGTGCCAGTCCAGGAGAGGCCTGCTGAACTTCACATCAGGAGGGGTGGGGGCCCTTTGGAGTAAAGGAGGAACCAGATGCCTCACCTCTGTCATATATTAGGAAAAGGAAAAAATCACTCTATAGACCTATTCAAAGAGTAAAGTTGTATGAATGATGTAACACAGTTCACCAAAACTTGCTCAGAATCAAGGAGGGGAAAACTGGGGCGAGCCCCAGAAAAACCACCTCACAGCCCAATCATCGCATGAAGGGTAAACAGTAACGTTATATCATTCCATGTATGCTTTGTATGATGTAAAAAATGTTGCCATTGAGCACTATAATGACTAGGTTGTTTTTTAGTCAAAGAACTAAGCAAACTTAACTTGCAGCTTGCGGGTTCCTCTCAAAGCAGGCTTTAAACTAGGTAAGTTGGGGGAGGGTACGGGCTTTAAACTAGGTGAGTTGGGGGAGGGTACGGGCTACCAATACTATTTTGGAACTGAACTAAGTAAACACTGCATTGGGTCACATTACAATTCTGGGTCTAAGGGGAGTACACGTAGCAATTCTAGGTCTAGAGGGAGTACACACTGTAATTCTGGGACCAGCGAGAGTGCACACGCTGCAAATTGCACTAAAGGAGCTCAAGTAGCCCAAACGGGAATACCCCCACAGGGTACACACATTACCAAGTCTCTGATAGGAGCGCACTGCAGTTATGGGGAGTCCGGGATAGGTACAAGCTGTAGCTCTGGGTCTAGGGAGTGTAAGAGACAAGCGAAAAATACTAATGGTGGTCTAGTTGATATAGAGGGATTGTCCCCACTAAGATACAACAAGCACACAACATGGAGGGCTATGTACGTCAACGCCCACAGTCTGGGAAACAAGATCCTAGATTTGGAGATAGAAATGAGGAATGCCGACCTGGATGTGGTGGCGATATCTGAGACCTGGCTCACAGACTCCCACGCGTGGGACATGGTCATACCAGGTTACAACTTGCTTCGTCGGGACAGGGAGGGCAAAATGGGAGGTGGGGTAGCATTATATACTAAAGATGACATTAAGGTCACCAGAATCACAGATGTACAGTACACTGGGGAATCCCTTTGGGTAAATTTGGCCAGAGGGAAGGACAAATGCCTATATCTTGGCGTGGTATACAGACCCCCAAAACATCAAGAAGACCTAGATTTGGAATTAATCGGAGATATAGAGAATATCACCTTGCGGGGGGACACAGTATTGGTAGGTGACTTCAACATGCCCGATGTGGATTGGGTCACGCTTTCCTCTGCTTCCGGCAGCAGCAGGAAGCTATTAAACTCTTTGAATGGAGCAGGACTCAGGCAACTGGTAATTGAGCCAACAAGGGATCAGGCAATTTTGGACCTGGTACTTACCAACGGAGAAAGTATCACAGAGGTCTCGGTGGGTGAAACTTTGGCCTCCAGTGACCACAATATGATTTGGTTCAATCTCAGGAAAGGTTTCACGAAATCTACCACATTGACCAAGGTTCTCAAGTTCAAGGACACAAATTTCCAGGACATGGGAGACTTCGTTCACCAGGCGCTACAAACCCAAGCAGATACCGACAGCGTGGAAGAAATGTGGTCAACTTTGAAAACCACCATACAGGAAGCAACAAACCGCTATGTTAAATCAGTAAGCAAACGAAGTAGGAACAACAAGCCACAGTGGTTCTCTATGGAGATCTCAGACCTCATCAAAGAGAAGAAAAAAGCATTCATCTCTTACAAACAATCAGGGACACAGGACTCCAGAGTAGATTATCTGACCAAATCAAGAGCCGTCAAAGCGGCAGTTAGAGAGGCCAAATTCCGCATGGAGGAGTCTCTAGCAAAGAATATCCAGAAGGGAGATAAATCCTTCTTCAGGTATATTAGTGACAGGAAAAAGAACTCAGGCGGGATAGTACGACTCAGAAAACCAGACGGAGACCATGTGGAGACGGACTCGGAAAAGGCCCAACTGTTAAATGAATACTTCTGTTCAGTCTTCACCCGCGAGGTGCCGGGAATCGGCCCTCAACCACATACAAGGATTAAATCAGTAGACCCGTTTAGTAATTTCAAATTTACACCCAGCAGCGTCTACTGCGAGCTGTCAAAAATCAAGGTCAACAAGGCAATGGGGCCTGACAACCTACACCCTAGGGTACTCAGGGAGTTGGGAGATGTCTTGGCGGAACCACTATCCGCGCTCTTTAATCTCTCCCTTAGTACAGGTAACGTCCCGATGGACTGGAAGACGGCTAACGTCATTCCACTACACAAGAAAGGCTCCAGGGTGGATATGGCAAACTACAGACCAGTGAGTCTCACTTCAATAGTGAGCAAACTAATGGAAACCCTAATCAAACACCAAATGGATAGGATCATGGACGAGGAGAATCTGCGGGATCCCCGCCAACATGGATTTACTAAGGGGAGATCGTGCCAATCCAACCTGATCGGCTTCTTTGACTGGGTGACGAGGAAGCTGGATGTTGGTGAGTCCCTGGACATCGTCTATCTGGATTTCAGCAAAGCATTTGATAGCGTGCCACACCGCAGGTTGCTGAACAAGATGAGTTCTTTAGGTTTGGGCGACACTTTAACAAAATGGGTTGGGAACTGGCTTGGAGGTAGGCTTCAGAGGGTGATGGTGAATGGCACTCCCTCCGAGATGTCGGAGGTGATAAGTGGAGTGCCACAGGGCTCCGTCCTAGGCCCGATCTTGTTCAACATCTATATAAGAGACCTGACAGAAGGGCTTCGAGGTAAAATAACATTGTTTGCCGATGATGCCAAACTGTGCAATGTAGTGAGCAAAAGCACAACAGACAAAAAAGCAATGACAGACGATATGGTGCATGACTTACTTCTGCTGGAGCACTGGTCTAGGTCCTGGCAACTCAGTTTCAATGCCAAAAAATGCAAAGTCATGCACCTGGGAAGCCAGAATCCATGCAAGATCTACACCCTAAATGGCGAGATCCTGACAAGAACTGTAGCAGAAAGAGACTTGGGAGTGATTGTCAGGGAAGACATGAAGTCGGCAAACCAAGTGGAGCAAGCTTCATCCAAAGCAAGGCAAATCATAGGTTGCATACGCAGGAGTTTCATCAGCCGTAAACCTGAAGTCATTATGCCACTATATAGATCCATGGTGAGACCGCACCTGGAGTACTGTGTGCAATTCTGGAGGCCGCATTACCGCAAGGATGTGCTGAGACTGGAGTCGGTCCAGAGAATGGCCACCAGGATGGTCTCGGGACTCAGGGAGCTCCCGTACGAGGAGCGGTTGGGGAATTTGCAGCTCTACTCACTCGAGGAGCGTCGAGAGAGGGGAGACATGATCGAGACATTCAAATATCTCACGGGCCGCATCAAGGTGGAAGAAGACATCTTCTTCTTCAAGGGTCCCGCGGCAACAAGGGGGCATTCGTGGAAAATCAGGGGCGGGAAACTGCACAGTGACACTAGGAAGTTCTTCTTCACTGAAAGGGTGGTTGATCGCTGGAATAGTCTTCCACTTCGGGTTATTGAGGCCACCAGTGTGGCGGATTTTAAGGCCAGATGGGATAGACATGTGGGATCTATCCGCAAAGATAGATAGTGAGGATCACTGGGGTGGGCAGACTTGATGGGCCTTGGCCCTTATCTGCCGTCTATTTCTATGTTTCTATGTTTCTATGTAACCCGCGCCACTTGCGCTTCTATATGGGAGACAATAGTCCATTTTGAATCTCTGTACCTATCGCATGTTTTTCCACCCATTCCTGTGTGTTCCCTGAGGCAGGATCGAAACGTGCACGTCGGAACCCGCAAGCTGCAAGTTAAGTTTGCTTAGTTCTTTGACTAAAAAACAACCTAGTCATTATAGTGCTCAATGGCAACATTTTTTACATCATACAAAGCATACATGGAATGATATAACGTTACTGTTTACCCTTCATGCGATGATTGGGCTGTGAGGTGGTTTTTCTGGGGCTCGCCCCAGTTTTCCCCTCCTTGATTCTGAGCAAGTTTTGGTGAACTGTGTTACATCATTCATACAACTTTACTCTTTGAATAGGTCTATAGAGTGATTTTTTCCTTTTCCTAATATATGCACCTTTTCACTCTTGTTACATTGTGTGTAACTTGTTCCCCTAATTTTCACCTCTGTCATAGGCACACTTTGCTCTCCAATACAGCTGGCCTTTCTTGACTTCAACGAGAATAACTGCCCCAATCTCTGCACCTCGACAACACAGCTGTGCACCGGGTTTTATCATTGGATAGGTGCTGAGGTCTTGCCTCATGTGTTTCTTCCAAGCAAAGCGCATGAGCAGTCCCTTATACATTTTACATGGTTGCTTACAAAAATACTGACCCAACTTTCAAACAAAATTAAACTAAACCATAAACCATGTGTATGATTGCTGTTCTGTAATATACAAAATGTATTGCTAATACAAATCAAAAATTATTGGTTTTTCAAACTTGTCACTCATACACAACAAAAAAAACCCTCACGTACCTGGCCACTTCTTAAAGGGAGCATTGCTTGCCTCCCCCAGACCCTTGACATGCTTTTCTGAAGGGCAGATTGCTAAGGTGAGTCTTGGGAGGTCAAATCTGCAGCAGCTTCCACATCCAATGCCATCAAGTTCAATGCAAATCATACAGCATGTCACAAGAAAAGCAGCCTGGCTCTAACCTGGCCATTATGGGGAAGGCTGGGAGCTACCTAGCCACATAACCTCCATACACAGTGACATGAAAAATTGCCCCCCCCCCCCCCCACCTACTGAATGGTTTCTGATCTTTGAAGACCAGGGGAGCCTGAGTAAACACATAACAGTTTAAAAATGTTTTAAAATAAATCTTCAAACTAGGTGGTTTATATTAGGCAATAAATCATTAAAACGACTCCTGTCAGCATTTTGTTAACCGAGTCGAACCCTCCTGTTGGGATGAATCGGTATTTAAAATCAAAGATTAGATTAATTTATTTGTAGCATTACCAGATTCAAATCACCATATACATTACTTTAAAGAAAAGTTTACATATTTATATTTTGAAGACAAGAATTTCTAGATACAATTGAATTCTATATTTATTTAGCTTTACATATATATTCATGTTTTATTTATTCCACATCAATTGATTTAATGTATTCCACATACTATATATACTCAAATATATACCTAGAATTTTGGGCCAAAAATATTCAAAAAATAGGGGGGTCTTGGTTTATATTCGAGTCTGCCCCCTCCCCAGTGGTGAGCTAGGGCAAGAGCGATCCTCCTATGTTCCTGCCCCATGCAGCCTCACTACGCAAAATGGCTGACCCAAGTTCTCAAAGTAACCTCACGAGACTGTTGCAAGTTCACTTTATATTAGAGTTAACCTTTATTCCCCTTTTTTAGAGGGGAACATAAGAACATAAGCAATGCCTCCGCTGGGTCAGACCTGAGGTCCATCGTGCCCAGCAGTCTGCTCACGCGGCGGCCCAAAAGGTCCAGGACCTGTGCAGTAATCCTCTATCTATACCCCTCTATCCCCTTTACCAGCAGGAGGGAAAGGTTACATTGGTTTATATTTGAGTATATACAGTACAGTGGAACCTGCTTACAAGCATAATTCGTTCCAGAAGCATGCTCGTAAACCAATTTACTCGTATATGAAAGCGAGTTTCCACATAGAAATGAATGGAAACTCACTTGATTCGTTTCCCCCCCCCCCCCCCGGTGCTGCTTCCTTATACCCCACCCTCGAGGCCACTGGCGCTGCTCCATATCCCCCCGCAAACCGGCATCGCCCCCCCTGCCAGCGAACGCTCCCCCCCCCCCCCCCGGCATCCCACACCCACCTAAACACCATCCTTACCTCGCTTTGGAACCGGCACCAGCACCAAAGCACAGGACATGCCGGTGCCCGAAGATCCTCCCTCTTGGCTGGGTTGGGCCTTCAGCATCAGCACATGCTCAAGGCCTTCTAGTCTTGCTCTCTCCGAGATTCGGGATGGTGTTTGGGCATTCAGCAGGTGATGTCGGATTGCGGTGGGGGGGGGCACTCGCAAATCGAGTCAACGCTCGGTTTTGCAAGGCATGATTTGCGGTAATGTTTTGCTCGTCTTGGAAAACACTCGCAAACCGTGGTACTCGTAAACCAATGTTTGACTGTATATTATTATTTTTATACAATTTTGAACCCCTGACAAAAGGCACGTGCAGAAACATGGACTTGTTGGATTGTAGGAGTTGCAAATTTTAATAAAATCTGTTACTGAATGACCTTACGTGTCATACTATCCTTCTTTGGCTTCTCTGAGTTACAGATGGTTACTTTCTTCTTTACCTTTAGATAGCACAGAATGCCAACGAACACCTGAGCTGTCACATAACTCAAAGCATCTCCTAAGAAACTAACTCCCACTACTCAGCAAGACAAAGATGGAATGCATCAAAAAGCTGCAGCTGTTTCACATCATGACCATTCCCTGTATAAGTCTAAACACTAACCTTTAAACAGTGAAGGGTGTCGTTTTTAGAAAACATCTTAAACTTTGTAAGTTCTCCAATAAATCGAACAGTCTTGTTCTTGGTTTCAATATTGATCTGGTCTTTTTTTCTCACCTACATGGAATGGGGAAAATATGAACAATACATTTCAATGATTTTATTAAAATACAATTGCAAGTCAGTTCAGAAACAGTTCTGTAATGAAACCATGTTTTAAAAGTATAGTGCTGCATACTGCAATGCACAGAATCTGGGGATGATTTAGAGGTATACGAAAAAAACAAACACAAAAGGCTTTTAAGTCCCGGCTAATTCCACTTTAATGATGGACTTGAGAAGGGCTGTGTTTCGGCATCTCCGCCTGGGTTAATCTGCAGTGACCTCTTCCTGGTCAGACTGGCCTTTACTCAATCCTCATCCTGTCTGCTGCTTTTGATACTGCTAATTATTGCTTACTCCTCGATACACTATCCTCACTTGGATTCCACAAATCTGTCCTCTCCTGGTTTGCCTCCCCCCTCTTCCATTGCATCTTTAGTGTATGTGCTGATGCAATCCTGCACGCAATAGCCTCGACAGGAGATTTTTGCTGCCTGTTTCAGAAGTTTTTTTGCTTTATTGCTGTATCCATATGGTTCTTGTATACTAATAACCTGAGCATCACAGACCCCTGAGGAGGAAGTATTTTTCGAAAACGGACCACACCTTTTTGACCAAGAACTATTTTTGTCATTATATATTTTTTATTGATTTGAATAAAAATTCCAGCACCTTGTACATTTTCTGCAGTTCACTTTTTTATTCTGCCTGCTATTCTTTTTGTTTTAAAACTGTTGGTATACACCAGTGTCCCTCAAACTGTGTGCCATGGAACAGTGGTGTGCCTTCATATGTAGAACAGATGACATGTATGTCGTGTACACAAGAGTCTGTCAACATTATGAGCGCCTGTGTGCGTAAGGATACTACTGCCCAGATAAGCATTATTCTTTGATGCGATTGGTCCTTGAAAACTAACAGCAAGTAATTTAATTTTTTATACAGTAGTTATCCTAACTTGAGCAACAAAGCAATTAAGGCTTTTTACCGTCTGGATCTTCCTATCTTTGTGAACATGGATTTTCAGTCTGACTGCAATTGTTCTCTTTATTTCAATTTAATTTCTTGTTTTTATTTTTTATAAATCTTTATTCATTTTCAAGTCTTACAACAAGTGTATAATATTTAGTCAGAAAAATTTTTAAACAAATCACTTGACAATCTTACTTATAATCCTTAAAATATATAAATATAAAAGAAACCCTTCCCACCCACCCATTTATTAATACTAGAACAATTGACAATTATTATCTTTCCCAATTCCACCCCCCCTATATCTTATCTAATACCAATTTCAATTTAATTTCTGATAGTGGATAATGAAATGTGTGTTTGCTTGTCAACTATTGAGCTGTGTTTTGAGTTAATTTGCACTCAAAAACAAAACACATCCATCGCATTGATTAGTAATTTTATTCTATCTACTTTAGTTTCACCAATGTTGAAATTACCCATACATACTTGTAACTTAAAAATCTTTAAATAAATAACTCTCAAATTTAATTTTTTGTTGGTTTTGCAATTTTAGAATTTCAATTATAATGTGCAGTGAAAAACATTTGCTCTATTTAGTGTGCCGGAGCTAAAACATGTTTGAGACACACTGGTATACACTTTTCATTTCCTTTCATATCATTGAAATGAAAAGTGTCAAGAAAAGTGTGGAATAATTTGCAAGTTTCATGGCTCCACATCATTCTCTTCTTGGTTGGGCTGAGAACTTTTCAGCGACCCCTCATATCTGCCAAAGCCCAAGTCTACAGTCGGGACTGGCTCTATGGCCTGAAGAGGTAGCAGCCTTTTCATCATAGCCTGAACTCTGAGGGCTCTCTCCAGCCAGTCTGCCAGAGGCGTTACAAATGGTCTGGCAGGAAGACACAGAACTCGATTTTGTACCCCTCCAGGATTACGTCTAGAACCCAGCAGTCTGCGCCAATCTGAGATCAGACCGACCAAAACATTGACAGCCTGCCCCCTATTTGGGGGAGCTTGGCCCCTGGTCTAGCATAATTGTACTTTCTTCACAGCTGATGAGGTATGAGAGCCCGAGGCTTGCTGTCCCCTACCCCGGCTAAATCTCTGACACGATCCCTGAAAGGGTGTTTGCTTCTTTTGGCCTACCAGATAGGTATGAAATCTTCAGGAGCCTCAAAAATTGCCACAGCCTGAACTCCAGGCCATCCAGGGTGTGCTATCTGGTAAGGACCTGGGGCAATGGCCCATCACATTGGTTATCAAGTCAGTCATCTAGGCCCTTGCCAAAGAGCATCTTCCCATGAAATGGAAATAGGCTTAGCTTTGCTTTAGAGGTAGTATCTCCTGCCCACTGTCTGATCTAGAACATCTGTTGGGTGAAGACAGCATAGAACGAGACCTTGGTCATAACTCTGATAAAATCATATAAAACATCTACAAACATAATTCACCCCAGAAAGGAACATTTAGGGTGGCACAGTGGTGAGAACTACAGCCTCAGCCCCCTACAGGGCAGGGCAGTGGGAATTTTTTTTCCTGGGTTTTCCTCCTCTACAGGTGGGTGCGTCTTATGGTCCGGTGCATCTTATAGAGCAAAAAATACGATATATTAGGTAGAGTGTGAGCCCACTGGGACAGTGAACAGAAAGTTACTGGTTCAGATGGTGAATAAATTTTGCCCACTTATGATGGACTGTTGCTCATTGAATACTCCAATCCCAGGCTTCAGAGCACAGCAACATAAATTAGCCACTACCACTACTACTATAGCATTGCAAGGCCTACACAGCGCTGTACCTTTAACATACAATAGATAGTCCTTGCTCAGAAGAGCATACAATCTAATTTTGATAGACAGGACATCTCAGGGTTGGGGTGATTATGGCAGAGGAAATGATACAGTGGGTCTAGGTATCTGACAGCAGTGAGTGTGAATTAGAATTGAAAGCAATTTTCAAAAAAGTGAGCTTTTAGCTTGGATTTGAATACTACTAGGGATGGAGCATGACGTATTGATTCAGGCAGCCTGCTCCAGTCATACGGTGCGGCAAGAAAGAAGGGACGGAGTCTGGAGTTGGTAAAAGAAGAGAAGGGTACAGATAACAGGGGCTTGCCCGATGAATGGAGTTCATGGGGAGGAGCATAGGGGGAGATAAGTGAAGAGAGATATTGGGGGGCTTCAGAGTGAATGCACTTGTAAGTTCAGTAAGAGGAGTTTGAACTGTATTTGGAAAAGGATGGGGAGCCAATGAAGAGACTTGAGGAGAGGGGTAATGTGAAAATTGCAGCTCTCATGGAATACGAGTTGTGCTGCAGCATTTTGAACTGATTGAAGAGGTGAGAGATGGATACGCGGGAGGCCTGAGAGAAGTATGTTGCAGCAGTCTAAGCGGTGATAAGGTGATAAGAGCGTGGATAAGGGTTTTGATAGTGTGTTCTGAGAGGAGAGGACGGATTTTGGTAATATTATAGAGGAGGAAGAAACAGGTTTTGGCAGTTTGTTGAATCTGAGCAGAGAAGGAGAAAGAGGAGTCAAAGATCACCCCAAGGTTGCAAGCTGATGAGACAGGGAGGAGGATAGTGTTATCCACAGAAACAGAGAACAGTGAGGTGAGTTTAGGTGGAAAGATTTTTACTGTGGACTACATAGCACTTACACAGCAGTAGCAGCTGCATGGAAACAGCAGCTCCATATCTTTCTCTGATCCGGACTAAATTAGATTCCTTGCAGCTAAATCCCACCATAAAGTTTGGGATGCTTATGTTAAATTGAGAGACCAAAGACTTGCCAGGACCCAACTCGCTGTCTGTGTATGCCAGTGGTTCCCAAACCTGTCCTGGGGGACCCCCAGCCAGTCAGGTTTTCAAGATATCCCTAATGAATATGCATGAGAGAGATTTGCATATAATGGAACGCACTTCCAGAGGATGTGATAGGTCAGAACATGCTACAGGGCTTCAAAGAAGGTTTGGATAGGTTCCTGGAAGACAAGGGAATTGAAGGGTACAGATAAGGACTGAGGTTAGGATATAGGGACAGGAGTAGAGATAGGTTAGAGAAAAATCAAGGGCCACTGCTCAAGCAGTGGGCCTGATGGGCCGCCACGGGAGCGGACCGCTGGGCACGATGGACCTCTGGTCTGACTCAGCGGAGGCAACTTCTTATGTTCTTCTTATGACAGGTATGCAAATCTCTCTCATGCATATTCATTAGGGAACCACTGGTGTATGCTATCTTAGTTTGTACTTTTGTTACAATTCTTTTTTTTACTAGATCTATACTGTAATCAATTTTTGATTGGGAAAGGCTGGATAGGGAGGGAGAGAATGTGGGTTCTTTGAGTTTGGGTTTGGTACCACAGGTGATTTTTTTTGTATATTGTGAAAACTGGCTTCCAGTTGTTCACCGAATAACTTACAAACTAAGTTTATTAACTTTTAAATCTCTTCCTTATAAATCACCTTCTTTCATTTATAGAGTTTTGATTCCTTATACTTCATCTAGATCACTTAGATCTACCGACCAACATCTCTTGGCAGTTCCTTCCCTTAAATCTATAAATACACGACGACACTCTATTTTCTCTGTCACAGCCCCCCAAATACGGAATTTACTCCCAATTTATATACGAGAAGAATTAAGTTTGGATAGATTTAAGAGCAAGCTAAAATGCTTTCTTTTTAAAGATGCATTTGACAGCTAATAAAACGAGAATGTTGGATTAGTTTAGGGCTCTCTACTGAGCCCTGGGCTTCAAATTCTCTGTTACTTATTATTTTTCCCCCTCCCTATTGTTTTTCTTCCCTTATATGTTTCCTTTACTATCTTTTAAACTTGTATTTCTTTCCCCATTCCCTTCCTCTTGAGTCATGTTTTGTCTTGTGAGTTATATTCATATTGTCTGTTTCCCTTGAACTACTGTAATTTAATATTTTAATATTTTGTACATCGCTTAGAATGTGGAATAAGCGATTAATCAAATACTTAATAAACTTGGATGCCATTTATTTTGTGTGGTACAGTTTATTCAATAAAAGTTGTAAAAGAAAAAGAAAATAAATTTGGAAAGTAGCATGGTTAACATGATTTCTTATATTTCAGTCACATGTCTAAAGCCAGTTCTGGCAGATGTATATGTTCAAAAAATTGACACACACAAAAGCATGACATAGAAAACATAAAAAGCACAGTTACTTACCATAACAGTTGTTATCCAGGGACAACAGGCAGCTATTCTCACATATGGGTGACGTCATCTGACTGAGCCCGGATGCGGACGCCTCACAAGCAGACTTGCTTGAAGAAACTCGAAGTTTCGAGTCGCCCGCACCGCGCATGCGTGAGTGTCTTCCCGCCCAGCGCAGGGCGTGTCTCCTCAGTTCAGATAGCTAGCAGAGAAGCCAACCAGGGGAGATGGGTGGGTTGTGAGAATAGCTGCCTGCTGTTCCTGGATAACACCTGTTACGGTAAGTAACTGTGCTTTATCCCAGGACAAGCAGGCAGGTATTCTCACATATGGGTGACCTCCAAGCTAACCAGAATGGGATGGTGGGAGTGTTGGCAATTTAGGAGAATAAATTTTGTAATACTGTTTGGCCAAACTGTCCATCCCATCTGGAGAAAGTATCCAGACAACAGTGAGAAGTGAAGGTATGAACCGAGGACCAAGTAGCAGCTCTACAAATTTCCTCAATAGTTGTAGATCTGAGGAAAGCTACTGAAGCTGCCATTGCTCTGACTTTATGGACTGTGACTTTATTGTGAAGAGGTAATCCAGCCTGGGCATAGCAGAATGAGATACAAGCCGCCATCCAGTTGGAGATGGTACACTTAGAAATAGGATGTCCCAACTTATTTGGATCAAAGGAGACAAAAAGTTGAGGAGCAGTTCTGTGTGGTTTGGTGCGTTCCAAATAGAAGGCCAAAGCACGTTTACAATCCAGAGTAAGAAGAGCTGATTCTCCAGGGTGAGAATGAGGCTTTGGAAAAAACACTGGAAGTACGATTGATTGGTTGAGATGAAATTCTGAGACTACTTTAGGTAGGAATTTCGGATAAGTACGAAGAACCACTTTGTCATGTTGGAACACAGTGAATCGTGGGTCAGTAACTAAAGCTTGCAGCTCACTGACTCGTCGAGCAGAAGTGAGGGCAATGAGAAACACCACTTTCCAAGTGAGATACTTCTGATGAGTCTCACCAATTGGTTCAAATTGGAGGCTTCATGAGTTGAGTAAGGACAACATTGAGGTCCCAAACCACAGGAGGCGGTTTGAGAGGAGGTTTGACACTGAAAAGTCCTTTCATGAATCTGGAAACCACTGGATGAGCAGAGAGGGGTTTCCCTTCAATAGGCTGATGAAAAGCCGCAATTGCAGTGAGATGGACTCGTATAGAAGTAGACTTGAGGCCAGAATTGGATAAGTGCAAAAGATAGTCCAAAACAGAAGATAAGGAGGAATGCTGAAGCTCCTTATGATGGGAAAAACACCATGTAGAAAATCTAGTCCATTTTTGGTGATAGCATTGTCTAGTTGTAAGCTTTCTAGAAGCTTCTAAAATGTCTCTTACAGATTGAGAAAACTGAAGAGGGGTTATGTTGAGAGGTACCAGGCTGTCAGGTGGAGAGACTGCAGGTTGGGATGAAGCAGATATCCTTGACTCTGTGTAAGCAGAGAAGGAAAAACTGGTAGAAGGTATGGCTCCCTGCTGTTGAGTTGAAGTAGAAGGGAGTACCAGGGTTATCTCAGCCACCAAGGAGCAATTAGAATCATGGTGGCATGATCGTTCTTAAATTTGACTAGAGTCTTGAGAATGAGAGGGAATGGAGGAAATGCATAGATTCGTCCATTCCAGAAGAAAAGCATCTGCCTTGAGGTGGTGAGGAGAGTATATCCTGGAGCAGAACTGAGGCAATTTGTAGTTGTGGGGAGCTGCAAAGAGGTCTATCTGTGGCGTTCCCCACTGTGAAAAAATGTGACGAAGAGGCAAGGAATGGAGAGTCCATTCGTGAGGTTGCAGTAGATGGCTCAAGTTGTCCACCAAGCAATTCTTTGCCACTTGAATGTAGACAGCTTTGAGGAAGGTGTTGTGGCGGATTGCCCAGTCCCAAACCTTCAGAGCTTCTTGACAAAGGGAGGCAGACCCTGTCCCTCCTTGTTTGTTGACATAATACATGGCGACTTGGTTGTCCGTTCGAACGAGGACTACTGTGTCGTGAAGTAGATATTGAAAAGCATGGAGAGCTTTGAGGATCGCTCTGAGTTCCAACTGATTGATATGACACTGACGATCCGTACTGGTCCAGAGGCCTTGAGTACGGAGACCATCGAGATGAGTGCCCCAAGTGTAGGTTGAAGAGTCTTGTCGTGAGGACCTTCTGATGAGGAGGCGTTTGAAAAAGCAAGCCTCTGGAAAGATTGGAAGAGAGCATCCACCAACAGTGAGACTTCTTTAAGGAAGGAGTGACTGAAATGTGTCGAGAAGGAGGGTCACAAACTTGTGTCCATTGAGATGCCAGTGTCCACTGAGGAATTCTGAGGTGAAGTCTGGCAAAAGGAGTCACGTGTACTGTGGAGGCCATATGACCCAGAAGTACCATCATGTGTCTCGCTGAGATGGAAGAGCGGGAAGACACTGTGTGACAGAGTTGAAGAAGAGCTTCCAAACGTTGTTGTGGAAGGAATGCTCTGAGTTGGACAGTGTCCAGAACAGCTCCAATGAATTGTAGAGTCTGAGAGGGCTGAAGCTGAGATTTGGGAAAGTTGATTTCGAATCCCAAACTTTGTAGGAACCAGGTAGTCCTTTGGGTTGCTACAATAACCCCTTGAGATGTGGAAGCTTTGATGAGCCAGTCGTCGAGGAAGGGAAATACCTGAAGACCATGATTCCTTAGAGCTGCTGCTACTACTACCAGGCACTTGGTGAACACTCTGGGAGACGAGGCCAGGCCGAAGGGTAGTACTCTGTATTGATAGTGCAGATTCCCCACCCGAAATTTGAGATACTGATGGGAGGCCGGATGAATGGGAATATGAGTGTAGGCCTCCTTGAGATCCAGAGAGCATAACCAGTCGTTCTGCTCGAGAAGAAGATAAAGGGATGCCAGGGACAAAATTCAAAACTTTTCTTTGACTAGAAATTTGTTGAAAGCCCTGAGATCCAGAATGGGTCGCAGATCGCCCGTCTTCTTCGGAACAAGGAAGTAACGGGAGTAAAACCCCCTGTTCTGCTGTTCCAATAGAACTGGTTCGATGGCATGGAGACGAAGCAGAGCTTGAGCTTCCTGAAGAAGAAGGGCGGTCTGGGATGGATTGGAAAGATACTTTCTTGGAGGAAGCTCCAGTGGAACCTGAGTAAAATGAAGAGAGTATCCTTCCCTGATGATGGAAAGCACCCAGAGGTCGGATGTAATTATCGTCCATCGGTTGTAAAAATGATGGAGACGACCTCCTATAGGGGGAAAAAGAGACAGAGACAGAACGGTGGAGGTTATGCTCTGTTGTAAACAGTCAAAAAGGCTGAGAAGCCTTAGGTGCAGCAGAAGGTTGGGGTTTCTATTGCTTCTGAGGTTGTTGTTTTTTCAGAGGAGGGCGAGTATAAGGAGCTGGCTTTGGAGCAAAACGCCTTTGATAGATAAGAGCAGGGCGTGCAGGCTTGGCAAGAGCTGGCTTTGGTTTAGGTCCGACTATAGAAGCAAATGATTTTTCATGGTTAGATAATTTCTTGGTCGCTGCCTCGATGGATTCATCAAAGAGGTCATTGCCCTGACAAGGAATGTTAGCTAAGCAGTCTTGAAGGTTAGAGTCCATGTCAATGGTACGAAGCCAGGCAAGATGATGCATAGCCACAGAGCAAGCAGCCGCTCGGGCAGATAACTCGAAGGCATCATGAGATGATTGGAGGAGATGCAACCTTATTGAGAGAAAGAAGCAATGACTTCTTGAAATTCAAAATGCATTTGGTTATCCAAATAAGCCAAAAACTTTGGTAGAAGAGAAAGAAGAAATTCAAAATAAGTAATGAAATAAAAATTATAATTGAGGACTTTAGAGGACATCATAGCATTCTGGTAGATGCGACGTCCAAATTTGTCCAGAGTTTTCCCCTCCTGAATGCCCAGGCTGGATAAGAGGAAGCAGTTTAGGTCCCATGTTAGTAAGGAACTGAATAAACTGCTTCTCTAACATGGTCTGGAAAGAAGCCGGCAAGGATGGATCCGCGTCTGAAACTGGACCACCTGCTTTGGCTGGAGGTTACTTCGAGGTAGTGTGAGTGTGTTTCGACTTAGAAGTCTTGGACACTTTAATCACCACCGGTGGAAATGATTGCTGAGCTATCTGACCTGAGGAAACAGGGGAAGATACAGCAGATGACGTCGAAGCAAGAACCACTGCAAACGACGAGGGTCTGATGAGGCTCGAGGTGGAAGCAGTAGGCGCAGATGGAATCTCGATGGAAGTCAAAGCCGAAGACGCTTTCGAAGTCAAGGGATCAGTAGGTGACTCCATCTCGAAAAGCTTGTCCACCAGAATGCAACGACGCTTGAAAGCATGAGGCTGACCTAGGCAGGCATGACCTAGGATGATGTTTCGGCCCAAGGCACTTGAGGCAGCGTCCGTGAGGGACCATGAGAGAGATCATGCGCTGACAATTGCTACACCTCTTAAAAGCCTGTAGCAGGCCGGGACGTATTCGGATAAATAGCCGCCACAAAGTCGAAGCCCTCAGGCTGCGGCCGAGCGGCCTGTCCCGGAAAACGAACGTTAGAAGAAAAATTATTAATTTTTTTTTAACTAAAATAAAAGAAATAAAATAAAACAGCGATTCGTGAAGAAAAAAAACAACCCGCGGTTGAGAAAAGGCACAAAGTGAACGAAGTTAAATGCAGAGAGTCAAAGACAGACTTCTCGGCTCCGCGGAAAACTGAGAACTGAGGAGACGTGCCCTGCGATGGGTGGGAAGGCACTTGCGCATGCGCGGTGCGGGCGACTCAAAACTTCAAGTTTCTTCAAGCAAGTCTGCTTGTGAGGCGTCTGCATCCGGGCTCTGTCGGATGACGTCACCCATATGTGAGAATACCTGCCTGCTTGTCCTGGGATAATTAATTTTACTACAAAAAAGAAAAGCCAGACCAAGGTCATCAGTCCCAGCATCTTGTCTTCAACAGTAGCTAGTCTGCTACTGATCTGTCTTTGGGTGAAGTCATAATATCTCCTTGTTAGATGATCCGACACCTCTGGTAACACAGGACTTGTGCAAGCACAACTTAGACAAGAAAAAAGGGCTAGAAAGGCCACCGCCTATCCCTTCCAACAGTCACTACCTAAAGGCCTAACAGGACTGCACAGGTTTGCCATGTCCACCTGCTAGAGACTGAGAACAGACTGATTCTAAGGGGGACTGCACAGCCCACTTGTACTGCTGATAGAATTCAGTATGTTCTCAGTCTCCACCTGCTGGTAGAGGAGCATAAACCCATCCGACTGTGCCGGTCTGGAGGGATGCTAAAGAGCAGAAATTTCAAATCAAATCAAGTCTACTCTGCTGTCATTTACTATGTTACTATATAGATCTTTGCACATATGATATAATTGCATATTACATGGTAAGGGCTGTCTGAAGAAGTAATTATACATACATGGAACCGGAAATCTCCCTTCAGCATGGAACAAAGGTCTTCTGCTACATCAGACATGCAGGGATGCAATGTTGCAACTAATCGTGCATAGAACGGTAACAAGTCCAACCTAGGATACAGGAGAAAAAAAATGTAAAAATTCACCAACCTTCTGTTGTTCAGACATCTGTGGCAAGACATCTATGTAAATATTCTGTTCAATATCTCCTTACTACTGACAAATGTACAGAGTATGTATGTATTACTATTATACTGTATACCCTTCTGGTATCCTGTTGAACACATAGATATAATGCAAATCTGTAGCCTCCTCTATTTTATGTCCTAACAAATAGAGAGCTGCACAGGAACATGGTTAGCAGGAATCCCACGAAGATAGATGCAGTTCCTTTTGAAGTATAGGGCTAGGCCAATCTACCTATCCTTTCAGTTCTCAGGACAACTCCTTTCCTTGTGCCTTGGCTGCCTCCAGTCAGAAAAAATGCTATATAAAAGATTGTTTATAGTATATTTGCATCTCTCTCTGGTGCTTATCATGTTCCCATACAACTCTCCATATTCCTCTTTAGCCCATTGTCTTGCATTGCATATCACAGCATGTTCACTTTTAGGTCAATTTGGCCTAAATAGTCAATATACAGAGGTAGTGAACAGGAGAGTGTAAGATTAGCCTCACTGGGTCAGACCAATGGTCCATCAAGCCCAGTAGCCCGTTCCCACGGTGGCCAATCCAGGTCACCAGTACCTGGCCAAAACCCAAGATGTAGCAATATTCCATGCTACTGATACAGGGCAAACAGTGGCTTTCCCTGTGTCTTTTTCAATAACAGACTATGGACTTTTCCTCCATGAACTTGTCCAAACCTTGTCCTTCCCAAGGGACCCTCAGTCACAAGGGGGCACCTGCTCAAACTCAGAGGAGGGAAATTTAGTGGTGACACCAGGAAGTATTTCTTCACAGAAAGAGTGGTAGATCACTGGAACAAACTTCCGGTGCAGGTAGTCAAGGCCACAAGCGTGATCGACTTTAAGAATAAATGGGACATCCATGTGGGATCCCTACGTGGGTCGAGCAGCACTCAGACTTAATGGGGTGGGTCAGTAGAGTGGGCAGACTTGATGGGCTGTAGCCCTTTTCTGCCGTCACCTTTCTATGTTTCTATGTTTCTTAAAAACAAAGCTTTCCTTTCAGAAGGGAATAAACACAGACTTAGGTTAAAAGCAGAATAGAAATATTTTAAATAAATAGGGACAATAGACAAAAGCATAAGCTTGGACAGGGTCAGGTTAAAAGTTTATTTTCCTTCCCCAGTATCTCCAGGATCAGCTTTATAAGTCTGGACTCTGGAGGGGGAAAAAATGTCATTTTGTTTAGTTGCCTGTTCCATTTGCAGTTTTTTGTTTTGTTTCTTTTTATTTTAAAAAGTTTTTGTTTCAGGATGCTTTGGAACTCAACAACAACTAAACACTTGTGGCAAACCACTTCAACAACCCTGATGACAAGGGGTGGATGGGGAGCAGAAAGGGATAAGTTTACAAAGCTCCAAAATATGTTTTATGTTGCTCACTGCAGAATGTTGCTACACTTTGTTAGTGCTAAGCTTGCAAACTGTAGTGGAAGGCAAACAATTGTTGTTCTAGTCTGTTAATGGGACTTGTATATTGCTTGTTGCTGTTTTTATGGGTGTGGATAGAGATGGAGGAGATTCCAGTGGGGACGGGTGAAATTTCTATTAACAAAGACACTTTTAGAAAGGAAGAAAAAGTTGGCTATGAAGTCAATGGGAATAAATTTCCACTTGCTATATTTATTTTTCATTACCTTGATATAACATTGAAAAATTCTAAGGGGAGGGAAATAAATAACAAGGCTGGAGTGATAGGATTCTGCTAGAGGCTTGGGGACAGAGGATTTCAGCTGGAAAAGTGTAGAATGCTAGATGTGAACTCAGGTGCTCTGCATTTCATTGCAGGAGGTCATAGGTTTGATTCCATGCTTTGGGTCAACTGGAGCTATGAATTTTTTAAAAATTTATTTAGCATGGCAGGGGGCAAAGTTGGACTTGCAGTTATCATTAAGGCTGATATGGAGGCCAGATTTTACTCCTGGGGAGAAATGTGAGCAAAAAAAAAAATTAGAAAGAATTAGCCAAGCAATATTTAAGAATTTAGCAAATTACCCATACTTTGTCAAATAACATACCAAGCATTATTTTATTTTTTCCATTACAATATCTTCATTTAAACAAAAAAATGTTATGGAGGTGGAGGCATTTCTTTTCATTTAACCTTCAAAGGAGTTTAATTTCCATATCTTTCTAATTTTGCCTTATTTCAATTGCTGTTGAGACTATTGTGTCTGATGTAAAATTGTTCAAAATGTCAATGTAAACATATTTAAGTGCCAACATAACATATCCATAACACCAACTACCCATGGCATTGCTTAGTGTTCAATTTCTAGTGTCATATAGTTTCCTTCACATAGCTTTAACCTTCTAAACTACACATTTCCATCTCACCCACCTTACTGTTCCCTATTTCCATTGTAGTCTTCAATAAAACTCTTATGAGAACACTTTGGTAACTTCAGTCAATTTTATAACTTTCATCCGAGCCAAACATACCCATTCAGTTACAAAGCCTTGTAATTATATATCATTCTAGTTTTGCCTAATGTCGCCTAGTGGTAGAAATGTTGCTTCAGCACCCTGAAGTTGTGGGATCAGACAAGGCAAAGCAAGACCTGGAAACCTGCAACAAGCACAATGCCCGCTGCGGAAACCCTGAGAGAACATCTAACCCAGCTCCATGGGGAGAGCATCTTTAAACCTGCCAGAGACTTTTCCATTCTATGGTCTTTCCTGCCAAAATTCAAATTGGTGAACTGCTCTGTTCCCAATCAACTCACTATTTACAAAGTCAAACTGCAGACTTCAGAGAATACCCTGAAGAAAGCCACAACATGGTGGCTGAAACGTCGGTTTCTACCTGTCAAGACGCAGTGAAACCTTGAAACCTGTAACAAACAGATCCCAGCACTCTTCCTCGAGACCCTGGGCAAGTCACTTAATCCTCCATTGTTCCAGGTACAAAATAAGTACCTGTAGTTTATAACATTTTATTGAAGGAATCAAATAAGTATACAATAATATAATACAATAAGACGTTCATTACAATTATATTCACAACTAGTGTTTCAGCCCGTTACATTAACAGGTGCTAGTAAAACCTCCTTCCTTCACATGTCCCCTATTTTCAGCCCCAGCTCCAGCTCCAAACCCATTTTTACCCTCCCAGCCCCCTTCTCCCATCTTTTCCCTTTCAGCCCCAGCCCCCTTTTCTCACCAGCAGCATTTCCCTCCCCACTCCACTTCCCTGTGCAATAGCAACAGAAGCATACCCTCCCCCTCCATTTTCCTGTGCAGCAGCAGCAGAGCAGCAGCATTTCCCTCCCCCAACCCACTTCTCTGTGCAGCAGCACCTCTTCCGTGCTCCCCTGGTCCAGCAGCATCTCTTCCCTGCTCCCCCGGTCCAGCAGCACTTCTTCCCTGCTCCCCTGGTCCCTCTTCCCTGCTCCCCCTGTCCAGCAGCACCTCTTCCGTACTCCCCCTGCCCATCCTCCCTGCTCCCCCTGTCCAGCAGCACCTCTTCCCTGCTCCCCTGGTCCAGCAGCATCTCTTCCCTGCTCCCCTGGCCCAGCAGCACCTCTTCCCTGCTCCCCCCTGTCCAGCAGCACCTGTTCTCTACTCCCCTTGTCCAGTAGCACCCCTTCCCTGCTCCCCCAGTCCAGCAGCACCTCTTTCCTGCTCCCCTGGTCCCTCTTCCCTGCTCCCCGGTCTAGCAGCTTTTCTTCCGTGCTCCCCCCCCTCACTGCCTTCCATACTTTGTCCCTCACACACCCTCTGAAGCCAACCTGCCTGCCAGCCATACCCCTGTACAGTAGAACCCTCTCCTCCCCCCGCCACTATCGCCGTCGTGCAGCCGACCCCACTAACCCTCCCACCGCGAGACAACCGTCAAACCTACTTGCTCCAGCAGCGGCCGCATTACACTAAAGACGCTGCTTCACGGCCTTCCCATGCTCCAATTTCCTCTGTCGGCATCTCTGATGATGTCATCAGAGACACGGCAGAGGAAATCAGAGCATGGGAAGGCCGCGAAGCAGCGTCTTTAGTGTGATGCGGCTGCTGCTGGAGCCGGGAGGTTTGTGCGTCTCGCGGTGGGAGGGTCAATGGGGGTTCGTGTGCGCCAGGAAAGGGGGGGGAAGGTGGCGACAACGGCAGCGAACTTACAGTGAGGGCCGGAGCCGGCAAGCCCGCTGCAAGAGAGAGAGAGAGAGACAGATACGTGGTAAGCGCGCATGCGCACTCTGCTGACCACGGAACTACAGATCAGGGAACACGGTGGTAAGAGTGCGCATGCGCGCTTAGCATTTTATTATAGTAGACTAGTATTTTAGCTTGTTACATTAATGGGTGCTAGAATATATGTCTGTCTGTCTTTCTTTATTTCTGTCTCTCTCTCCCTCCTGCTGTCTTTGTTTCTGTCTCTCTCCCTGGCCCCCTTTGTCTGTCTGTCTTTCTGTGTCTCTCCCTGCCCCTGTGTCTTTCTTCCTGTCTGCCTTCCTCCCTCTGTCTGTCTTTCTTTCCCCCCCACTTCCCTGTGCAGCAGCCACAGCAGCATTCCCTCCCCCTCCATGTCTCTGTGCAGCAGCATTTACCCCCACCCTACTTCCCTGTACAGCAGCATTTTGATCCCCCCCCCCACTTCCCTGTGCAGCAGTAGCGTTTCCCTTACCCCCTTCACTTCCTGCGGTCCCGACAAACCTGCAGATTCCAGTAGCGTGTGCAGCACTCTACACACGCTGCTTCGGGGCCTTCTACTGCCCTGATTTACTCTGGCACGTCCCTGATGACATCATCAGAGACAAGGCAGAGCAGTAGAAGGCCCCGAAGCAGCGTGTGTAGAGTGCTGCACACGCTGCTGGATTTGGCAGGTTTGGAGTCGGGACCGCGAAGAACGTAGTGGCTGGAGTGTTTTGTCAGCGCTTCCCTTCCCGCACCGCGAGATGTCGCCGCGGCTCCTCTCGATCCCCGCCAGTGTCGGAAGCCTTCTCTGACGCTGGTGCGGCTGGTGAGAGGAGCCGAATATTCTGGAGAGCAGGGAGTCCAGTACTGGCGGCCAGTCCTGTTGGCGAGTGTAGGTAGGTGCTGGGAAGAAGTAAGGCTGGGGACTCACACATGCGCACTCCTGCGGCCACAGACCTATGGATCATGGAAGCACGCAGTTAAGAGTGCGCATGCGTGGCTAGGGTTTTATTATATAGGATACTAATTTTCATACATATTTCTATCATTCCGCCAAAATATATTTTCATATTACCCACCTCATTCCTCTATACATTCCCCCAATTCCCATCCCCCTTCCCTTATTTATGTTCAAACATTTTATTGCAAGTTATTACGGGTTCTGTTTGGAGGGAATGTTCTTATAGAGTTTTACATAGGGCTTATTTTTCCCAAATTCAAGCTTTTCATGCGGGTTTGGTAAATTCCCCAATTTGTATCAAATATGGTAAGGATCTTGGCACATTATCTCATGCTTTTTGGTTGTGTCCTTTAATCAAGTCATTCTGGTCTGCCATCCTATTATATTTGGGTTCTCCAAGGGGAGTAATTTTTGGTAAAGCAGCAGCTTGTGGGGTATTTGGTCAAAGGAAATGTCTTTTATTTCAGAAGGCGTGTATGATTGGGCATAAATGTATTATGCCATTTTGGTTATTGAAAGAATCTCCAAGTTTCTGGCATTGGAGGAACCAGTTTCATTGTTTGCTTTTGTTTGAGATTTGGGAGGTTAGGCGATCGTCTAGAAAAACTCGTCTTTTTATGGAAGTTTGGGATACGTATATTCAAAACCTTTCACCTAGAGCAAGAAGTTTAATTCTCAATGATTTATGTTGAAGCTAAGGTTGTTTAAATTACATTCCAGTTCTTTATTTTTCTTAATTTTTGTCAGCTTTCATCCGGGGAGCGGGAATTGATTATGGGATGGAAGGGATAGAATTTTTATAATATATGGATTAGAATTTTAACAATTGTGAATTATTTGTAAAGAATATCTTTTTGTATAATTTATATGTATTTTAACTCTATTCCTTTAATAAAATAAGTACCTGTAAATGTGTAAACTGCTTTGAATGTGTAACCGCAAAAGGCCAGTATATAAGTCCCATTACTTTTAATCTATTAATAACCATTATCCCAAACTTTTCTTTCTCTGAGGTTCTCCAAAGATCACAAGGTTTCCAGCTTGCTCTTGGCAAGATTTAACTACCCAACCAAGGCTACTCAAGCTGTAACCTGCCTTTTCTTCAAACCTGAATCCAGATATGGATACACTATGAATCCTTTCCACAAATACAAGGTGCTACTGCTAAACCAAACATGATAGCTTAGAACAGGGGTAGGCAATTCCGGTCGAGAGCTGGAGCCAGGTCAGGTTTTCAGAATATCCACAATGAATATATATGAGATGGATTTGCATGCACTGCCTCCTTGAGATGCAAATCTATCTATGCATATTTAGTGTGGATATCCTAAAAACCTGACCTGGCTCCTGCTCTCGAGGACTGGAATTGCCTATCCCTGGCCTAAAACCAGAAGTGCTAGCTCAGCACTGCAAACTTCAAGTGCTCTCCGTTTAGAAATACGATTCTTTAAGATCTAAAGCCAGTAAAAAGTCTCCCCATCACACAACAGTCATCACGGAACGCAGCATTTCTATAGTCTGAAATGAGGGACATGACAGACACATTTTTACATCGAAGATGCAGCAAAGCAAATTCTCCTGCAGTACTAATGGAATGGAACAAAGGGGTTTGAAAAAGCAATAAGGTCTTAGCAATGACACAACCAGGAGAGAAGAATCATCAATTAAAGATCAACATACAAGGGTCATGACTTTAATTTGTTTTTGCCAGTATATTGGGAGCCAGTGTAAAGAGATGACTAGATGTTTAGGTTATTAATTGCCTCTTTTTCTGCTGGTTAAAAATCTATTCATGCATTCTGATATTTTCCAGGTTCTTCCCACTGTTATCACACTGCTAGTCAACCTTAACCCTTTTACTGTCAGAATCTCATTACCTGTCCCCCCACCACCTATCTTCTCAGTGCCATACTAGAGGTACATGTCCTTAGTTTCTAAGCCAGTGTCTTGCAAACTTTCTGAAGCTGCGGCATATTAAATTCAGGGCCGTGTCTGGAGAGCGTGGAATTCGATGCCATGATGTCATGTGAATGTGTGATGTCATCACGTAGACATCCGTGCATGCAAGGAGGCCTTCCAGATAAGGCCCTGAGCTTGCTATTACTACGCTAGTGGGGGGAAGGGGTGCAAGAGGAGAGACACACTGGCACCGGCTGACTCTTGCAGCAATAGGCACGTCCTCACACAGAATCTTGCCACGGTACACAGTGTGTGATAAACTGTTCTAAGCTCTATTATTCCACCACGAAAATGCAACAAAGAAACAAACTGTCTCAATAGTACTGGGCCTGAGTAAAATGATTTTCCAAGCACATCTTAATATATTGTGCATATAACACCTTAAGAATTTCAGGAGGAGCTGGCTCTCTTGACAGTAAAAGACAGTGAATTTGAGAGACTGAGAATCTCCAGCATAGCAATGAGATTCATTTGTTTCATGAAATATACAACATTAACTCACTCGAAGACATTACTCCTCAGTTTCATTTGAGAAATAAGAAAACTGTCATCTTTATTTACTCAAGTCACATTAATATAGCTGTTCAGAAAACATGGTGCCCTTTTTATTACCTATAAAATGTATGAAATAAACAAAACTGAATTTTGGGTACCAGATTTAGACAAGTTCCTGGAGGAAAATTCCATAGTCCATTATTGAGATACTGACAGAGAAAGCCACTGCTTGTCTTGGGATCAGTCGCATGGGCTATGCTGACCATTGGTCTGGCCCAGTATGACTATTCTTGCACTCTTACATGGAAGGGTCATTGTATAATAGAGCGCCCAATAAAAACCAAAAGCATGTGTATTTACAAAATAGGCTCCTAGAATAATGTCCAGTAGCACACAAATTATCCTATACATAGTTACATACGCAACTTTTTAGTGGCTATGTGCATAAAGTAGACATGTACCTACCTCATAGCATCACCTAAAGATGGCTCTGGGAAACCTACCTGCAGTCCATGTAAAATTACATAGACTTTTTGGCATTTGCACTTGTAAATATGTACTGTATAAACCCATGCAACCTTATGAAGTCCATTTCCTAAATGGAACAAATGCTTTCTGTATGGAAAATGCTTTATGAAATTAGCCATCCCAACTTTTTTATGTTGAAACAACTCTAGAATACCATGGAACCTACCACGGACAGTCATTCACAGCAGCAGTGGCAGGACAGGGCAGAGGGGAGGACTCAGATCATCATCATTTCAACTATACTAGCAACTTTTCTTGAAAAGGAGCAAAGAACCTAATAGAAGGAGGCAATATTGCAAATGTCCAGCAAGAACTTGGCTGACTTCATCAAATTCTATTTCATATGAGTTCCAAAACTTATAAATGCCCAGTTTTTCAAGGTGAGAGGTTTAGTATCTAATTTGTTGTGCCACACTAGAGTGGTGGTTAATGGCACCCTCTCCAAAACATCGGTAGTAGCCAGTGGAGTGCTGCAGGGCTCAGTGTTGGGCCCGATCCTTTTCAACATATTCGTAAGAGACCTGGCTCAGAGGCTTCAAGGTAAAATAACATTATTCGCAGATGACGCCAAACTGTGTAACATAGTAGGTAATAGCACTTTGCCCGACGGTATGGCACAAGACTTACTCTTGTTGGAATGTTGGTCCTCGACTTGGCAACTTAACTTTAACGCTAAGAAATGTAAGGTCATGCACCTTGGCAGCAGAAATCCGTGCAGAAATTACACCCTAAATGGTGAGACCTTAGCAAGGACCACAGCAGAGCGCAATTTAGGAGTAATTATTAGTGAAGACCTGAAAGCTGCCAATCAAGTGGAGAAGGCTTCATCCAAGGCTAGACAAATGTTGGGATGTATCTGTAGAAATTTTGTCAGCCGGAAGCCCGAGGTCATTATGCCATGGTAAGACCTCATCTGGAATACTGTGTGCAATTCTGGAGGCCACACTACCATATAGATGTACTGAGAATCGAGTCGGTTCAGCGTATGGCCAGCAGGATGGTCTCAGGGCTCAAGGATCTCTCATACGAAGAGAGGCTGAATAAATTGCGGCTGTACTCTCTCGAGGAACGTAGGGAGAGGGGAGACATGATTGAGACATTTAAGTATATCACCGGTCGTATCGAGGAGGAAGATGATATTTTCTTTCTTAAAGGACCCTCAGCCACAAGGGGGCATCCGCTAAAAATCAGGGGCGGGAAATTTCATGGCGACTTCAGGAAGCATTTCTTCACCAAAAGAGTGGTTGATCATTGGAATAGACTTCCTGTGCAGGTGGTCAAGGCCAGCAGCGTGCCAGATTTTAAGAATAAATGGGATGCGCATGTGGGATCTCTAAGAGGGTAATAGTGGGGGGAGAGTCATCGGAATAGGCAGACTCGATGAGATATAGGATATCTGGGAGAATAAATTTAGGGAAGGGGATCTTTAGTGTGGGCAGACTAGATGGGCTATGGCCCTTTTCTGCCATCATTTTTCTATGTTTCTAGACCCTTTGTCTTAACTATTTTATTATCAGCTCTGAAAAAATAAAGGAATATGAAGACACGAGTAGTGGAATGGGTGCAAAGATCCCTCCACGTGCCCAGCACTGGATCTTTTAAATTTTGCAAAACAATGAAGACTGGGTGTATGGCATTAAATACATTCTAAATTTCTTCTTTATATGCCTATATGATGATCCCATGCACACAGAAGTGCATGAGTGGAGAAGTGGCCTCAGTTAAAGCTGCTGACTCAGTACCCTGAAGTTATGGGTTCAATCCCAGCACTGCTCCTTGTGACCCTGGGCAAGTCACATAACCCTCCATTGTCCCAGGTACCATAGCTACATTGTGAGCTTGCCAGAACAGACAGGGAAACTACTTATCAAGCACCTGCTTACTGTTCAATTGATATCTATGGAAGAAAAATGGTAACTGAACCACAGAATGTTGTTACTGCTGGAACACAACCAAATAAGTTTGAGATCTGAGTGTTTATTCTTTCCTACCTTTGCCTGGGGACTATAAAAAGTGCCCGCACCAGTTTCCTTCTGTTAGCTTTCGTGTTCATGTTCATGCAAAAATCCATTGCTGCCTAGAAGAAAAATATGTTTTCTTGGTGAAAAGAGGATTATCAGTCTTACACATAGGAGCATATATAAATCGATCTAACGGGAAAAACCCAAATCAGTGTGCTATAATGTTTCTCCCTCGTAAGGTTTCTGAAAAAGCAAGGAAAAATACACCTGTGCATATATATTGCTATTTATTTATAATCATTTCCTTTACTTGTTTTTTTTTTTTTTTTTAAATAATGTGTTATCTATAGCTGAGAGTAAGGCTTGAGTTGCTACTGCACCTTATCAATGAGATCTCGGTTGACACAATTGGGTAACTGCTGAATGAAAGCATCTACTATCAGTTTTAGGTGAGAACCAGTACTGGCTTCCTCGTCCTCTTGTTCTAGAAGAAAGCAAATAGGGTTTTAGTTGGTATTTCTTAACACAGGAATTAGCCAAAGCACTGCATTCTTTAATGAACACACTGAAATTAAGAGCCTAAAAGGCCTTCCACTTCTATGTCACTGTGTGGGCGCTAGGGGAAGCCTGGGCTTCCCCACTGCCTGCAGCCGCCGAACAGTGCACGCGCGAAGGGAAACCCTGCTTGCTGGCACCCAATGCTGACGAGGATTTCCCTTCTTGGTAGCCGGCGCATTTCGTGCACATGCCAGCCACATCAATTACGTGCCTGGAACACAAAGAGCACATTGCAAAAACCACTACAAGGGAAAAATAAGTGCCGGTTAGCAATAAAAATCAATTCAGGCTAATTGAAAGCTTCTCTTCAGACCAGCACTGCCTTATTTTTTTTTTTTTTACAACACAACTTTAATTTAAATTGAGCAGACCCCACTGGCTCTCTAAGCTATATGCCTTGCCTGAATATTGGTGGCAAGGTTTACAGTTGAGGTACCCTCTAATGTAAAAATTGGGGGAAATGGGGGGAGGGACTCGACCAGTCGAGTGTGGCACCCCTGAGGTCGGACGGACCCCCGAAAGGGTCCCCCAAGCTCAATCTGGCACCACACACAGGGACAAGAAGGCCACTAAACAAATCCAACAGCCCTACACTAAACCACGGCAAAAAGTTAGAGTCTCAGTCTTCACCTGCTCGCAGAGGAATGTAAACCTATTAGTTTCTGTGCCGGTCTGGAGGGACGATAAAGAATGTATATTTTACTGTATCCTTTTTGTACAGTATATTGTAAAAAGTACATATGTTGTTTGTGAGTCGCCTTGAAGGAAGGATTTTGGTTTGCCTATTTCTCCGAGTTCCATGGGTCCTCCTGGAGGAATGGAGCCCACTCTCTGGAATCCTCAGACTGCCATCTGAGCTGCATAGCTGGGAGAAGTGCACCTCTGAGGCCCCAACTAGCTATTCCTTTCTGCTCCAGGGGTTTAGGTGCCTTTTCTGTAGCAGAGACTATCTCCCCCTCCCAACAAAACACCTGGTAGACACATTCTGCAATTGGTCTCACTATTTCTGGCCCCCAGAAACTCAGCACTTTGGCAATAAGAGAATGAGTCCTTTGCAACCCTCTCCCAGCAACACAAGTACCAGTATCTGCATCCAATGAACTTGGGCAGGTCAGTGCTAAAAGATAGCCACTACTGATGCTAATGATAGACGCTCTGCAGCCATCTAGACACGCATGCCTTTTGATGCATTGGAGCCAAAAGCTGCTGCTCTGCATTACAGGCAGGACAGAAGGAACCGGTTGTGCTGCTGAGACACTTTCCTCCTATGGGCAACCTGCACTATGTGCCAAACCATGGTATCCCGTTCACTGCATAGGCCACCAAGATATTTTGTTGAGATTCTTAAAATCCCAGCAGTGATTCACCTCATTAGAAAAGCATAGAACAATGAAGATATATGGATAGCTAAGTATTCTTACGGCCCTCACCCTCATGCCTGCCATGTGCAACCTGCAACAGCATTTTGGTATTTCTCTGGCTGATAAAGAAACTACTGTAAACATACCCTACAGAAAGCAAGCCTAAGAACATAAGAATTGCCCGACTGGGACAGACCAAAGATCCATCAAGCCCAGTATCCTGCTTCCAACCAAGGTCCCAAAAGTAGTAAAACAGATTTTATGCTGCTTATCCTAGAACTAAGCAGTGCTTTTCCGCAAGCAATCTCAATAATGGTCTATGGGCTTCTAATGAAAAGAAACAGGTCCTAATTAAAATCCTTCCATTTACCCTGCTCATCAAGAAGTTTTTTGGCGAGGTCTTCTGCCTCATCCACACCCTCCAATTCCAAGGTGTCATCAGTAATGTCCAAATTTTCAAGTTCCAGCTCTAGCTCCTCTGTAGCCGATATATCTTTATTATCTTTACCATCTTTTGAATCTAGACCAAAAAGAGAATAGTTTAATGAATGCTGTGCTGGTAGCCACATGAAGCAATGTATTAAATGCTGTTCAGTTCTTTGTAATCCAAGATGGTCGTCTTGTATATTGCCTTTGGGGGTCAGACATGGTAAGCATTTTTGCAATTTTACAAAATAATTTTTGTCCATTTGCATCTGTAGCCTCTCATAAAATATCAAGCAACATAAAAGTACACACAATGATATTAAGGGCACATACTTTGCTGGTAGGCACATACAGGAGTGGAATTTGGGTGTGTAGATTAACATTATGTAATCTATGCGTGTATGCATGGACTTTTTCATTTGCTTGAATACAAGTGTAACTATCCACACCTGCAAGGTACCGTGTTTCCCTGAAAATAAGCCCTAGCATGATTTTTGGGATAGGTCTTAATATAAGCTCTACCCCAAAAATAAGCCTTTCTCCCTGGATTCACTGGCAGCAACACTTCCCCCGCCCCCCCATCCTTCCCTTCCATCTGAACCCCGCCGACCGCGAGCCCTACATACCTCCCTCCAGAGCAGCGTCGGGCCAGCAGCACTCTAAACAGGCTGCTTCACGGCCTTCTCTCGTCGTTGCATTTTTATGCCTCAACACTGAATGATCTCTGAAATGATGTCGCAGGGACTATAAGAACGAAAACCAACCATACCCTATTCCGAAAGAAATTGAAAACTTCACTCTTCGACAATTAATTCCTCCAAGATCTTCATAAGCACCTGACCTTTACTTAATTTGCCTAAGTTGTTATGTTTCCTGTCCCATTTCCGCTCCTTCCCCCACCCTATCCCTTTCCCCAAGTTGCCTAGAGCCTGTTTAGGTGTGCATAACACACAAATATTAGATTAGATCTTTGTACAGCACTATTAATTACTGTACCTGTCCTCCATCTTTCATTCAAGAATTCAGAGAAAGGGAACAAAAAGACTGGTACTGATAAACATTATACCTAATTCAAACATTCATTCGCCACTCATTATTAAGAATGAAGGTGTGCTACTAGATAAGATAAACAGGGAAAGATAAAAAATATAATGCAATTCCACCAAAGAAAATTATTTGAAATAAGCTTAATGCACCCAAAAGTGCTTTAATGGTCTTTGCTGCACAAGATTACCTCTGGCAATATTCAGAATAAGCATAAACAGAAAAGTATTTAGTGCACTTTAATGCTTGCTGTCTTTGGTCCTAACCTCTTGAATCTTCTCTGCTGGAGTCCCTGCTCTGAAAACTTTTCTCATTATCTTTAAATAAGATTGCTGGTACAAAAGCTTTCAAGTCAATCATGTTCTCATAGAAGTTCCGAGCATCTTCATCTTCCCAGATGCCTCCTTCCAAATCATATTCGCCAGGTTTGCCAGGAGTAAAAATGTCAATACCAGGACCATGTTCTGTCAGGGTACAACAGAAATAGCTTGTTAGCATCAAAACTATGTCCAATTACATCCAAAATTAAAACCACTTAACCACTCTTTAATTGGTGAATACACTAAAATATAAAAATGCAAGTTGGTAAAAATAATAAAATCCACACTAATACAAAGGCCCTGTGAATAAAGAAGGAACAATTTACTAATGGTTAGTTTGCATGGCCTCTAGGGACAACACTGGACCTGTGGCAGATATGAGATCTGGCATGCTAACCATTAAGAAATGATCCCCTATCCGATTGGACTGATGGCAATTTGAATGGCTCTTAATAACCTCAAAAGAAAGGTTGCAAGTCCAGACATCTGCTCCTGGACCTCACCATTACATTCCACCTAGTTAAAACGTTCATTTTCCACTCATTATTAAGAATGAAGGTAGTTTTCTCTACTTACTTAATATATATTGTTTTGTGGGTGGGGGGTGGGTTTTGTGGTTTTCATTATCAAATTGTAAAACAAATGATTTAAATTATTATATGATATATATTATATTTGAATATAATTTTTGGGAGGGTGGGGTGGGATATAATCTTTTTCCTGAGAAAAATGTAGAGCTTCAAGTGATGTTGTATATTAAATGATGATTTTATTGTACACTTGTTGAATGATTTAAAATGAACAAAGATTTATAAAAAAAAAAGAATGAAGGTAGAGATTGACAAGAGGATGGGAAAATGGAAGAGTCTTTGGAAGGGGGAAGGAAAAAGAGGGAGGGTTTTTAAGGTATAGGATATCATGCCCTGTTGCTGGCAATGAACAAGGATTGTATGTTTTATATTTTGGAACAGTTTAATAAAAATGTTTACACAATCCCAAAAGATCTATGGTGCTGGTACTAGGGTATACTGAAATAAAAAAAAAAAAAAGCCACCACATAGCTGCAACGATGGACCCCACCATCTCCAGATCCACCCATCTCTCCTTTTCTCAATCACCCTTTCATTCAGCATCTCTCCCTCCTTCCCCACCACCCCAGGGTCCACCAGCTCTCCCTTTCTCTTCCCAACTACCCTCCTATCCAGTATCTCTATCCCCCCACACACACCATCCTTTGTGTCCAACTTCTTCCCTCCCTAAATCCCACTGTCCACCATCTCACTTCCTCTCCTGTTTTTAGACCCATTATTTCTTCCCCTCCCCCACAGACCGGTATATACCCCCGACGTCTCTTTGGACCCCCCTTCCCTCCGTGTATTTCTACATCAGGTCCCCCCCCGAAGGCCTGCATGTTACCCCCTTCTTTGTAGCATCCTACGGCTTTCTCCCCTGGCCTCACAGTCTCACCTTCAGCTAATTAGGGCAGCCTGCAGAGGATCGCCGGTGCTATAGCGATCCTAGCAGGCTGCCTTTGGCCTCTGCAGCACGTTCCCTCTGTCGTGGTCCAATCCCTCCTCTGACATTAGGGGCGGGATCATGGCAGAGGGAACGTGCTGCGGAGGACGACAGCAGCCTGCTAGGATCGCTACAGCACTAGCAATCCTCTGCAGGCTGTCCTAATTAGCTGAAGGTGAGACCATTAGGCCAGGGGGGAAGCCAGAGGACACTACAAAGAGCGCCTATGCACTGCAGCACTTCCTGACTGACCCTCAACCCCTAAAGCAGGAGCAGCAGCGGCAGTGGATGGCCAGCAAGAGGCAGTGCTGCTGCTCCTGCTTTAGGAGACCTGAACAAATTGGTGCACCCAATTTTTTTTTTTTTTTAAATGAATCGATTCACCAAAGTGAATCAATGAATCGATTCGAATCAGCGAGTCAGGCAGCACTACTCCACACACTGACATCTCTGGATTCCAATATGCTTATGCCTTGAGTACCTGAATACATTCATGTAAACCGTTCTGAGCTCCTCTGGGAGAACGGTATAGAAAACTGAATGGATAAATAAAATCCTGTATCTGGTCACCACTCTGCTACTGCTGCACCAACCTATTCTCTTGTACCACATCTCACTCATCTATACAAACCCCCCTTTCTCATTCAAACATAGGTGCAGTCTTGCCAACACATGCTCAGCATACATCATTCACAAACACCTTATTTCCTTCACACCAGTATGCAACAGCCAGTCTCTCTCAGGAACACTTCTACTCATATAACAAATATGATGAAATAAAATAAGAAAGCCTGTAATTTTAAACTGCACTTTCATCTAATAAACATGTAAAGACATAAAAATATACAGCTTTAAGTTCTAGATACATAATTAGACATAAGAACATAAGAAATGCCTCTGGTGGTCAGACCAGAGGTCCATCGTGCCCAGCAGTCCTCACCCTCTGGTGTGGGTTTGTCTTGGGGAAGTTCAGGCATATTTTCATCCAGGAGATCTGCTAGGGACTGAGAATTTGCCAAAAGCTTTTGATAAGACGTTGCAAATTCTTCATGCTGCTTGTGCCGATCTTCACTCAATTCTCCTTTGGAGTGCAGAATACGCCTAAGAAGCCAGAGAGAAAAATCAAGAAAAAAAAAAGAGATAGCCTTTTAAAAGAAACTGGTTCATTTTATCCACATTTTAAGTTTCCCAAGGCAATATGTTTGGCATTCGCATGGAACTACAATATACCGGAAAGCACAGCAACTGGATGAATTCTCCAAACAAAATATACCCTATTCTCAAGGAGATCTCTAACATCTTTTGAATTCCAATGGGCAATGCAGATTTTTTTTTAAGTATTTATTCTGATTATGGTTGGGAGGGATTGGGTTAAAATTATAATGTTTTAATGCTGAATATGATAAAGTTACAAGTGTTATATTCAATTTTAACTGTTATTTATTGTTATACTTGTTATATGATGAAAAATGAATAAAGATTTGTAAAAAAAAATATATATATTATTTATTCTGTTCACAAATATAACAAGTCACAGTTTACTCTAAAATTAAACTATTAAGAAAAGTAACTCAAATGCTGAATAAATTAGCCCTCTAAAGGTCATCTCAAGGGGTATCTCTAATTGTAAGTCATCATCAAATGAAAATAAATGAGGCACCCATGTCAGTCTTCTCAGAAATAGCCCTCACACTCTTGAACTCACTATACTTAATTCTAGATAAACTCTACATCAAGAAGCAGATGAAAACCCAGCTCTCCTCCCTAGCCAAACTATCTACTCACTATGCATAGACTTGAAAAAATCCACTGCTTATTTCTCAAATAAGCAGCATAAAGTCTGTTTTACTTTTTAGGGCTCCTCCGCCCACCAATTCGCAATCCAAGCCCCCCCGCGGGCGCTTGGATGAGGGAGGAGGAAGAGGGGACGCCAAACGAAAAGAGGGAGGCAAAGCCATAGGGGGCGCGGAGGGAAACCCCCCCCGAAACCCCCCAGGCGCACGTGGGACCCCCAAAAGTCCGCACAAAGAAAGAAAATAAATTGGGGGCAAAAAACCCCTGGGGGTCCCCAGGGACTCCCTGCCCCAGCAGGGGTCCATGCTGAAACCTGCCCCTGTGTTCGCCATACAGGGGGAAGGTCACCTGAGCTTGCAGACAAAATGGAGGGGCCAGACAAAGAAAATGGCGAAGTTCCCGCCAAAAATGCTCCCTCCATGGCCTGTAGCGGCTGAGAAGACTGAACAGTCTCAGCCGCTAAGACAGGCAAGTCGGCATCAGCTGTCAAAAAATCAGCTGAGAGGGAATCCTTCGGGGAATCCCTCCGTGGGCGGTTGTGGAAGACCGGGCTTCCCCACTGCTCCAAGCCGACTCGCGAGGCACCATCGGCGGGGAGCTCTGGGCGCCTGCAGCCGCTGCCGACGGAGCTCCACCACCTCACCGACCCAAACCGCCGAGTTCAGGCCGGCCGCGAGTGCCTCGCGGCTGGACTCATTTGTGTCCTACTCCCCCGGAGAAGGGCACAATTGCTCCATACGCGACCTAGCTATAAAAAAGTGCCGGTTACATGAAAAAATACAGTAAAATACAGTTTTCTTAAAGGGAAACAACCCTTCAGACCAGCACTACCTCAGGATTTTTTTTTTTTTTTTTTTTTACAGAACAGACTCCACAGGCTCTCGAAGCAATATGCCTTGCTTGACTTAGGGGGCAAGGCTTACTGCTGAGGCTCCTCTAAAAAAATGTGGGGAGGTGGAGGAAGTGGGGGGAGGGACCCCGCTCGTGACCCGCCGGGTTTGACACCCCCGAGGTCGGACGGACCCCCAAACAGGGCCCGACCAAGCTCCGTCCGGCCAAAAACAGGGACAATAAACCCCTAAACAAATTCCAACAGCCCTACCAAGAGAGATGGGTACAGATCACTCAACACCTGCTGGAGACTGAAAGAAGACTGAGGGAAATAGAGAAGGGACGATAGTATATACTGTCCCAAAGTTTTGTTTTCAGTCTCCACCTGCTGGTCATGATTAGATATATACCCATTCGTAAAGTTAACCTCTACTGGTCTGGAGAGTGCTAAAGAAAGTCTGTTTTACTTTTTAGGACTCTAGTCCTGGAAGCACAGACTAGATATTTTCCATGTATTAAAAAGGAGGAAGGAAGACCAAACGGCAACCAGTGTGGTTAATGAATGAGGTCAAAGAAGCTATTAGAGCCAGAAAGTGGAAGATCCAACTGAAAATAATTTTAAACAGCACAAGGAATAGCAGGTGAAATGTAAGGCAAAGAGAGACCTTGAAAAGAAGATTGCACTGGAAGCAAAATTCACACAGAAACTTTAGGTATACTAAAAGCAAGAAGCCGGTTGGACTGCTAGATGACTGAAGATAAAAGGGGCTCTCAAGGAGTCAAAGCCATAGTAGAGAAATTAAATGAATTATTTTGCTTCAGTCTTCACCGAGGAAAATGTGGGGGAGTTACCAATGCCAGAAATAGTATTCAATTCTGATGAATCAGGGAAACTCAAAAAAAATCTCTGTAACACAGGAAGATGTAATGGGTGGGTCATTTTGACAAACTGAACAGTAGCAAATTGCATGGACCAGATGGTATACATCTCAGAGTGCTGATAGAATTGAAAAATGAATTTACAGAGCTATTGTTAGTAATTTTTCTCTAAAATCCAGCATAGCACTGGACGACTGGAGTGGCCAACGTGACGCCGATTTTTAAAAAGAGCTCCAGAGGTGATTTGGGAATTATAGACCGGTGAATTGGATATCAGTGCAGGGCAAAATGGTAGAGACTATTATAAAGAACAAAATGACAGAACATATGCATAATCATGGATTAAAGAAAGTAATCCAACATGGATTTAGTCAAGGGAAATCTACTGCATTTCTTTGAAGGGGTGAATGAAAATGTGCATAAAGGTGAGCCATTTGATATTGTGCATCTGGACTTTCAAAAGGCATTTGACATAGTACCTCATGAAAGACTTCTGAGGAAATTAGAAAGTTATAGGTCCTATTTTGGATTAAAAGCTGTTTGAAAGACAGAAAACAGAGAGTAGGTTTAAATGCTCAATATTCTCAATGGAGAAGACTACATAGTGGGGTTCCCCAGGGGGTCTGTGCTGGAACTGATGTTTTTTCACATATTAGATCATTAATATGGGAATAACTAGTGAGATAAATAAATTTGCTGACTACACAAAGTTGTTAAATCACAAGAGGGTTGTGAAAAATTGTAAGGGGTCCTTATGAGCCTGGGAGACTAAACGACATCTGCTATTTTGACACCCAATGTGAGCAAGTGCAAAGTAATGAATGTGGGAAAGAGGAACCAGAACTATAGTTATATGATGTTGGGTTCCACATTAGAAGTCAATGTGCAGGAGCAGCTAAGAAAGCAAATAGAATGTTAGGAATTATCAGGAAAGGAACAGAAAACAAAGATGAAAATGTTATTATGCCCTTGTATTGCTCTTTGGTACACAAAGCAAAAAGAGTGGGGAAGTGACACCACACATCAGCCACAGGAATGAATCAATTTATTACAAACATAAATAAAAGCATATACAAATAAATGTCTAAAAAAAAGAACATAAGTCAAATTTCATAGAGAGTCCTTAATTCCTTCTGGTGCTAAACCCCCTGGACCCCAACACAATCCGTGTTTTGGCGCCTTCCTCAGGAGCGTGTAGATAAAATCTATAATGCAAAACAGCACAGATATAAAGCAAACATCACATAAAAAATGTGCATTTAAGAGAACAAAATGATCTTCTGGAAGCTTGTAAAATTTGGAAATTAAAAAAAATGCAAAGAAAAAAAGAGAACAAAATGATCATAAAAGGACTGTTGAACAAATAATCATGAAACTACATTTAAATGCTAAAAACAGAGAAATGTATCATAAAAAATATATTGTGAAAGATACATCAATAAATAACACAAGGTTATATGTACACATATATGAAACATGCATATGATACAGGTACATTGATTATAAATAGCTCAAGGACATAAACGTCATAAAATATCAAATGTCAAAAAAATAAAAATTAAGATATTTTACAAATTATATCGGAGGACATATATATCAAGAATAATACTTGTCTATAGAATTATAATCAATCATTCAGAATATATGTAAAAATGAAAATAAGGAGATATGAAAGTATGAAACATACCCAACAGATGATGCCAGTGTATAAGTAAAAGACAAGAAAGCTATAAAACAGAATTAACCATATTATGTCCTCTGTTATAATTTGAAATTTTGACATTTTTTATATTTTATGACGTTTATGTCCTTGAGCTATTTATAATCTAATGTACCTGTATGAAATGCATGTTTCATATATGTGTACATATAACCTGAGGTTGTGGGTTTAAATTCCACACTGCTCCTTCTGACCCTGGGCAAGTCATTTAATCCTTTCCAAAAATACCTCTCCTTTGTATTCTTTAAATATAAACTTTATCAGGGAGAAATGGCGGCAAATTATTTTCTTCCCCACCCTGTCTTTAGTATGTTTTAGTGCAGTGGTTCCCAACCTTGTCTTGGAGGACCACCAGGCCAATCGGGTTTTCAGGCTAGCCCTAATGAATATGCATGAGAGAGATTTGCATATAATGGAAATGAGAGGCATGCAAATCTGCTCCATGCATATTTATTAGGGCTATCCTGAAAACCCGATTGGCCTGGTGGTCCTCCAGGACAGGGTTGGGAACCACTGATTTAGTGTACAGTGTATAGTATTTCGAAAGGGGAAGGAGCCTCAGATCCCCATGCTTTGTGAAGTGTGTTAACTGAACAACCTCACTAGAAAGGGAAAGCGCCTCACTGGCTCCACCCCCCTCCTGCCTAATATCGTTGTTCAATGCTAACTCACACTTTAGTATGTTAATGTATTAGTATGATCAGAGAAAAACGCACAAAACGCTACGCTCAAAAAATAGGTACGGATAAAATAAACAGCAAAGAATTGTTCAAACTAGTAAAAACACTAACAGACACAACAAGAATTCTGAAAAATGACAACAAGAGCACCCCCATCTGCCCAAGCCCTAGCCAACTTTTTAAAAAACAAAATCACAGACCTAAAAACAACTCTACCCACACCCACAAACGATATCCTCCACTATCTCGAACCCCACGAACAGAATACCAGAGCAGACATGACCTGGGACCACTTCGAATTCCCAAATTGGCATCAATTCCTAAATTTATTCAACAAATACAGCAAATCAAACTGCCTACTAGACGAATGTCCCCCTAAAATCATGACAATTGCCCCACCAGAATTCAAAATGGAACTATTCACCTGGCTAACAACAGCCCTCACAAACAGAACACTAAACAAAGGCATGGGTCACATACTGATTACACCAATCCCCAAAGATCAGAAAATCTCTACAGCACTCACATCCAACTACAGACCCATCGCAAGCATTCCCCTTTTCACAAAACTACAGGAAGGATTGGTCAACCTCCAACTGGTAAACTACCTAGACAAATTCAACACTCTCAGCGAACATCAATCAGGTTTCAGGAAAGGATATAGCACAGAAACGGTCATAGCCTCCATACTAAACCACCTCTATGATCTCTTCAGCAAAGGCAAAAGCGCACTGATCCTGCAATTAGACCTCAGCAGTGCGTTTGACCTAGTAGACCACAAAGTCATGCTACTGTGCCTTGACGCAATGGGAATCTCAGGAAAGGTAAAGAAATGGTTCCAAGAATTCCTAACAAACAGATCCTACCGAGTAGCCAGCAATGGAAATCACTCCAACCCATGGAATAACCCGTCAGGGGTACCCCAAGGCTCCCCTCTATCGCCTACATTATTCAACATTTACATAGCATCCTTAGGCCACCGACTACAAAAACTAAACCTAAAACACTACATATACGCAGATGACATATCCATCCTAGTCCCCTTAAATGACATCTCAACTGAAATTATAGACATCCTTTCACACGCAATGAGAGAAATCGAAAAATGGACCACTAAATACAGAGAAAACAAAAGTCTTCTCAGCAAGCCCCAACGACAAAATAATGAGAACATCATTAAAAATAAACAGCCATGAATATCCGATTTCCAAAACCATAAAAATTCTGGGTGTCACACTCGACACACACTTGGCCATGGCTGACCACACAAACTTAACAGTGAAGAAATGCTTTTATACTCTATGGAAGCTAAGGACTATTAAAAAATACTTTGGCACAACATCCTTCAGGTTACTAGTGCAATCACTGATCCTATCTACCCTGGACTACTGTAACATCGTCTACCTGGATATCCCACAAAAAAACAATAAAAAACCTGAGATTAGTACAAAACACTGCAGTTCGCTTAATCTTCGGACTGCGAAAACAAGACCACATTAGCCCATATTACAAAAAACTGCACTGGCTACCAATGGAAGCGCGAATTCAGTTCAAATTTGCATGCATCTGCTTCAAACAAATCTGGGGCCTAGCACTTTCCTACCTGCAAACACACTTCACTCTTCACAACCCCACACGAACAACCAGAACAAAAACATCTTCGCCTATCCTAATATTACTGGCTGCAAATACAAATCCTACCTTGACAGAACCTTCATGTTCCAAGCTAACAGACAACAATCCTGGCTGGGAAACTACATAAATAAAACCAGATAAACCTACCATGCATTCCGAAAATCTATCAAAACCGCTCTATTTGACAAATTCATCACCTAAACAGACCATTCCGCGCTCTCTATGCTTTTTCCCCTTTCAAACCTCTAAGCAATTCTTCAGGCAACTCCTACCCCCCCTTACTTTCCCTCCCCTACAACCCTTTTCTCCTGTAACTTTCCCCTCATACATTTGTAATTCGCTGAATGTCCAGCCTTCTCTTGATGTGAACCGCCTAGAAGTCGACTGACTATGGCGGTATCGAAAAATAAAGTTGTTATTCTTCTTCTTCTTCTTCAAAACTTCAGCAGTCAATGACAAAAGAGTAATGCAAAGAGTCTATGAGTGTGAGAAATAATGCCGAGTAGTCTAATGCCCTGAGACAGCCATATAGCAAAACGCCAGATAACTTCTGTCGGCAATAAGTGGACCGGCCAAGACAGCGGGAGAATTAACACACTGCCTGCAGTTCACCTCAAACCCAGCCTATGCTAAGTTCTTTGCATTACCCTTTTGTCATTGACTGCAGAAGTTTTGAAGAAGAAAGACATACTAATACATTAACATACTAAAGTGTGAGTTAGGCAGGAGCGGGGGTGGAGCCAGTGAGGAGCTTTCCTTTTCAAGTGCGGTTGTTCAGTTAACACACTTCACGATGCACGTGGATCTGAGGCTCCATCCCCTTTTGAAATACTATATACACTAAAACATACTAAAGACAGGGTGGGGAAGAAAATAGTTTGCCGCCATTTCTCCCTGATAAAGTTTATATTTAAAGAATACAAAGGAGAGGTATTTTTGGAAATAATTTGATCTTCTCTCTTATTTCATATATATATATAAATTTTTTTATACAAGTCATTTAATCCCCTATTGTCCTAGGTACATTCCCACCAAGACAGATAGGGAAAAATGCTTGAGTACCTGAATGTGAACCAATTAGGCTATAAATGGTATATAAATGCTAAAGATAAATAAATATATGTATGCATATTGTGTGATGTCACCTGTTTTGCCTCTCAATATTCTGCAGCTCTCGATGGTCCCTTTTCAGATGTTTGGTCAGAGAAGTGAAGTATTCCTTCAGCAGGTTCTGGAAGGGCTGCTGCTTTTCTGGGCTAATGATCTCACTGGGAGGAAAACTCAGATTAAACTTCTCTGCAGCATTTTTCACCTTCCTGGGTACCAGGCCAGCAATATCATCGCCACAATGGCGGCAAAAACTTATCACCACAGAAACATGTGTGTGGGATTCCCGATCAGCATTGATAATGTTTTTCAGCTGTTCATAGATCAAGGACAGGCCCTCTTTGTCAGTAAAAATTCCAACTATTGTCAGCTCTGCAATAAAACGCAAGTCTGTTCGTAATTTGGTAATGTTAGGAGTCTTCTCCTCTTTTCTTGCTTCAAAGTGTTTCTTCCATACCTGCAGAAGTGATGGAGCAAAGTCCGTGTAACGTTGGTGAAAGAGCGAGCACAAGTGCACAGCACAATTTACATCAGATATTTTCAGTTTGGCTTCTACAATAGAAGCAACGGCTTCAGCAATGTACTTGCTCAGATTGAGGCTATTGAAATCATGAGACAGGGCATCTCTCTGCTGCTCTGTGATTGTTTTCAGCTTTTTGACAAAGGCAGTGTTCTTCTTCAGACTGGAATCCAGCCTGCTAAAGAAGTGTTCTTCTGGACGACTGTCTGACGCATTTTGGTTTTTGCTGCGCTGCTCCTTCCTTGACTGATGTCGCTCCCATGCTTCCTGATGTAACTGATGGGCTTCTTCTTTTTCTCTAAAAAGAAATCATATGAGGCTCTGAGGATTTAGCTTTCTCTCATTTTTAAAAAATTTAGTTCTGTTTTCATTATTAGCTTTCTTAAGTCATCATGTACTTCTTCCAAAACCATTCTTTCTCTTAACATATCTGCTCCCAGTAATATAGCACTACCCAGAACTACTTCCAGGACTGCTCTTTGGTTGGCTACTGAACCTGGCACTCCTTCCCCCAGGATTCAGCAATGTCACCATTCCCAGACCATTCAAAGAAGAATCATTGTCATCTTAAACACATTTCAGTGGCGAGTACTACAAGCTATCATGCCAGAAAGCACATGGGAAAAATTGATGGTATGATGATTAGTTCTTAAATGCTCTCCACTAAAATGGGTTATTTTCTGGATTTTTCAGTCCTGGCTATATTGAGGTGGTTATAGAAATGTGGGACTGAACATGAATAAAGCAGTGCTTGTTGCAGGTTTCCGGGTCTCGCTGCGTCTTTGTCAGGTAGAAACCGATGTTTGAGCCACCATGCTGTGGCTTTCTTCAGCGTATGCTATGAAGTCTGAGTGTGACTTTGGAAATATTGGGTTCACTGACCTGATTGGGAATAGGGCAGTCCCCCAATTTGAATTTTGGCGGGAAAGTCAGTTGGCCAGAAATTTGAGTTTTGTTGTGAAAGTCTATAGAATGAAAAAAGTCTCTAGTAGGTTTAAAGATGTTCTCCCCGTGGAGCTGGGTTAGATATTCTACATGACAAAGACGCAGCAAGACCCGGAAACCTGAAAAAAACACAATTCCAGCTGCAGAAACCCTGAGAGAATACGAATAAAACAGGTTTGCCCAAGTTCCATTCTTAAGGGCCACAAAGTGGCCAAGTTTTTAGAATATCCCTAATGTAAATGCATGAGAGAAATTTGCATGCAGACCTCTCTCATACATATCCATTAGGGCAAAGCTTCCCAAACTATGGGTCAGGACCTCCAAATGGGGTCATAAAACTCACATTTTAAGTCATGATCTAGTTGGGCTGTCCACATATGCCATCATGATCCTATACTTTTGGCAGATCACACAATTTTACATGATCTCAAGCATTGGGGTCACAACCATAAAAATAAGTGCTGCATTAGGGATATTTTGAAAATGTGGCCTGCCTGTGGCCTTAAGACAACCAAACTAGGATGAACCTCACCTAAAGTAATGAGCAGTGCTTACTAAATAACAGAGAAAGGCTGATTAGCAATTCCTGCTCAAACTTTGCAAGTTTTGGAGGAACGGGAGCCAGTATATCTTAAGTATTTGCAGATAATCAAGGTCTCACACTAGTCAAGTGTGATGACTTGTGTCAGCGTTAGCCGGGAGTGGGAGGTAAAGAGAGAAATGACAGTCACTGTGAAAGTGTGTGTGTGTGGGGGGGGGGAATTGCCCTGGTTTCAATATAAACTGGAGACCCAATATTTTTTGTGGGAGGGGGACAATAAAAAACCATTTCTGTTTAAATTTGAGTATATACAAAATATAAATAGACTATTACTAGCCCACCCACTCTCCCCATACTTTTTAAAATTCCTTTTCAATGAAGTTATTATGACAGAATTGTCTACTTTGCCCTCTGCTATGCCTCTTAAAATCACTCTTCAACTTTGAAAAGTGTGACAGGTGGAAGTCCCCTAAAGACTTATTTTCATACAAGGTCTGCTGGAGCTAGATCTAGCCATTCCAGAGGGACTACACACACAAAATTATATTGTGTATACATATACAGTACACATATACACACCAACCAGAGATATTCAACATGATCTCACTGCTCTCTCTACTCTATTAAATCATATAAAGAAGGTATAGTTTGCCTGAAGCTCACCTATGAGCTTTATATACTGCTCCAACCTTGTCACCAATCTGAACTAGGTCAAATGTTCCACCACTTTAGGGCAATGCTTCTCAACCCTATCCTGGGGGCATATCTAGCTAGTTGGATTATCTGGATTACTATAGGGAACATGCACCAAGCAGATTTGCATATTATAAGTCTTTTAATACATGCAATCTAACGCATCTTCATTGTGATTATTCTGAAAACCCAAATGGCTAGGTATGCCTCTAGAATAAGGCTCTAAGAAGCATCACTTTAGAGAGAGTATCTGTAACCCAGCAGATCAAAATATAAGTGTCTATATATATCCTCCATGACCTGGCTGTTCCAGTCACTAACAAACTACCTCAATTAATGTAACCATTGTTGCAAAAAACAAAATCAGCTCCCCTGCATGATCAAACACCAATCAAAAGGCTGAAGCGATGGTGGAAGAAGCAAACAACAGCTAGGACTCTGATATATCAGAAACTAGCAAATTTGTATTTAATTAATAAGCTGAATAGGTCTCAGAAATACATTTTAGTACAGCACAAGTTTGATTTTCAAAGGGATGGAAGAGGTCAGAACAGACAACAGGATCACTAACTGAAGAACCTTACAAGCATTTACAACAAGTGTATTAAAGAACAGCAAAAACATGTTATGTCTAGCTAGTTTGCTAAATAAAACAATGTAAACCATTTATACACTCTAGCTAAATTTACTCCAGCGAGAGATCTGCTACTCTGCATTAGGACCAAGCTTTGTAGTTCAAGAACTGAACAAAACCAAGAAAGCTATTACTTAATTTGTGCAGCTGCTTCATCTTCTTGTCGTTTTAGAATATCATCTTGCTTCTTTTTCTCTTCCTCTTCAAATTTATGTTTTTCTTCTTCCTCTTTTCTCTTCTGCTCTTCCTCAGCTTTCACCTTGTCCTCCTCTCTTTTCTTGCGGTCTTTTTCCTCTTTTTTCCGTCTCTCCTCCTCTAGCTTTTTTTTTTTGTCTTCACACATCTTTACATTTTCTTTCTTATTGCCAGGCTTGAAATCATCTTTTGGTCTCTCCCTGCCACCTGCAGGTCTCCTTTCAATATAGTCTCTCTCTCTAGTGTTCAGTGGCATTTCTTTCTCTTCCATCTTTGCTAACTTTTGATGCTCAGCTGGCATTATGTTCCTAGACAAGCCTGCAATACAACAAAAAGAAATATATCATATCTCCTGTAATACAATAAACAACAAATAATATCTGGTTTTATAAATTTGTATGTTCATGTTTTATGTTTTCTACATGTGTGTGTGTTGTAAGCTGTTTTGGACACAATTTTATGGAAATATGGAACACAAATTTAATATATAAGACATGAATTTCAATTTATAGCATAACTCAACCATCTAGCAGGTGGATTCCCAAGCTGTAGGTCAGGACTCACCAATACAACAATGCAAACAAAAAACAACCAAAGAACAACCTTACAGATGTTTTAAAAGAAAAATCACATGTTACAAGAGAAACTCGGCCAGAAAAGTGACAAACACAAACCAGACAATCACCAGCATATGTTAAAATTTAGCACTGCAAGGAAATATTTCTTATACCTAACTGCATAGATAAGATTATTGGTATTCCCAAGCTCATCTTGGAGGTCCCACAGCAAGTTGGGTTTCAGGAAATTCATGCTGAATATGCACGAGATAAGTGTGCATATGAGTGCATGCAAATTAATGTGCATGAGATCGATGTGGATATCCTAAAAACACAACTGGTGGAAAGGTCCCTAGGATAGTTTTTTTGAAAGCCAAGTTAATTAAGATAGTCCTTCCATTAATATGAGTATAATACACACACACAAATACATATACTTTGATAGAAACGTGACGGCAGAGAAAAGGCCAAATGACCCTTCCAATCTACCCATCCACAGTAACCATTATCTCTTTCTCTCTCTGAGAGATCCTACATGGCTATTCCCAGGTCCTCTTGAATTCAGACACAGTCTCTGTTTCCATCACCTATGCCCTCTCATTGCAGAGTTTCCTTTCAAATGAAAGAGACTTGACTCATGCACATTTATATTGCGTAGGTATTTAAACGTCTCTAGCATATCTCCCCCTCACCCACCTTTCCTCCAAAGTATACAGATTTAGATCTTTAAGTCTGTCCCCATACTCCTTATCATGAAGACCACACACCATTTTAGAAGCCTTTCTCTGGACTGACTCCATCCTTTTTATATCTTTTTGAAGGTGCGGCCTCCAGAATTGTACACAATATTCTAAATGAGGTCTCACCAGTCTTATACAGAGGCATCACAGAGGCATCAATACTTCCTTTTTCCTACTAGCCATACCTCTTCCTATGCAACCTAGCATCCTTCTAGCTTTCGCCGTCACCTTTTCAACTTATTTGGCCATCTTAAAATCATCACATACAAGATATTATACACATAAAGACACACACACACACACATACACCCTAGAGATGGGTAGACATTTAAAACGAATGCCATCCACTGGGAATGTCTATTGGGAAATAGTATGCATACACATGCTGACATCTGGAAAGGCATTTGTTTTGGTCAGCCCAACAGAGAAGAGGCACCTATTTGGAGGGAGGGGTTGGAAGACTCACAGACCACTAGGTATACCTTCTAAATGTACCAACCTTATACCCCTTTGCTCAACTGGGAGCCAGTAGACTAACTGGCCTAGGAGCTAGACTACTTAACCAGTCCATGATCTGCAAAGCACATCCTCTTCCACCTGCTGGAGATAGACAAATACTAAATTATATAATGTCTATCTCCACCTGCTGGCTGATGGACATACACTCACAAATTCAGGACTGTTTTGAGGACACAAAGGACTAGAGAAGGAATTTCTAAGTCAGATGATAGAGCATAACATAACCTGTGGCAGTTCATTTTTATCCACTTGAGCCTTTTCATTAACTCTGAACAAAATTACAGCCTGATCTATTGAATGTCCTGCATAGAAAGAAACTAACGTTCAGAAAAGACTGCCCTATGTCTACTGCATGTAGCCTTTAAAAACAACAAGTCATCCATAGTGAGATCTGAAATCATATAAAACAAATTCTACAATCTCTGTGCAAATTGTAGCCATATCACAAATTCATATTTAGGTAACACTTGGGATCATCAGTAGCACCTTAAATATAATGCTGTTCAAGTATAGTTTAGAAAATGATTTAATGCGACAAATCAATAATAATACTGCAAACTCCCAATGTATAATCTTTTCAACATAGGAGCTTTGTAATGAAGTTTGCAATCTCATGCGAAATGTGAATCCCAGCATTGATATTCTGGCAGCTGCAGGCTTACAAGGAGCTTCTGCAAATAAACAAACTATAATATCCCAAAAGTCAATTTTTAACTTGAAATATCAGCAAGGTTTCTAAACTAATACACAAACTAGAAGTTGTTTTATCATATGGTATTACAATCCAAATCACAAACCTTATAGCTGGGAAGACCTGTTTTGAAAACTATATATCATGGTTATAACAAAGAATCATACAGCTCATGTGTAATTTTAACTGGATTGAGTGAAATGTAAATAATGTACCCCATTTTTAAGTATACATAAATTTAACATTGTAATCTGCCTTGAATCCTAATGGAAATATGGCAGGCTATAAATGACATAACAGAATCACAAAAATGACATAAAAGAATCACATGATTTGGGTGAACTGATCAATACACAAAATTTAAAATTCTAATTTTAATTGGCCAACGAAAATCAGGAAAGAGAAAAGGGTGGACTTTGATATACCACCTATCTATGGTTATAATCAAAGAGGTTTACATATTATATACAGATACTTTTTTGGTACCTGGCACAATAGAGGGTTAAGGTGACTTGCTCAGAATCACAAAGCAGCTACAGTGGGAATCAAAACACTGTTCCCCTAGTTCACAGGTCACTGCATTGACCATTAGCAATAGATCTACACTTTGATATCCTGCTGGATACTTGTAATCTGAATTGGCCACTGTTGATAACAGAGGATAGACCAAGTCTGGGGAATGCTGTAGCCAACAGCCCTTTGGGGCTAATTTCCCTTCCTCCCTTGGGAAAAGACTGGAGGGGCTAGATTATAGGTGTCAAACTCAAGGCCCGTGGCCCGAATCCAGCCCACCTGGCTGTTTTATGTGGCCCGCGGTCCAATGCCTCCAGAGTTATCTTTTGGCGCATCCCACGCCTCATCCAAAAGCATTCCCTCTGATGTTGCGACGTCAGAGAGAAGGCTTCCAGTTCAGGCGCAGAATGCACGAGGAGCCGCTTTATCCCTTTATCTCCTTTTTACTCTAAAAGAGAAATGACGTAGTTCATTAAGACTATATACCAGCAAGCATGGCAAAACCTGCACACATACAGTTTTCTACTAAATTAACATTTCCTCACGAGAGGCTCCGAAGAAAATTAAAGAGTCATAGGATAGATAGGTGGCGAAGTTCAGTTCTGGATTAGAAATTGGTTATCTGATAGAAAACAGAGGGTAGGGTTAAATGGTCATTTTTCTCAATGGAGGAAACAATGGAGTGCCACAGGTGTCTATACTGGGTCTGCTGCTATTTAACTTATTTATAAATGATCTGGAAATTGGAACGAGTGAGGTGATTAAATTTGCAGATGACACTAAACTGTTCAAAGTCATTAAAATGCATGGGGATTGTGAAAAATTGCAGGCGGATCTTAGAAAATTGGAGGACTGGGCGTGCAAGTGGCAGATGAAATTTAATGTGGATAAATGCAAAGTGACCCAAAGGCTGAGTGGAATTGTCCAGATCAAATGCAAAGTGATGCACATTGGGAAGAATAACCTGAATCACAGTTACCGGATGCTATGGTCCACCTTGGGGGTTAGTGCCTAAGAAAAGGATCTGGATGTCATTGTAGACAATACGATGAAACCTTCCGCCCAATGTGTGGCAGCGGCCAAAAAATCAAACAGGATGCTGGGAATTATTAAAAAAGGATGGTTAACAAAACTAAAAATGTCATAATGCCTCTGTATTGCTCCATGGTGCAACCTCATTTGGAGTATTGCATTCAATTCTGGTCTCCTTATCTCAAGAAAGATACAGTGGTGCTAGAAAAGGTTCAAAGAAGAGTGACCAAGATGGTAAAGGGGATGGAACTCCTCTTGTATGAGAAAAGACTAAAACGGTTAGGGCTCTTCAGCTTGGAAAAGAGATGGCTGAGGGGAGATAGGATTGAAGTCTACAAAATCCTGAGTGGAGTAGAACTCCACTCAGTACAAGTGGATACAAGTGCATCGATTTTTCACTCCGTCAAAAATTACAAAGACTAGGGGCCATCGATAAAGTTACAAGGAAATACTCTTAAAACCAATAGAAGGAAATTTTTTTTCACTAAGAGAATAGTTAAGCTCTGGAACGCGTTGCCAGAGGATGTGGTAAGAGCGAATAGCGTAGCTGGTTTTAAGAAAGGTTTGGACAAGTAAAGACCAAAAAGGAATGCTCTCAATTTGTATATAAAAGCTTGCAAATCAACAATTTGCAATTGCATCCAACGTTTTGGGACTGAGCAACCAGGTCGATTTGCAAACTTTTATATACAAATTGAGAGCATTCCCTTTTGGTCTTTACGAGTATATTGGTGCCATTATTATTTTTTTGTATAAGTTTTACCCATTTATATGCTTTTAATAAATTGATTGTCCTTGTGGCTGATGTGCGATATTATACAGGTCTCAGAATTTTAGTGTTCTCAGCCTCCATCTGCTGGTAGGTGATCATAACCCAAGCATCAGTTTCAGGTCTGGTCTGGAGGGCTGACAAAGAAATAATTTCAGGTATTTTCACTATTTTTCATTGCAAAGTGCACTAAATTTGTAGATGATTTACAAATGCACCAAAACATGATTCTTGGAACTTAGGAATTTCCTTAACTGTTATTCAAACTAATTATTATTTACCATTCTGCAGAACTAATTTATATTACTGCTGTCTGGTACTAGCAATTCTTTTTCTGGCAACGCTGTAGCTTAAAGAAATTGAGAACAGGAATAAGCTACTATGGAAATAGAGAGAAAGAAGGACAATTAACTTAAAAGTAAATTGACGGTTTGTGAATTTTTGTTGAGTTATTGTAGTCTAGCTTCTTTCAGAATTCCCTAGCATTTAAAGTCTGATAATGCAATCAAAGCACTTCATCAACATGCAACTGTGTTTGCTGTAATTTTATTATGTATGTTTTGTTGTAACCCGCACAGAACTGTGGGATGTCATGGGATATAAGCTTTTAAATAAAATAACTGTTCAATACAGAGTCCAATTTAAAATCCTAGCACTGGCACATAGAGCCCTTCATTCAGGTAGCTGAGACTCAGGCCTGAATGTAGTCAGCATAGAGGTGATACTGAAAGCCATGAGATGAGATTAGAAGAAGCGTAGATGGAAAAAAAGAAGCAATCAGAGCCCTGAGATACACTGACCGATAGTGGGATGGCATCTGAGAAGGATCCACCAAAGCATACATTAAAAGTGCGATGGGAAAGGTAGGAAGAAAACCATGAGACAATAGAACCCTGAAACTCCAGCAAGGATAGGGTATCGATGAGTAGGCAGTGATCTACTGTGTCAAAAGCCACAGATAGATCAAGAAGGATATGGGTGGCGTAGAGGCCTTTGGATTTGGTCAGGAGCAGGTATTTGGAGACTTTAGTAAGGGTAGTTTCTGTGGAATGAAGAAGGCAAAAGCCCAATTGAAAGGGTTAAGGATAGCTCAAGATGAGAGGAAGTCAAATAACAGCAGTGAACAGCACATTATAAATAGTTTGGATAAGAAGGGAAGGAGGGAGACAGGGTGATAGTTGGAAGGGCAAGTAGGGTCCAGTGAGGGTGTTTTGAGGAGCAGTGTGGCGACAGCATGTTTGAAGGCATCAGACAGAGTCACAGTGGAGAGTGGTAGGTTGAGGATATGGCAAATAGAGGGGATGATAGTAGGAGAGATAGTGATAAGTATATGGGTAGGAATGGGATCAGAGGAACAAGTGGTAAGTTTGGAGGAAAGAAAGTGTGCAGTTTCCTTCTCTATGATTTCAGGAAAGGAAGAGAAGGCAGTGAGGGCCAAGTGGGGGTGTTGATAGAAAGGGCTGGGGGAGGGGCTCAATTGAGAACTCAAGGTTGATTTTGTGAACCCTGTTGTAGAAGTACTCAGCCAAAGTCTGGTGAGAGTGACAGAGAGGTTGGAGGTAGGGGGACCTTCACTAAGAAGTTCAGTGTGGCAAAAAGGCAGTGAGGGTTTGAGCCAAGAGAGTCAGTCAGTCTTGTTTGGCAAGTGAGGGAGCAGACTGGAAGAAGGTCAGGAGGAATTTGAAGTGAATGAAGTCAGCACAAGTGTGAGATTTGAGCCAGAGATGTTCAGCGGATCTGGCACAAGAGTGTAAAGTATCAGATTTTAGAGTTTAGCCAGGGCTGGGATTTGGTGCGCTTTACAGAGCGTGAGGTAGTGGGAGCGAGGGTATTTAGAGCAGAGGAGAGAGTGGTATTATAGGGGGAGACAGCCTCGTTCACAGATTTGTGTAGCATAGTGGTAGAGAGGAAGGGTGAAACAGCAGTGCAGAGAGTGCAGGAGTAGATGGCCTGACAATTCCTAAATGTACAGGTGGAGAGGGTGATGGGTTCTGAAAGTTATCAGATGATGGTCAAAGAGAGAAAGGACTCTGGTGGAGAAATCTGTGATAGAGCAATTGGAAAAAAAGACAAGATCAAGGCAGTAGTCGTTCTGAATATTTGTCATTGTGTTATGTTTAACTGGGTTTGCTACAAGTAATAGAAATATATTGTTATCCTCTATGAACTTGTAAGGGCTTTGGCAGACTATAAAGTCAGAATGTAACATATGGGAGAAAAGGTAGCCACCATGATATAGGGTGGCAGCTGAAGTAGAGTCATCAGTGAATATTCAGGTCTCTGTTTCTGCAAGCAGATGGAGTTCAGAGCCCCAAGGAAGATGAAGGTAACAAATTCAGTTTGATGAGCCAGTTCTGAGAGAGAGGAAAAATAGCATTCAGATCAAGTTTCTACAGCTGAGGAGAGACAGTCCCCAGAAGAAACAATTTAGGTACTAACATTAAAGAATAGCACCTGTGCAAATTAGCACCAATTAAATAACAAAAACATAACATAAAAAATTATTTCTATAACACAATACCATTAAGTTCTATGCGGTTTACAAAATAGAATTTAAAAACTGCACATATACAGTTGAATTTAATACATTAATTTCCTAAAAATCTTGTAAACAAATACGTTTTCAGTTGTTTCCTAAAATGCTGATATGAGAAAAAGGTCGATATTTTTATATCATAGATAAGAAGGGAATTGGCACCAACTAGTTACCAATTCACTTGCATTTATAACTGCTATTATTCTATAAACAAGATGCGAATTTTGTGTGCTAAACATGAAATGTGAATGCAAAATGATAGAATTAGGAAGAATATGTCCAACCTCTCCCACCTCTCACCCTATTCCAAAACTATCCAGTATTGCAGTGATATAACTTCTAGGCTGAAAATTATTCATAATGACCACTACTATTGAACATCATTAAACTATCCTGTGTGCTCTACGTTTTAGTTCACAACCAACTTTTTACTGGATCTCTGGGTTAATATAAAGTACCAATCACACTGTACAGCACACATGTCAAACACAAGGCCCGTGGCCGTTTTATGTGGCTCATGGTGACTGTGCCGCATCCAAGCCCCTGACCCTGCAGCCCCTGTCCCAGTGACAATCCAAGCGCCTGAACGTACTGCCCCAGTCCCAGCAGCACTCCAAGTGTCTCACCGTGCTGCCTCAGTACTCATTTGCAGGCAAGAAGGACCCAGTCCCAGTGTAAAAGCTAGGGCGCTCCACACAAGTGCCTGACTGCGCTTGTTGTTATTTTCAGTGCATGATTAATGCATGAGGATGGCATGTGAGGGTGAGAAAGGATCTATACTTCTACTAAGACTAAGTATCTTAACAAAAAAAAATTTGGCCCGCGACTTAGCCTGGGTTTTAGATTTTGGCCCCTTGACACCCCTGCTGTACAGAATTGATTCACTAAGGCAGAATTTTCTATGCACTATAGATCACGCTGGTCACTGACCATAAAAAAAACAAGCCATCAGGTTTACTGAGTAATCACATTTCTAGCTTTCAGCTGATCTGAGTGGATGTTGACAAAACGACTAAACATCTATATCAAAAAAAGTCTTATGCCCTTATGACTGTTGAATTTGTGAGAGCTGCATCTAGCACTGTAAGCTTCTGATTCCACATCAATACTGGACAACACTCTACAGCAGTTGATTTTAACCCAGTCCTCACAGACCACCTGGTCAGTCAGATTTTCAGGATATCCACAATGAATATACATGAAAGAGATTTTCATATACTGCTTTCTTGGTATGCAAATCTCTCTCATGCATATTCATTGTGGATGTCCTGAAAATATGACTAACTAGGTGGTCCCTGAGGACTGGGTTGAAAATTACTGCTCTCTTATAGAGAATGACACAGGGAAAAATATTTCCCCGTCCCCACAGAACTCAATTTCCCCATTCCATCCCTGTGAATTTTATCTCTGTCTGTGCCCCATTCCTGTAAGCTCTGCTTTAACTGCACAAGCCTCGAACACTTATGATTTTAAAGTGTTTGAGGCTTGTGCAGATGAGGACAGAGCTTGTAGGAATGGGGCAGGGACAGGAAAAGAACTTGCCGGGATGGGACAGGAAAGTGGAGGAGTGGCCTAGTGATTAGAATCCTTGCCTTAGCATTCTGAGGTAGGTTATGGGCTCAATCCCCACATCACTCCTTGTGACCCTGGGCAAGTCACTTAATACTCCACTGCCTGCCAGGACAGATAGCAAGAAATACTTAAGAGTACCTGAATGTAAGCCGCTTTGAATAGAAGCAGTATATAAGAAATGTAAATCATAAAATAAATAAATAAACTACAATATTCAATAGGATGATGGATGGAATCAGTAATCTAATGTTGCAAACTTTATATTTACTTACTACTTAAATTGTGATGCAACTTTAACAAAAAATTGTTTTGGGAAAAATCATCTTAAATTTATTTTTGTTTAATCTAGTTTTTCTTTTTCTAACTGTGGACAAAATAAAGGGTCCTTTTACTAACTCCCCTTTTACAAAACCGCAGATACGCAGGCCAGTGAGCTGAATGCTCTGCGCTGCTCCTGATGCTCATAGAACTCTTTTGAGTGTCGGGAGCAGTGCAGAGCTTTCAGCATGTCGGTTTGCGGTAAAAAACGCTTTTGCGGTTTTGTAAAAGGGGGTGGGGGTAAATGAAGGTTTTGCATTTATTGTGTTCTAACAGCAGAAAGTAATGCATAGTAAGTGCAAAGGCTGACTTGGTAACTTCTGGGGGCATGCCCAGCATGTCCCCCTTGAGTTACCTCATAGAAAAAGTTCCTTACTGCTTGTTATGATTATTCACCATTACCAAGCCTCCTTTAGAGGAGATGGTTAAACAACCCACAACATACAATCCATACCCATTCTCCAACTATAATCTGCTCAGCTCCCAAAACAATTATTTCTACAAATTAGATCAAACATAATAAATGCTGGCAAGAAATAGAGTCAAAACACTAATCAACTTATATGTTAAATAAAATAAATTCAAGAAAAAATATCTAACAACACTCCAAAAATTAAACATTCATCATATTATCCATTCATTTTTATGAGACACACCAGACAGAAACTTACATGAAATTTTGGGGAGAGGTTTAAAACTGCATATGGTTTACTCTCCAAAAATAATTTTTCCTCTAACCAGAATGACCATCACAATTCTCCCACATCCGACTACACAAGAATTATGTTCTTAAGTGTGCTATTTTTGTTAATCTTGTCATAGAGCATAAGAATAGCCATACTGGGGAAAACCAATGGTCCATCTAGTCTAGTATCCTGCTTCTATCTGTGAATAATCCAGGTCACAAGTACCTAGCAGAATCCCAAATAGCAATAAGACTCCATGCTACCAACCCCCGGGACAATAGTCGCATTCATCATATCTATCTCAATTGTAGACCATGAACATTTCCTCCTGGAACTTGTCCAGACCTTGGACATTTCTTCCACTAACGTGTCCAGACCTGTTTTAAACCCAGAAATACTAACCACCATTACCACCTCTGGTAATGAATCCCAAAGCTTAACTATTGTGTAAATAAAATATTTCCTCCTATTTGTTTTAAAATTATCACGATGTAGTTTCATTGAGTATCCCCTAGCATTAGTACTTTTTGAAAGAATAAACTATTGAAATTCACATTTAACAAAGTAACATAATAAATTACAGCAGATGTGATGTCCATCCAGTTGATAATTAGTCCTGTATGTTTGCCACACGAAAGTATACATGATTATCCTAGTTGATGTGTGTGTTCAAAATTTACACAAAAGTTAGAAAATTGAATACAAGTTGGTCGACTTTAGTAGTTTTATAGAAACCTTTCTAGAAGTATAAAGGTTCTGAAATCCATGTTTTGATATACATTCTGTACGTGATGCTAGAATTTCTACACTATTCAGGATTGTAGACCTCTTAACAAGTACACAGTAGAAATGAAACTGAAATTAAAACATTAATAAATAAATACAGTGCAACTGATGCATCTGAATAAATGCATCACTGAATTAATACATACAAGTGCCCTATACTGGTAAACTGTGAAATTCTCTTAGCATCACATACAGAATGTATACCAAAACATGGGTCTCGGAACCTTTATACTTCTGGACAAAGTTTCTATAAAACTACCTCTTTTACAAAACCGTGCAAGAGGTTTTTAGCTGGCATGCTGTTCTGCACTGCTCTGACATTTGTAGGAATTCTATAACTATCGAAGCAGTGCAGAGCATTTAGCGTGCCATCCGGCGCTTTTCTTGTGCAGTTAAAAAAAAAAAAAGGGGGGGGGGGAAGAGGAGGGGAGTCCAACTCACACTCCTAAGTCTTTTTTTTTTTTTTTTGCAAATTTAAAAAAAAACATCAACTAGGTTAATCATATGTACTCGCTCATGTGGCAAACATACAGGACAAATTAACAACTGTAAACATACACCCACTCTCAATAATATTTCAAGGGAAAATAATTTACATCCATCTCAGTAACACTAACTTCACTTTCAAGTCATCTCTACATTCACATTGCTTATTTACTTACATCATTTGTCAAGCAGATGCTCTCTCCTTCAGTGGAACTGGTAGCACACTGGAAAAATAAAGGAACATTTTTATTCCTATTAGACTTTCTGATTTCAATATGTGCTTTCAATCTCTCTTCTGCAAATATGGAACTTCATTAAGGTGCAATGTAAACAAACAAAAAACAGCTTTTGAAAAAGAACAAGCTATCTTTTGAGACCATAATTTGCTGACCTACAAATGTGTTCATTCTGCTGCCTTCTCTTTTCTCCCAGAGAACTGCATTCCTCAGATCAGTTGCTCTTAGCTGTACCCTTCTCCTGTACTGCTAATTCCAGACTTTGTTCCTTTTATCTAGCTGCCCCCTATGCCTGGAATAAATTGCCTGAATTTGTCTGCCAAGCCCCAAGCAGATAAAACCCACCTTCTTAATATAGCCTTCAATCCATAACCCTACTCCCTACTGCCCACCAACCCAGCTAGCAGATTAACCATCCCCCTTAACTGTATCCCCACCCTGGCATCCTATTTAGGTCTTTGTCACTCTGTACACTGCTGTGTATGTCTGGTAGCGCTATAGAAATAATTAATAATAGTAGTAGTAATTCGTTTTTGTAAATAATTAATAATAGTAGTAGTAATTCGACTCCTAACTCCTCTCACCTTGGATTCTGCGTACCCAACCCTATATGTCATGTCTGTCTGTCCAAGTTAGACTGTAAGCTCTTCTGAGCAGGGACCGTCAATAAATGTCAAAATGTACGGTGCTGCGTACGCCTTTTAGTGCTATATAGTGTTAAAAAAAAAGGAAAGTGTCTACTTCCAAGAGTTTATGAAAAAGTCATTTTATGTACAAGCAACATCAACGTTTCCCTATTGTGAAGGTGCCTCCAGCATTTCAGAAACTTCAGACTCTGAGGAAAGAACGGCCTTATTATGCGTTGCACAAAGCAAATGCCCCCCCAAAAGATCTATCCATAGTGCACATATTTTCAATCTTTATTGGTTTTCAACTTTGACAGTGCAATACAATTAATTGAACATAAAATACTGCATAAAACAATCACTTTCTCCCACCCTCCTCCCAATTATTAATAGAATAAAGCATATTTAAAACGAGAGTCAAGAAAGTCACAATTGAGAGAGAGGATCCGGAGGATCCGCGTTTTACCTGCCCCGTCCCCCCCCCAATCCAGGCCCCGCAATCACGAAAACGGCCCCTGACTTCAACAAGCGCCCAAACGGCGACGTGACAACCCCCCCTTCCCCCCCCCCGGGGGCTGGCGCTTCCGTTCGCGAACACCGTCCCCAGCGCCAGAGGCGGGCCCCGAGCTCGCTCTCACTCACCGCCGCGTCCGCCTCTCTTCAGCGCTTCATGGAGGGGCAGCAGGAGACAAGGGGGGCGGGAGGAGCGAGCACGAGCCGAGCCCCCGGCAGCTCGCGGGGGAAAAAAAGGCGCAACGGCGGTTACCTCAGAATTCCCCATCAACAGTGGCGCTCGCTTCCAGCAACAACTCGGGCGCCCTTCCCTTCCCGAGGCCCCCGGGGCGCCCGCCGCCGCGCCTGACGGCGGCGAGCGCCCCGTCCGCCGCCCGCCGGCCTCGCGGCTCGGCGGCGCGCCGCTCGCCGCGGGCCCGGCCGCTCTTCCGGCCCGCGAGTGGCGCGGGACGGGCGCTTACCGCCGTCGGGCCGCGGCGGTTTGAGACGGGCGGCGCGGCGGGCAGCCCCGCCGCCAGTTTCCCCCTCAGAAAGCAGGAAGTGGCGCCTGACGTACGGCCCACCAGGAGGGGACGCAGCCACGCCCCCCTCCTTGCAGAGACTGTGTCTTGGTGCACATAGATAACATTTGATATGCTGCCCATGGCAAGAACATCTGAGAGATTAAAAACATATTTGTTTATTCATTTCTCTTTTTGATAGCTAACTTCCCACTCGTTTTTTGATCTGTACTGTGCAGAGACTCCCAAAAGGACTTGGGGAAGAGTTATTGCTCTTGCTATAAACTGGTGTGGGGAATGGCCCTACCTATCTCTTACCACACTTCGAACTATACGTCCCCATGAGGACAACCAGAAATCGCAATCTCTTTGCCTATCCAAAGATCACTGATTGCAAATACAGGTCCTTTAAGTTTCAAGCTAGCAAACAGCAAACCTGGCTATGCAATTTCATCGATAGAGCCAGGTCGACCTAAGGCGCTTTTCGGAAAGAAATTAAGACAGCTCTGTTTGATAGATTTCTCTCCTAGTCACTTACACCCCCTCCCCACCTTTTAAAACTTTCACTCAAAATGTTGATACTGTGTATTCTCACTAATTGTGTTCTGTATTCACTGATCGCTCAGTGACATCTTCGCAATGGATTTAGTGGTTACTCTATGGCAGGGGTTTTTAACCACTGGTGCCTGCATCCTGAAGAGGTCAAGTGGGATGCAAAAAGGATTCTGAAATCTGAAGCAATTTGAAAGGCTCTAGACAGAGTGAAGGCAGTTATGATAGTTAGTGGTAGTACAACTGTGTACTAGTATAATTTTAGCAACATGTTAGCACTGTTAGTGGCTAACAGCAACATATGAAGCTGTCACTAATGGACACACAATTTAGGAAGTGGGTGTGGGAACCAAAGAAGGTTAAAAACCTCTTCTGTATCCATTATAATTTTCTAAATGCAAATGTTATTCAAAATTGCATTATAATCCAGATCTCAGAGAATAAGGACGTGGCTCCATTGTTCCTTCTCCTCACAACTGTCAGGTCCCAGAGGAAGAAGGAGACCCAGTTTTATGCTGGAGGAGGCTGCTCCCATAACACTGGAAGCTAGCATGGATGTGGTGTATTTAGATTTTAGCAAAGCCTTTGACATTATACCACACAGACGTCTAATAAATAAACTGAGTGCTCTTGGGATGTCCCCAAAGTGATGGGCTGGTTAAGTGGAAGACGACAGTGGTCAATGGAGATTGCTCTGAGGAAAGGGATGTTACAAGTGGTGTGCATCAAGGTTCTTCTTGGGCCTGTTCTTTTTAATTCTCATAAGCAATATTGCTGAAGGTCTGTCAGGTAATATTTGCCTCTTTGTGATGATATCAAAATCTGCAATAGTGTAGACACCCAGGATGGGGTGAATAACATGTAGAAAAACCTAGTGAAAATTGAAGAAAGGTCTGAAATTTGGCAGCTAAAATTTAATGCCAATAAATGCAAGGTCATGCATTTAGGCTGTAAAAACCTGAAGGAATGGTACAGTTTAGGGGGTGAAGAAGTTATGTGCACGACAGAAGAATGGGACTTGGGTGTGATTGTATGTATTGATCTTAAGGTGGCCAAACAGGTTGAAAAGATAATGGCGAAAGCTAGAAGGATGCTAGCGTGCATAGGAAGAGGTATGGCCAGTAGGAAAAAGGAGTATTGATGCCCGTCTATAAGACTCTGGTGAAACCTCATTTAGAATATTGTGTACAATTCTGGAGACCGCATCTTCAAAAAGATATAAAAAGGATAGAGTCGATCCAGAGGCCCTAACTGGTACTAAAATGGTGCATGGCCTTCATCATAAGGTGTATGGGGACAGACTTAAAGATCTCAATATATATATTTTAGAGGAAAGGTGGGAGAGGGGAGATATGATAGAGACGTTTAAATACCGATGTTGCATAAATGCGTATGAGTCGAGTCTCTTTCAATTGAAAGGAAGCTCTGGAATGAGAGGGAATAGGATGAAGTTAAGAGATGATAGGCTCCAGAGTAATCTAAGGAAATACTTTTTTTTAGAGAAAGGGTGATAGATGCGTGGAATAGTCTCCCAAAAGAAGTGGTGGAGACAGAGACTGTATCTGAATTCAAGAAGGCGTGGGATAGGCACATGAGATATGTTAGAGAGAGAAAGAGATAATAGTTATTGCGGATGAGCAGACTAGATGGGCCATTTGTCCTTTTTCTGCCATCATGCTCCTGTTTCTATTATAATACCTTTGTATCACTCCACAGCAGTGGGAGAGATGCCCATGTTCTCCAATGGACACAACCCCCAACCCTCCTCGGCAGCGGGTGAGATGCCCATGTTCTCCCGTCGCCATGCCTGAAGCTCTGATTGGCCCAGGTTGTTTTAGGCCCCTCCCTATGGTAGAGGCCTTATGCGTCTGGGCCAATCAGTCCCTCAGACCCCTCCCCAGATGCATCAGCGAGAAGCCTAAGGGTCTGATTGGCTCGGACGCCTTAGGCCTCACCTATAGAAAGAGCCTTAAACAACCTGGGCCAATCAGAGTCTTAGGCCCCTCCCCAGTGCATCTGGGGAGGGTCTTGAGACCCTGATTGGCCCAGATTGGTAAGGAACCCCTATGGGAGGTGCCTTAAACAATCTGGACCAATCAGAGCTTCAGGACCCCTCCGGGGAGAGGAAGGTCCATTTTGAAGAGGTGGGCGGCCAGAGGGAGTAGGCATCCCTCTGGCCAATCATGTAAAGAAAGGTAAGGGGAAGAGGGTGGGAGTCGTTGGAGGCATAACAAGGGGTGTAGCATGGCATCAGTTGGAGGTTGTGTCGGTTGGTGGCAGGAGAGATGCCCACAGTCTCCCGCCATGACTCTATGCTTGCCCCCTCCCCCGCAGCTGGAAGGGTGTGTCAGTTTGCAGTAGGAGACCATGGGCATCTCTCCTTCTGCTGAGGGAGGCTATAGTGCACATACTCAAGAAGTATGCTTTTAGTACTCCCACTAAAAAAAAAAGTAACTATTATTTTTTATCAAAATATGCACTTTTAACAGTGCTGGCACCCCCAGACCTGTCGCTGATTTTTATGCTAAAAGCCGACGCCGCTCTTGGCGATGTTTAAGAATCAAATGGAGTGCTCGTTTGAATACTGGAAAGCCCATTTGCATGCTAGAAAGCTTGCAAAAGACCGTCATAAGTTTTTGATGATCAGCCGCTAAAATGCTAAACTGGCTGGAACCGATTTTGGTTTGAGAATCTTCCATTGCCCTAAAGAGCCCATTAGGGGCAGAGCAAGTCCCTGAGCTCTGCCCCCTTCCGCCTTAAGCAGTCAAAATGCGAAACTCCCTTTATGGCACCGTTTCAAAACTAAAGTGGGACAAATGCAGGGCCCGAGTCGGGCGTCACCATTAGCTGCCCATCGAGGGAGTCCTTGATTTTCAGAGCCGAATGTCGCAGGTTTTCTTTTGTACTTTTAAGCACCTGCCGGACTTTCATTCCATGACACAAAGACACAAGATCACCCAACACCCCCCCTGCACACCCACATCGGGTTATTTGGTTTTTTTTACACCTGCACCCCTTCCTCCCCCCACGCAAAAATAGAAATGGTGCAGCCCCTACCGCCCCGCCTCTCCCACGGCTGCGCCAATGGGCGTCGGGGGCGTTGTGGGCGCGTGGCGCGTCAGGAGCTCGGCGGCTCGTGCTCGGGAAAGATGTCCGGCGGGTTTCTGTCGGCGGTGACCCTGCGGTGCTGCCTGAGGCGCGGTTACCGCACCAAGAGAGGCGTCTACGGTTACAAGCCCCGGAAGGCGGAGGGCGAGCGAAGAGCCGCCGACGGGGAGCCTGTGGCGGCCGGCAGACCAGGTCAGTCGGTGTCGTGCGAGGGCCGGGGAGGTTCGGGGCAGTTCGAGCCCTCCTGAGTTTACTTCGCTTTTTTCATTGACCGAAAGCGGCGGGTAAACCCAGGACTGGATTGTACAGTCCTGAAAATCTGGAGCTGGATGGCAGTTCGGGGCCAGGGGAGGGGCCAATGGGAGGGACTGTGGGGAGGGGGGGGCAGAGAGGGTGTGGGTGGCGTGGGGAGGGGAGCCAGGGAGAAGGAGCTGGGGTGGCAGAGGCGGTGGTGTGGGGAGTGGCTGGGGTTGGGAGAGAGGGAAGGGTGGGTGGGAAGGGAAGGGGAGCCAGGGGGGAGGGCTGGGAGAGGGGGGGTGGTATGGGGGAGGCTGAGGAGGGGTCCCCCCATATTGTCTGGGGAGGGGTCCCCCCATATTGTCTGGGGAGGGGTCCCCCCATATTGTCTGGGGAGGGGATCCCCCATATTGTCTGGGGAGGGGTCCCCCCATATTGTCTGGGGAGGGGTCCCCCCATATTGTCTGGGGAGGGGGTCCCCCATATTGTCTGGGGAGGGGTCCCCCCATATTGTCTGGGGAGGGGTCCCCCCATATTGTCTGGGGAGGGGGTCCCCCATATTGTCTGGGATGGGGTCCCCCCCATTGTCTGGGGTGGGGTCCCCCCCCATTGTCTGGGATGGGGTACCTCCCCCTTGTCTGGGATGGGGTACCTCCCCCTTGTCCCCCTCAGACTTTTGACCTGCCCTCACCTAGCTGTAAGCTAACCAATTCCAGTTGGGAGATGTGGGGCCAGTTTTTGGATTTCTCACCATCTTATCCTTTTGGCATTATTTGATACCCGCTCAGCTGATCAGTGGGGCTAGTACTACTGTACTGGTTTCATTGAGTAGAAGAAGGCAGCTGTGCTATCTGAAAACAAGGACTAACCTAACATGGCCCTATTGGATCTGGGTATGTTGGAGGCTGTACATTGAGGACCCTGGGAGTTGTGGATCGGAACCCTGAGATTTGTTATCTTTGCTTGATGGAGCCTCAGCATGGGCTGCAATTCACCTGCTCCAGGCTCTGGTCCATGTTTTAGTACCACTGAGTATGTCCTAAAGCAACCTAGGCTGTGGGAGTGCCTCCTTTACAAGATTGTATTTAGGGAAGGCTGGCTGCTGTCATGTAATTTCAGAACTTGTGATTAATCCTCACAACCTGCAGGATTTAGGAGTGAAGCTTATGATTAAAGTACTGTGAGAAGGGAGTGACTGGCAAATGGCATGTCAAAACAGGGTAAGAAATAACATTTTGAGAATAAATGCTTAGGAGCTTGGAATAGACATTCTGAGATCTGGAATGACATCTGTGCCCCAAAATAGCATTCTAGATCAGTGCCTCTCAGCCCTCTCCTGGAGGCACATTGAACCACAGAGGCATAGCTAGAAGTCAGTTTCTGGGGAGACCCAAATATTTCTTTTCTGCCCCTCCCCTAACATTTCCCCAAGCCCCACCAACTGAAAGTGTCCTCTGCATAGCCCCTAGGGCTGCTTGAACAGTGGTGAAGCCAGTGATGCACTAACATTAACACTCCCACATGTGCTTTTCTGATCATGCACGGGACTACCAGTGTCAGCCTTTGGACCACTGCTGCAGACTTCCCTGCTGCTCAGGTGGCCTGGGGGGGCTCCACAAAGGATGTCTTTAGCTGGCGGGCCATAGGGATCTCTGCCAGCAATGTAAATGGTGCTACTAGGGAGGCCCCTGCCCACCTGTGGCTATGCCATGGCTAGTCAGTTGTTTTGGGGATGACTGTTATATGAATACGAGGTCTGTTCAATAACTCACTAACAGCAGCAGATCAGGTACGCAGCTTAGGAGTAACATTAGACAGCCACCTGTCCCTGTCCACCCACATATCTCAAATAGCCTCCACCTCCTTCTACTTACTACCTCCGCCAACTGAGAAGAATCAAACCTTACATCTCCAAACCTGACATAGCCCAACTCCTCTACGCCTATGTTCTCTCCAGGATGAATTACTGTAATTCCCTATTTAATGGAATGGCCCAAGAAAACAGTAACATAGTAGATGATGTTACTATGGTTTTTTTTTTTGCCGTTCCATTAAATAGGGAGTTACAGTAATCCATCCTGGAGAGAACATAGGCATAGAGGAGTTGGGCTATGTCAGGTTTGGAGATGTAAGGTGTGATTCTTCTCAGTTGGCGGAGGTAGTAGAAGGAGGTCTCAAACACCTCCAGCGCGTACAAAACGCAGCAATCCGCCTCCTACCATGACCCTATCTCCCCAGCCCTCCGCGCAGAGCACTGGCTCCCGATCAACCAACGCTGTGCTTTCAAGGCCCTGGTGATAGCACATAAAAGAATCTACGCCACCACCCCAGCGTACATAGGATCCAAGCTAACCTTGTACACCCCCACCCGCCTCCTCCATTCTGAAACGGAGAAATGCCTTTGCATTCCCCCAGGAAGGTCTCTCCTGTCAGAAACCGCCGGCAAACGCTCCTACAGCCATTTCATCCCCCATCTCTGGAACTAACTCCCCCCACAAATCAGACTACAGAACTCTGATGACCTTCCGGAAAGCAATAAAGACCCTCCTCTTCAACTGAAATTCTAACTGCAAGCTACCCCTTGACCCCCCCCTTATATTCCCCTTCCTTTCTGCACTCTCCTGTACTTAAGTTGCTGTATAGTCTTTGAACTGTCCAAAATGTACTTAAGTTGCTGTATAGTCTTGTACTGTCCAAAAAGTTTTCCATTGTGAATGTTGGCTTGTAACCCGTTCTGAGCTACTGGGAGGACGGGATAGAAATAGAAATAAATAAATAAATAAGTTCCAGGACTAATTTTATAAAAATTTATTAAACAATCTTACAACTTATTCCATTGGGTCCCCTTCAAAGTACTCCTCTTCCCTGCATATACACTTTTCCCAACGTTGTTTCCACTTCTGGAAACAGTCCTTAAACGCATCTTCAGGAATCGCCAAAAGTTGCGTCAAATTTTATTTTGTTTTGTTTACATCACTTTCCTTTCAGCGTGGATTTAAATTTAGGAAACAAGAATAAGTCAGCAGGGGCCAAGTCAAGAGAGTAAGTTAGCTGGAGAAGAACTGTCACCACGTTTTTGCGCAATATTTGGGAATTTTGATGTATTCAAAACACCTTCTACAATTCATGACATGCTCCCCATAAGCCAGTGGTGTTACCCAATTTAAAACAGAACTTCATGCTGTAGTGCTGCTCATTGAAGTCGCACATGATGAAAAATAACCGATCAAGAAAACACACTTTCACAAAAACTGCTGTAGCTCGGAGATGAGGTTTCAAGCAACTCAACACCATCTAGTGCGTCTCAAAAGACCTTCCCATTGGTGTGCAATTCAAACTGTCCTGGAACCTTTTGAACAGACCTCGTTTGCATGAGGATTTTGTTTACCTCAATCATATCTCCTCTCAGCTGTCTCTTTTCCAAACTCAAAAGAGTCATAACCTCTTTAGCCTTTCCTTATATGAGAAGAATTCAACCCCTTCATCATTTTGGTTACTCTTTGAACCATTTCTAATTCCACTATGTGGACACATTGAGGGATACAAATGATCCATTATGTGGACTGGACTAGGTGGACTATGTGGACACATTGAGGGATACAAATGATTAAGGTATTCGCCCAAGTACGCCTGGCTGAGCCTCCGCGTGTGTGGACCACCGGACTGGATGGACCCCAGGTATGGTCCGGTGCAGGCATTTCTTATGTTCTTATGTCATTTTTGAGATACAGTGACCAGAATTGAATGCAATACTCAAGGTGAGGTCGCACCATAGAGTATGATACAGAGGCATTATAATATTCTTGGTTTTGTTGACCATCCCTTTCCTAATAATGCCTAGCATCCTGTTTGCATTTTTTGTTATAGCTTCAAACTGAGCAGATGCAGGTACTGTACTTTGATAATGTTTTCCACTTTGTACGTCCTAAAGCAAATGTTTTACCAGAAATGGAGACAAATTTACAAGTGAATTACATTTCTTTGTTCATTTGCTTGCTATATACTGCTTTTTGTCCTGTGGGATGACGAAGTAGTTTACAGTAAATGAATGTTTAGCAAAGGGATTTTGGAACCAAATTTGCAGTATGAGAAGTTATGTTAGTAGATAGCTAGAAACCTACTTGTGCTGATTAAGCCAGGCTGGAAGAATATGAGTACTTGTGCAACACAAAAGAAGCACTCCAGATAGGAGGAACGGCCAAAAACTACAAACATGATGCCATAAGATTCAAAGTTTCAAAAATGCCCAAGTGGTGTTAAAAATTCTTCACAAATTGAATGGCAAAAATACTGACTATGGCTTTATGAATATGCATGAGATGGATTTGCATGCACTGCTTCCATCTCAAGCATTTTCGTTGTGGAAAACCTGGCTGGCTTTTGTGGCCCTTGAGGACTACAGTTGCCCACTCCTGGGTCAATTAATGTTCCCTCTGAGATAGGTAAGCTGATTACTGTAGTTACTGCTGAAGAAAGGCTTGGTGGAATATTTTGAATCTAGCAGGATGATCCTAGGTAGAATAGTTTTTACCAGAGGGAGATTGTCAGATAAATCTGATCGATTGGCTATGGTACATGTGGGTTTTTGACAATGATACACACAACAGGCTTTGGAAAGAATAGATTTATAAAAAGAAAAGCGGACGAAACAATTTTGGTCAATATGGGACAGATAAATACAGATCTTACCTGTTAAGGCGAGAAGTCTGCTGATTAACAATTTAAATCTTTGACATTTACCCCTAGGCCCTGCTTGAAACCAACTTCACTGGGGAAGGGGGTAAAAGTTATTGCTTTGTAGATTGTGATGGGGGTAAGGTAATAAAGAAATGGTTCTGAGCTCCCTTGAGAGAATGGTGTAGAACAGGGGTAGGCAATTCCAATCCTCAAGAGCCGGAGCCAGGTCAGGTTTTCAAGATATCCATAATGAATATGTACGAGATGGATTTGCATGCACTGCCTCCTTGAGATGCAAATCTATCTGATGCATATTTATTGTAGATATCTTGAAAACTTGACCTTGCTCCGGCTCTCAAGGACCAGAATTGCCTACCCTGGTGTAGAACATAAGAATAGCCTTACTAGGTCAGACCAATGGTCCATCTAGTCCAGTAACCCGTCCTCATGGTGGCCAATCCAGGTACCTGGCAAAAAAACCCCCACAGAGTAGCAACATTCCATGCTACCGATCCAGGTAGAATCACGAGAGATATAAGAATCAAATCGCTTGTCTAGGCTATTGTTTGATTTCTTTCTTAATTTATATGGGGGAGGGGGGTGTAATATATGAAAATATTTTTTTCCTGAATAGTTTACTTAGATTGTACTGGGATGAAGTGGGAGAGAGGAAGATGTTTTGTCTGATAGTTACTTGTATCTTTTTTTGTGAGCTTAATAAAAATTGTTTAAACATTAAAAAAAAAGTGGAGAAGTGCGAAGGTAGCTTATAAGATGGAGCTGGTTTAGAAAGTGGTGGAGATGATATGATAAAGAGGGTGGGGATAAATGAAGTTTAATGGAAAGGGAGGATACCAGTGAAGTGCCTGTAACATAACTGTCTAAGTTAGATTGTAAGCTCTTCTGAGCAGGGAACGTCAAAATGTACTGCGCTGTGTATGCCTTTCAGTGCTATAGAAGTGATAAACAGTAGTACAGTACTAGTACATTCTAGAAGTGTTATACCCGGACCTGGGGGAACTCCACTTTGCTCCTGAGCAGAAACGGACCTGATCCTCAGCGGTTTTAATATTGTCCTTTGTTACTTTATTCAGTACTGCACATATGCTCTCTCATAATCTATAGGGGCATAATCTTGCCTGTCTGACACTTAAATCTCTCAAATGCCTCAGCAGATGTGTCCTGTTTTTCTATATCTGTTAGTCCCCATCCCCTTTGCTTTTAAAGATGTTACATAGGGGGCATAGATTGGACAGTTGTTAAACTTGGCCTGTGCAGCTCAACTATTTTCTTCCGTAACACTCTGTCCCATTCTTTTATTTTAGTTGACCATGGCCTTGCTCGCCTTGTGACTGCGTACTGTGAACATGGACACAAAGCGGCAAAAATTAACCCTTTGTTTACTGGTCAAGCTGTGGTGGACATGGTGCCTGAGATTAAAGCACTGACTGAGGTACTGCATGGGCCTTTCAACACTACAGGTATGCTTTGTAGCCCTCCCTCGCTTAACTGTTGGATGACAGACAGAGAACATTAACAGCTAAGCTTAGAGAGTAGTAGAGAAGTTTGCGTTAAGCACAGTAAGAGTTTCAAAGTGAACCACACTGCTTTATGATCTTATGTTGGGCAGTTAAATGTGGGCCTGTGAGAAATATGCAGAATAAGTAGAGATTGGATTTGAATCCCCTATTTGCACTTTGGTGAGGGCAATGGAAGGGTGGAGTGCACTGGGGGCCCATAAAAAGAACTGCAGAGAAGTGTTTTTAAAGGGTGCCTTAGAACAGTGGTTCTCAAAGGGAATCGCCAGCCAGTCAGGTTTTCAGGATACCCCTAATAAATATACTTGAGAGAGACTTGCAGGCTTAGTAGTATCTCCATTACAGGCAAATCACTCTCATGCATATTCATTAAGGATATCCTGAAAATCTGACTGGTTGGTGGTTCCCTAGGAGAAGTTTGAGAACCACTGCCTTAGAAAACACTTTCCAGGCTTGGGGCCAGCTTGGCTCCTGCTGCTTGTTCATCATGGCAAACCATGATAGAGAACCATAAAGTAGAAGAAAGTCTCTCATGTTGATCAAATACTTTTTGAAACACAAAGTTAGTAGGGGCTCATTTAGAGGAAAGCCTATTTGTTGCATATGTCATTAACTGCATGCTGGTACCGTAGTACAGTGGACGATTATCTAGTCAGCTGAGTAGTAGATTTATTTTTTTAAATTGGCTGTTGCATGGCCACTAAAATTACAAAAGGATATCTGTGGTTTATAGAATATCTAATCTAGAAAATTGCAAGATATTTCTGCTTTCAGGGCCATTTAATGGTTCAGTTTTTAAGGTCTGAACAACTGTAGCATACAATGTATGACCTAGTCTGAACACTATTGTATACCACAAACCAGCAGAATACAGATTTTAAAATCCTAGTATATGGTCGGAAACTTGCTCTTGAAAGTCTTAGAAAGATGACGGTAAAAGTTGTCAAGTTACAGTATAAGGGTATTTTCCGTTTTTGATATTGAACACTACAAATAGCATAGATGCATCCCAGAGAGCTCAAGCCTTTGAAACATTGCTCTTTATTTTTTTGTCATCTAGTAATTTAATCATATGTTTAAAAAAATATGATTTAGAACATGTGAGTCTTGCATCTGTAAATTGTCATAACCAGTAAAAAAAAAAAAAATACAGCTTACCTGTAACATAATTGACCTTCCCTTCAAATGTGACCATTGTCAGGATTAGTGGCTTCTCATTTTCTAAAGGGAGCTGCATTGTTAAGTGAAGACCAGTTGTCTGGGGCTTTATGGTAACAACAGCTGCCACAGTACAGAATTACTATGTAGCAGGATTATTGCATCATCAATATTATGACACCATCAATTATGTCACTGCTGATGGTTCAGGGCTGAGCTCCTGCTACCTCTGGCAGCCATGGAACTTTAAAACACATTCCACAGAGAGTAATTTTGTGTGCTGCTGCACCTATACTAACAGGGTAAGACGAATTGCCAGTGGATGTGAATTGTTGTCTTTAGAACAAGTCCTGTTGATAGTGGATGCAAAATATTCATAGTAGTACAGTGGCAAAACTGAAAAGAAGGAGGGCCCATATATTGTAATGGCTTTGATTTTTGTTTTGTGCCATGTATCAAATGCATGCATAAATAAATGAATGAACGTCTCTAAAGGCAATGGTGCAGCTACATGTCCACAATTTCAGTGCAGGAAACTGAAGAGCTCAAGCGGAAAAAAACATTAAAAAATTTTTTTAATTGCTTGCTTCTAGCATGCTCAGGACTGCTAGTTTGAGTTGTCATGGTGACAATCCACTGGTTGATGGGCACAGCTTATAGGTGCTAGACTGGTCTGGTGACAACACTAAGAAATTTTTTCCCTAAAATTTCCCTGAGGTATAGCTACTGAGCAAGGCCTGTATAATGTGAAGAAGAGTGTTTATTATTATTACTCTGCACAAAGAGGGATAGGTAAAATATAAAGCAAAAAGTATTGGAAGTTACATAAAAATATAGAAAGGATGCATTGGGGGATAGTGAAACAGGTGGGAAACAGTTTGCATTCAGAGAGCAGGAGTGGCAGGTGAGTGTATAACAAAGGAAAATAAGTGATGAGAGAAGATATGATCCAAACATAGAAAATCAGATACTTGGTAATGAAGAAATAATTATATAATACAGGTAATATAAACCAAATGCTGTAGCTTCTATTTTTTGGACATGGGCCGTATCTGTAGTTCTGCCCATCAGAATGCATTGTCAATATGAAAGCTGAACATTTGATATTGGCTTGCACAGGTTGGGAGGGGAGGGGGGAGATTGTGAAAATCCTTTCTGTTCCGTGACATTTTTCCATGAGTGTAAAGAAGGATTTGTGGGGAAGAGCATTCTTAAGAATGCAAAAAGTTTATTAGCATTCTAGCACCATGTGAGAGGTCTGAGCAGGTGCATTCTTTGTATATTATGTCTCATTGTCTCCAGGTTTGGTTTAGATTGAATATGTTATCTTGTTAGCTGATCTGAATAATAATTTTAATGTTTTCTTGATGTGAATTACAGATATACTTAACATGGGGCAAGAGGAAGCCTCTCTAGAGGATGTTATGGCCTACTTAGACCACACATACTGTGGACACAGCTGCATAGAAACGAGTCAGTTTCAGAACGTGGAGGAGAAAGAATGGTTTGCTAAAAAATTTGAAGTTCTAAAGCAAGAAACATTTACTACTGAGGAGAGAAAACTTTTGGCAAAATTAATGCTAGAATGTCAGGTAAATGGGAGTCATTGCTGATCATTCTTGCTCTGTGGCCTCTTTGCTCAACAGAAGCTCTTAGAACTGAACTACGGCTACATTTTCACTGCCTCAATTCTGAATAATGTCCTACAATTGGTGTGGGGTTAGTGGTCAAAATATTTGTCCAGGTGAATTTGGAAGGTACCTAGACAAATCAGTGACTTTTAAAATTCCTTTTTTCCCCCCTACTTCCATTCAGTGGTTAAATTTTGTCCAGATATTTTGTTGGCACAGAATTCAACCAGATAATATAAGAAGCAGAGTTTGAGATGTTCTGGGAGCATGAATTAAGCAGGCTCTACCTTGAGGTGCCTTAGTGCAGTGTTTCTCAACTCGGTCCTGGAGTACCCCCTTGCCAGTCAGGTTTTCAGGATATCCACATTGAATTTGCATAAACTTGATTTGCATACACTACCTCCATTAAATGCAAATTTCTTTCATGCATATTCATTGTGGATATCTTGAAAACCTGATTGGCAAGGGGGTACTCCAGGACCGAGTTGAAAACACTGCCCTAGTGCATGATTGTGTGTAAAGTTTTGGGGGGTGAAATTTGACAACCAACTTTCTATGATGGAACAGTTGGAGGAAGAGGAGGTAGTGAGGCTCTGCTTCTACCAGATTTTTGCAAGGTCTGCAAAAGAACAGTATTATTTGAACTTTTAAAGAGACTTACAGACATGACTTTTTGAAGGAGTGGGGCTAAGGCTTCCAGAAATCTAGTGGGTGAGTCTAGGACACTTTTCCCTGTAGTGCTGGTAGTTCAGGGATGATGGGACAAATCCAGGGGAGACTCCATGGAAAATTGTAACAGTCTAACAAACTATACCTGAAAACACAGGGTGTAGTATTTAATGTACAAATGGCAGTGTTTTATACTTGGCTATTCAGTGCCAGGCCGTACCTGTGCTAAATCTTGAGTATTCGGGGTGCTGGACGTTATCTGGGTCTGCCAATATTCAGTGCTGTTACCTGGCTAACTGTCTAGACATTCTTTTGTGCTGCTAACTTTGCTGGAGAGTAATCCGGCACTGGATATTAGTAGCAGCCGAATAACATCCAGCTCTGCCATAACTCCATCAGTTGAGGCGGTCAGACAACCATCACTGACTGGACCCGGTAGGCATTCATTATGCAGAGAGAAGGTACTGCTATCGAGAGAGCTAGCTTTGAATATCCACCCACATTCTTTGTTTAAACAGTTTTTATTGATGACAACAATAGAGCAACAACAATTGGTATAGACCAGTGGTCTCCAACTCAAACCCTTTGCAGGGCCACATTTTGGATTTGTAGGTACTTGGAGGGCCTCAGAAAAAAAGAGTTAATGTCTTATTAAAGAAATGACAATTTTGCATGAGGTAAAACTCTTTATAGTTTAAAAATCTTTCCTTTTGGCCAAGTCTTAATAATAATATTGTAATTTATGGTTAAAGAGACATATGATCAAGAAACTCTTTATTTTGCTTTTATGATTATGAGGGCCTCAAAATAGTACCTGGCGGGCCGCGAGTTTGAGACCACTGGTATATACCATCGACAATAGCCAGATACAAAAATCAAAATAAGAACCAACAAGTCAAGTCATCAATCTTTTGCATAATAACACCGTTCACCCCCCATCCCCCCTACCAATTGTCCCATCCTCCTACCTCAAAAACGACCCACATTCTTTAACTCCACAAAATATTTTTCAGTCTGATATCTGTCAGCCCTGAGGCTTTTATTAAGTGCTATATAGAATTATGCTCCAGAGAAAAATTCAAACTGTTACCAAGTGATGGATACATTCAAGTCGGAGGTTTCACATAGTGATCCAGAGCATCCAGATTACTCTGGGAAACGTACAACTATTATATATTAACAATTACTTCAAAATGAAATGTTTTCTACTTTCCAAAAAAGGACACTGAGAGTAGGATATAATCTCCCCCTCCAAAATATTTCCTTTGCAATTTTGGAGCTTTCTGCTGAATTATGAAGTCTGTTATCCTTTAATCGCTTACTGAATGTACTAAGAGCATGGAGCTCTTGGGGGGGGGGGGGGCAGTGAGGCACAGAGGTATCACTTGGAGTAATGGACTGACATGGTGGTTACAGTAGTAAGTTGGAAAATAGGAGACCTGAAGTCATGATTTTCTTCTGGCATTGGCACACACTTTGCCATTAAGCCCTGTATCTGCTTGTGAATTCTTGGGGGCAAGGATTCCTAAAGTTCACAGGTCCTTCTTTCCTGGGGCTCCAGCAGATTATATATTATTTATTGTGTATTTGTATATTCAAATCTCCAGTAAGTTTCAAAACAAGTAACGGTCCATAAGCTAAGTTGTAACAAACCGTAGACCCCAGAAGTTAAAGAATTATGTCAAAATAAATTAATCCTTTCTTTGGAAAAGTGCCTAGGTGAAAATTTAATTTTATTAAAATCGGTTTCATATAAATTCTGCTGTTGCAAAAGAAACCAGAAAGAGATGCAAGCGAAAACAGACTCTGATAGTAATTGGTGATAAAACTTTTAATCTATGTAAACATGGAAGTATTACTTCATGATTCCACTCGTATGTAACACAGGGACTTATTTTTCACATAATCTTTAATAGGAGTTTGACCACTTCTTAGCCACAAAGTTTGCCACGGTAAAGCGATATGGTGGTGAAGGAGCAGAGAGCATGATGGGCTTTTTCCATGAGTTGCTGAAAATTTGTGCCTTTGGCGGGGTGACGGATGTGATTCTCGGAATGCCTCATCGAGGACGACTCAACCTTCTCACAGGTCTCCTGCAGTTCCCGTCTGAGGTAAGCAGCACTTTCACTGCCAACATTAGGACCTTTGCACTTGCATGTGAGATGGGAAAAGTTTTGACTTACTTTGCAACCACCACAAACCAGGGAACCTTTTGTTTTATCTCAAATGTGTATGCTTTGATCATGACAAAGGACTCCTGAGGAAGGGACAGATTGCTGAAATCCGGACATGTTGGGTCTTGTCCTTGATTACAATATTGCCAGATACTGAGGTTGGTTCCCACTTCTTTTTTGTGCTAATTTATAATAAAAGATTTCACACCAGCATGTTGTCAAATGGAATGTGAGACTAGATGGAAATTACAAGTCTCACATTGCATTACATTACATTAGTGACTTCTATTCCGCCTGTACCTTGCAGTTCTAAGCGGATTACAGAGTAAGGACATTTCTAGGAAGTTACAATTTAAAGTATAAGATAGCTGGACATTGCCAAGAAGTTGCCTTTTAGGGGATGATTACACAGTAGATTCAGGGGAGCTTATATAGTGGATGCAAGGGAATTACAGAGTAAGGGTGTTGAATAGAAGGGAAGAAGAGGTTTAGGGTTGGTTTCGTGATAGGGTCAGAGGGGGGGATACAAGTAGAAGGGGGAGGTTAGCTTGTAGTTTGTGTGGAAGGCGGAGGAAGCGAGGGGGGGATAAGAAGGTTGTATAGTTTTTTTGAAAAGCAGAGTTTTGATTTCTTTTCGGAATGATTTATAGTCACTTGTAGTCAGCAGGTTGAGGATGGAGGGGTCCAGCTTCGCTACCTGCGTCGCCAGGAGGCCATCGTACATTTTTTTGCGCTGAGTTCCTTTAAGTGGTGGGTAGGAGAATATGGTCTGGGTTCTTCTTGGTCTGGATATGCTGTTATGATTTAGCCGGTTGTTGAAATAGGTGGGTGCAGTTCCGTTTGTTGCTTTGAATAAGCTACAGTAGAATTTGAATTGGATTCGAGCTCGTATCGGTAGCCAGTGTGAGTCTAGGTAGGCATTGGTGATATGGTCAAATTTTCCGAGTGAATAGATCAGCCTGAGTGCTGCGTTTTGGATGATCTGTAGTTGGTTTATCAAGATTGTGGGGCAAGGAAGATAGAGGATATTGCAATAGTCCACTAGTCCTAGGAAAAGAGATTGGACTATGATCCTGTAGTGATCTTTTTCAAAAAATTTTCTTATTTTTCATAAGTTGCGCATAGTGAAAAATGCTTTTTGAGTGGTTTTGTTGATTTGGATCTGCATTGTGCAGCATCTATCTATCGACACTCCAAGGATTTTGAGAGAGGGCTGTATGGGGTATTTGGTGGCATTTATTTCTAGTTTAGTTATGGATGGGGTTTTGTCTTTTTCAAGTAGTAGGAATTTTGTTTTGTCCAAGTTTAATTTCAGTTTGTGGTCTAGCATCCAATCCTCCACTGCTTCCAGTGTTGTTTTTAGGTTGCCTAACGAGGTGGGGTCTTGGATGTCGAAGGGGAGTAGTATGGTAATATCATCAGCGTAGCTGAAAGAAGTTATGTTTAGGGTATGTAGGGTGATGCCAAGGGATGATAAGAAGATTACCTTTTGTTTTCCTCCTGTTGTGATACCATAGATCCTCCTATTTCATAAGAACATAAGAATAGCCTTACTGGGTCAGACCAATGGCCCATCAAGTCCAGTAGCTCGTTCTAACAGTGGCCAATCCAGGTCACTAGTACCTGGCCAAAACCCAAGGTGTAGCAGTATTCCATGCTACTGATCCAGGGCAAGCAGTGGCTTCCCTCATGTCTTTCTCAATAACAGACTATGGACTTTTCTCCGAGGAACTTGTTCAAACCAGCTACGCTATCCGCTCTTACCACATTTTCTGGCAACGCATTCCAGAGCTTAACTATTCTCTGAGTGTCCCCTAGTCTTTGTAATTTTAACGGAGGGAAAAATCGATCACTTGTACCCGTTCTACTCCACTCAGGATTTTGTAGACTTCAATCCTATCACCCCTCAGCGGTCTCTTTTCCAACCTGAAGAGCCCTAACCGTTTTAGTCTTTCCTCATATGAGAGGAGTTCCATCCCCTTTACCATCTTGGTCGCTCTTTGAACCTTTTCTAGCGCCACTATATCTTTCTTGAGCTAAGGAGACCAGAATTGAACGCAATACTCTGGGTAAGGAGCGATACAGGGACATTATGACATTCTTAGTCTTGTTAACCATCCCTTTTTTAAATAATTCCCAGCATCCTATTTTGTTCTCTTTCCCAACCTTTTTAGAATTACAGTACTTTTTTCAGGGTCGCCAACTGCAATCTATCTGGAAGCTCTTCTGGGACTCCTTAACAATATATGCTTGTAGCAATGTTTTGAACGTTTGACTGGGTTGTGTTCAGTAATTGATGTTTTACATTCTCGCACCACCTGTATACAATATATAGAAACAACCCCTTTTTTCAGTTGGGAGAAGGGGGAGTTATATCACTGTAAAAGCATTGGTCTTTGATTGTTATCCTGTCTGTTGTTTCATTTATATTGTTGTTCTTTGACCAATAAAAGAGATTTGAGATAAATTACAATACTGTTTTAGTTTCTATGTTATTCACTGGGAGGCAGTTCTATAGATCTATAACTTTTTTTCCTCTTTGTTCTTTATTTGAACATTTCAAAATAACCTTTCAAGCCCCCTTTATAAGCCTCCCCGTCCATACTCTGAACACTGTTTCGTCATAACATCAGCTCGTGAGTTGAGTACTTTGCCACGACTGCTGCACTTGCCTTACCCTGTAACTGTTGTTCAAACAAATTTCCAAATCCTCCCACTTCCCACCGCAGCCTGATTACTTACATAAGTTCAACCAGAAAGGAATAAAGTCCAGGTTATTTTGCATGTCTCTAGCCTGGCTTTCCTACATCAAATTTTCAGGATTATAAATCTCTAAATCAATCAATATGGGTAAACTCCAGGATCAGAATTGGCGGATTTAAAATCGTCTGGAAACAATGGATAAATGCAGGAATAAGAACATTGAATGATGTCATATCAGAAGGTTCCTTGCTTAGTTTTTCACAATTGCAAAATAAATTTGGACTAAATAAAACACAATATTTTAAATGGATGCAATTGAAGCAAGCCATTCAGGTAGGGTTCCCTGAATGGAAAGATCTTAATACCCAATATAGTTTGCAAGTTTTAAGTTTCCAGGCGGATTTCTTGGGACACCAAGCCGCAAAATGGTATAAATTAATATATGGATTTCTAAATAAAAAAATGAAAACTGGACTTAGGGATATTTGGAGCATTGAGATTGGACAGACAATTTCTGCATCTCAATGGCCAAGATTCTGGTCCTGGAGATTAAGATTAACAAAGTCAGCATCTATGAATCAAACATGGATATTTTTATTACATAGAGTGTTATGGACCCCGACGCGCTTGCAAAAAATAGATAATACTAGATCTAATAGATGCTGGCATTGTAAAATAGAAGTAGGGACATTAGATCATTTAATTTTTTTTTGTCCTTGCATAAAAGCCTTTTGGAATTTAATTTGGCCCCAAATTAACATATTACTAGAAAATCATATTGGTCTCTCATATGATACCATATTATTTGGTACTGCAATGAGAACACAAAGTCCAATATCAGCAAACAATAACAAATTGCTTTTAATATTGACAGGAGTTGCCATGCAGCAAATCACACAAAATTGGAAGGATTATACCAAGCTAAATTATACATTCTGGTGGAACTCGGTGTGTCACATTTACAAAATGGAGAAAATATTGGCATTACAACAAGGAAATATAAAAAATTTTAAGAAAATATGGGATCCATTGACAAAATATTCTAAAGATCAGATATCTTAACACATTGATAATAATAATATAGGGTTAGGGAGGGAAATATAGAAATTAATATGAGGAAAAATGAAAAAACAAATAACAGGGGAAAGGGATTCAATATATATGATATGATATTGTACATACAACTATAATTATTATAAACTAAATATTATGCTATTCATTTATTGTAAGAATGAAAATTTTATAAATAAAAATTAAAAAAAAAAAAAAAAAATTTTCAGGATCAACCCTTCCTGCTTATATCCAAACAGGTTTACCTGTATGAGCACACAGAGCGTAGTTCTGAAAAATTTGCTGAAATGTAAGGACTAGAATGTTGCGCATAGGCAGCCCTGTTTTTAGATACTGTAGGTCAGAGGTGACCACACTTTTTTGGCTTGCCAACTACTTTTAAAATGACCAAGTCAAAATGATCTATGAACAATAAAATTTTTAAAAACACAAAGCACACTGTATGCAGAGAAAATGTTAATTTTAATTTATATTCGGGGTTTTTTTTCAAAGAGGTCAAGGCAGATGATTTTAAAATATGCAATGTCACCTCAGTAACAACTATACAAAAATAGACAAATATACCCCCTCCCCTTTTACTAAACCACGATAGCAGTTTTTAGCGCAGGGAGCTGCGTTGAATGCCCCGCGCTGCTTTCGACGCTCATAGGCTACCTATGCTAAAAACCACTATTACGGTTTAGTAAAAGGGGGCCATAGTGCAAAATATAGACAGATAAAAATTCGGACACATTTTGATCACTAAATTTAAAATAAAATCATTTTTCCTACCTTTGTTTGGTGATTTCATGAGTCTGTGGTTGCACGTCTGTCTGAATGTGCATCCAGTCTTTCTTTCTTCCTCCTGCATGCTTCCTCTCCTCCAGACCTCATCCCATCCAACATCTCTGTCCCTCCATGAGTCCAACTTTTTCTTCCTCTCTCCCTGCCTGTCACCTGACACACTCCATTCCCTTCTCCCATTTTTTCTTTCTCTCTCTCTGCCCTCTTCTCTTTGTTTTCCTTTCTCTCTGCCCCCTCCCCAAGACACTGTCTTTCTTTCTTTCCCTGCCCCCTCCCCAAGCCACCGTCTTTCTTTCTCTCTCCCTGCCCCCCCCAAGCCGCCACTGACAAAGATGACGTTTTTTCCCTACTTCCCCGACGTGCAAAAGCCAGGCCTGTGCAGCCATTACACAAGTGTTCCCCACCCCGCCCTTCTGACATCAATTCTGACGTTGGAGAGGAAGTTCCAGGCCATACAGGCAGTGATTGGCTGGCCCAGAACTTCCTCCGACGTCAGAATTGGGGAACGTTTATGTAGTGGCTGCATGGGCATGGCTTTTGCGCATTGGGGAAGCAGGGAGAACACAAAGGCAACACAAGTCTGTCAATCATGATCAACCTTTTGGGCACCCCTGCTGTAGGTCATTAGATGTAGGACATGAGATGTGCAAGTCATTGAGTTTCAACTTTTCATCAGTATTTTAAAACAGATTCTGCTGTCTTATAGCTTGCAGCGTGTTCTAAAATACAGGAAAAATGGGTGCATTCAGCATAAACGTCCATTTTAGAAAAAATAAATGTATATAATATTGACTGGAATACACTCACAACACCAGGAAGAGTAGAGGACAATAACAAAATACAAAGATGGCTTCTCTCCACTAATGCCGCAAAGAATGCCACCGCATTGAAAGGAGACAAAAGAAAAAGCCTCAGTTCATAGTGAGTCGATAATGTAGCTTGACCCTACTTTAACGACCATCATAGGCATAAAAACTTTTGTCCCTTTGTCGAGTGGGGAAATTATTTAGTTTCTATGTGTGATAACTAACTAATCACTTTAGTATGTGGTATAATGAGTTTAAATATAAGCAGGCCAACGATTGTTTCGTGGAAAATGATCCACTGCTTCAGGGCCTTATAAACCTGCAACATCAAACGTAGAAAGATTGATTGAATAAACACAGAAGCTTAGATTATGAGCTACTAGGAACAGAGAAAGTACCTGTATGTAATATGTTAACCATTTTGTTTGCACTATAGATAGGCAGTATATAATAATAATGTCCAAGTCGTACCATGATCTTTCCTCCCTGATTTGAACTCTTTCTGTGAAGAAATATTTACTGCAGAGTCTACTGCCTAATAATACAATGGTGTCTTTTTTTTTTTTTTTTAACTTGCGCATTATTTATATATTTTTGAGTTAATAAAATGTCTTGATTCTTGCCCTTTTCCTCTTTTCTCCAGTGTACATATTTAGGCTCTTAAATCTTGCTGATGCTTAGTTGCAGCCTTCAGAACTAACAAATCAATTTAGCAGGATGCACTTCATAGAACCTGAAACCTTTTCGGATTTATAATTTTTATTCATTTTCAAATTTTACATAAAGTGTACAAAATATTGAAATACAATTAATGAATACACAATATCACTTTTATATCTAATACATAATATTCTAAATATATTTTTATCCCCTCTCCCTCCCCCCACCCTTCTAATACTTTCCAATCATACATTACATATTGTATATCATATTATATCATATTGTGTAAAAGTTATTTTCATTACCCACCCCTTCATGTGTACCTGAAACCTTTTCAAGTGTACTGAGCAGATTTGTAAAAACCTGGTAAAAAAAAGTACAATCTAATTGTGTATGGTGGTCTGCAACTGAGTTTTGACCTGTATTTGGAAGTATTACTTCAATGTGTATGGCTGAAGTTTTTGATAATGAGAGTTTTGACGGCAGGCATATCTGATCTGCCATTTTCCTGCTCTAGTGTTATAGACCAGACATGTCAAACTCTGGCCTGCGGGCCAAATTTGGCCCAAAGGGTACTAAAATTTGGCCCGCCAAACAATTCCTGCTGTTGCTGAGATTTGGCCCGTCATTCCTTCCCTCCCTCCTTCAGGTGCAACGCAGTAACGCCAATATTAAAAGGAGCCGCGTTGAAATTGGAGCCCTGCTGCCGCCTTAGCATGCTCCCTCTGCCGCAGTCCTATACGTCAGAGGAGGGGCGGGACTGAGGCAGAGGCAATGTGCTGCGGCAGGGCTCCGATTTCGACGCGGCTCTTTTTAACATTGATGGAGCTGCGTTGTACCTGATGGAGGGAGGGAAGGAACGGTGGTTGTGCGCTGTTGGGCCCCTCTTTGGCCTCAGGCCCCCTCCCGCCTCAGTATCTGCGCGTTATCTCAGACCACTGGAGGGAGGTGCCTGTCTTCAGCTGCTGGGATGGAGGGAGGGAAGAAGAAAGAAGGGGCCCTGGCAAGCGAGTTATCAGAAGACAACCAGAGCCTGGGACCCCAACATGATCTGAATAATGACCAGACAACAAAAAGTAGAAAAAATAATTTTATTTTCTGTCAGATTTGAAATGTGTATCCTGCCAGAGCTGGTGTTAGACAGCAAGTGTGAACTAGGAACTAAAAGAGAGAGGAAAAGTCTTTCTTTTTAAAATTTATTTTGTTTACATCACAGAGTTAGCGTGGGGTTGGAGCGATTGTAACCCTATACTTCTACTAAGACTAAGGGGTCCTTGCATTTAGCGTGCGCTAAATTGGTTAGCGTACCTTAATAAAAAGACCCCTAAGTATCTTAGTAAAAAATTTGGCCTGTGACTTAGCCTATGTTTTAGATTTTGGCCCCTTATGTGATTGAGTTTGACACCCCTGCTATAGACCAAGTTTATTAAAAAGTTTGATGTACCGCTTAATCTGGCTTCTGGGCGGTGTACAATAGTTTAAAATAACATTATATAAGTTACACTCAGTAAAACATAGTTAAAAAGGAAAAAGACAGACGATACAGGGGTTCTAGACAAACTGGAAGAGAAGGTTAAAGGGGAGGAACTACAATCTTGAAAGGAAAGTCCAATAAAGGGAGAAACAAGACCATGCCTTATCTCAGGTTTCATCTTTCTTCCTCAGATGAAGCCATGCAGTTTGTTTGCATTGTAGTTCATGATTTAACAAATAACTGGGATTTATTTAAAACATTCATAAAGCGGCTCACAATAAACATACACAGTATAGGGTACTTCACATTGCCACAATCTTAAACTGAACCAATAAAAACCTAGAAGGCAAAAAAGAATGCTAGACATCATGTCTTTACAGGGATGAGGAATTTGTCAAGATATATCACCTTTGAACATCTATGGTGGCATTGTCCAAAGGTACAAGGTTTCTGGGACAAAGTGATGTCGTTTGTCTCAGAGGTGTTGGGACTATATATATTCCTAAAACTATGGAAGGATGCTTAGTGACAGCAAAAATAGGTTCACTTAGTGCTCACTATGGGCCATCTCCTGCTGGCATCTCACTGGAAAAGGTCGGATTTGCCGACCTTGGCAGCTTTCTTAGCTAAAGTATAATATATACCACAAATGTCCAAATTGACTGCCATAAGGAGGAATCATCTGACTCCTTATCATAAGATGTGGGATCCATATGAGACCTGGCAGAGTACCCGTTCTGATGCGGCAGTTGGTGATTTTATTTCTGGTTACTGATGTCCTGATTGCACTCATCATTTCTTGGGGGTGGGGGTTTTGGGGTGGAGGAGTTGGTTACGGAGGGGGGGTTAGTTGTAATATATACAGGTGCTTTGGAAGAGATACGGCACATCAGTTATGGCTTATCACTTGTGTTTTTGATGTAAGTGATTTTTTTGCTGTTGTAACTGTTTGCTTTTGTTAATACAAACTTTAAATAATAATAAAAAAAAAGATACATCACCTGCAATGAATCTAATCTTCTCATGTCAAGAAAAAAGCTTGTGCAAAAATGAGTTTTCAGTAATTTTCTGAACTGCAATAAAGTTTGAGATTCTGTGGAATTTCTGCATTTCTTGATTAGCTTTCAGGAGTTGATATTCCCTTCTTTAGGCCAAACACCTTCTGGTTTCTGTGCTGTTTGAGCTGCCAATACCTTGTATTACTTAACTATTTTTCAGTCATTTTTTGAAGTCTGAAATATTAAGAGACTAGAAGATGAAGAAATTAAGTCTGGCTCTTGGCATTTCTGTTTTGCAGCTGATGTTTCGTAAAATGCGAGGCTTGAGTGAATTTCCCGAAGACACCCAATCCATTGGCGATGTACTGTCTCACCTGACTTCTTCTGTAGATTTGGATTTTGGTTCTCATCGTCCCTTGCATGTCACAATGCTGCCTAATCCTTCACATCTAGAAGCAATCAATCCTGTTGCAGTTGGCAAGACACGGGGAAGACAACAGTCTCGGGAAGATGGGGACTACTCACCAGACAGTTCTGCCCAACCTGGGGACAAAGTTCTCTGTGTGCAGGTAACCCGATTACTAAAAATGATTTAGGAAGTTTTTTGTTACCATAGGCAGAGAATGAAAGACATTCTTCAACCGAACACATGAATGATGTTGGAAGGAAGTTGACTCATCTAAACAAACACATTCCATTTTGAAGCAAAGTTTCATGCTTCTCATATTTTCGTGTGTGTATGTATGTGTGGTTTTTAATAAGGGAGAATTTTTTGTCTGCTTTAGCCTTTAATTGTGTATCACCCAGGAACTGCACAAGTGTATATTTGCATTGTAGGACCTGCCTTCTACAGCCAGCTTGCAGCCCTCTTTAGAGAAGACATATTAAAATCTTATTCTTTATTGACTGCCAGACCAGTCCGGTACTAATGAGTTATGCCCACTAGTCATCAGATGGGAGAAAGACCAATCGGTTGTGAGCTCTGTCCTATAAAGGGTACCACACAATAGAGAATGACACAGTGACAAAATTCGTCACCCTTCCCGTCCCTGCTGATAACCGCAGGAAACCATCTCGTGTCATCCTTGTGTCTTATCTCAACCTAGTTCCTTCTACACCAGCATTCTTTAATGCAAATCTTGAGGGTCAGTGGCTGGAAACTATCCCGTGACATTCTTTAGTGTCTTATCTCAACCTTGGTCCTTCTACGCCAGCATTCTTTAATGCAAACCTTGAGGGTCAGTGGTTGTTGCCCATTCATACTCTGATTCTTCCTCTCTCCTTAAAGAATGATATGGAGATGGTTTCTCACGGTTATCCACGGGGACGGGAACGGTGATGAATTTTGTCACCATGCTATTCTCTACTACACAGTCATAGTTCAGTAGAATTTCTCTGTCTCCAGCAAATGATTGATGGGCATACATACTGTGCAGTGATTCTAAACTAATATTAGTTGTTGGACCAGTTGAAAAACTGATAGACCACTAGATCTTGGAGGGCAGGAATGGAATTTAAGATCCAGAGTGAGGGCCACTAGTGTGGGGATACTTGAAGGAGTCCCCCCCCCTTTTTTTATTTTGCAGTACTTGGGCTGGCAGGCTCAGGTTTAAAGTGTTCTGCCTTCCTTCCTCCCTCTCTTTTGCTCTGAACAATATTTTGTATTAATAAAGAAAAAAAAAACCAGCAGATAACAGTCTCAACTGAAGGGAGCCAGGCTGAGAGCAGTAGTTTTCCTGTCAATGGTGGCTAGGTTCAGGAGAGCTTTAGCAAGTGGCTAGGCAATGAAGGGCTAGGATTAGTATAGCACAGGGAGTAGTGCTGAAGAGATTTGCTGGAAGGCAGTGTGCATAATGGGACAGTTGCTAACAGTGAAGGAAATATTGTCTGAGAGGGTGAAATGCTTTTCTGCTGTGATGACCACCGGACACTGGTTTGCGCTGTGGTAGGATAGCAGAATGGTTGAAGCCTGGGGGAGCCTTGCTTGGGACAGTTTGGAAGGAAATGGCTGGGCTTCAGACAGAGTGCCTAGCACATTTTTAAGTCATATCACATAGAAACCAAGGGAACATTTTAACTTCTGCCATTTCTGATGGCCTCTGAGCATTTTCAGCTGAAGCTATGGTTGAGGAGGGCCTTGCAGGAGCTTGACTTGTCTGGGAGTTGGGAGTCTTGGGAAATTCAGCAGGGAAATTGGGACCCTTGGAAGCTGGGGGACCTCTTCTCCAGAATATACTCTTCTCTTGTATAAGACAGTTTTATTGATGTCGGCTCAGGGAGACCAACGTGGACAAGATCTCAGTCTGGGGCAAAGGGTCTGGAGAAGCCTAGACAGCTTAAAAGACCTAGTCTAGATGCACTAGTGGACTGGATTTCCCAGTCAGTTGTGTTTGCTGGCACATCTGAGCAGGCAGTGTTCCTAGTGTAGCATCAAGAAGGGGGTTCCAGGGCTTGCTTCTCTGGAAGTAGAAAAGCTTTTAGTAGGAGAAGATAAATGAGCCTAGAGGATTGTGTGATGCAGTAGTTGGAGCTACAGCCTCAGCACCCTTGGGTTGTAGGTTCAAACCCCATGCTGCTCCTTGTGACCCTGGGCAAGTCACTCAGTCCTCCATAGCCTCAGGTACATTAGATACATTAGAATCCAGATCACATCCTGCTGAATTCTCCAGTATTTTTAAAAAAGGTTCTGCCAAACTCAAAATCTTTTGTAAAATACCTAGACCACCACCAGCAAAAATCTGGATATTTGCCGTCATATCCAGAGGATTTCTCAGTTCACTTTCCCTGATCTGCGTAAAATGGATCTTATAATGACTAAATCATAGATAACATGGAATTTTCTGCAGAACACCCATCATGAAGCTGAACAGGCTACACTGTAGTATGGTTTAGAAAAAGAACTTAAAATGGACTTTGTATAATTTTATGATTTACTGTGTGCATTTGTTTTAATTTAGCTGTAAATGTTAGTCGTGACCTGCTTGCATGCAATGAGATATGCAGATCCATCCTAAACGTTCTCCTCATTTTTTAAAGATATGCTTCATCCAAATTCGCCGTATAGAATTTGTCACAGTTCTTCGCCTTTTCTTTCATACTGTAGGTTCATGGTGACGCTTCTTTCTCTGGTCAAGGGATTGTCCCTGAAACGTTTACACTTTCTAATCTCCCCCATTACAGAGTTGGTGGAAGCATTCATCTGATAGTCAATAATCAGCTGGGTTTCACCACCCCAGCAGACAGGGGGAGGTCTTCCTTACACTGCAGTGACATTGGTAAGTCTGAGTGCCTTCTGCCACTTGTTCCTGATTCTTGACTTTGGACTGAAGCTCAATTAATGCAAAGTGAAATTAGTTTGCTTCTGGTTACCTAAATTATACTGTAACATTTTAGTCGGTTTATAAATTTTTTTGAAAAAATCTTTGGAAAAATGAAGTTTACCTCCTGGCATACTTTTTTGGCTGAGGTGCTGGAGTTTCTAAACTTTCATGTTCACATAAAGCTCTGAAATAGAGAGTTGCGCGGGGACAGAAATCCCACCCGTCCCCGCCAAAGTCCCTCCCACCCCCCATCTTCCCCATGTCTTTTCAGGGTCATTCTCCCCCCCCCGTCTTCCCCATGTCCTTTCAGCGTAATTCCCCCCCCCGTCTTCCCCATGTCCTTTCAGCGTAATTCTCCCCCCCCCGTCTTCCCCATGTCCTTTCAGCGTCATTCTCCCCCTATGTCTTCCCCATGTCCTTTCAGCGTCCTTCTCCCCCTCTGTCTTGCGTCCTTCTCCCCCCCTTCTTCCCTATGTGCTTTCAGCGTCCTTCTCCACCCCTTTGTCTTCCCCAGTGCTTTCAGCGTCCTTCTCCCCCCCTTCTTCCCCATGTGCTTTCAGCGTCTTTTCCTCTCCATTCCACCTTTCCTCCCTTTCTCTCTCCCTGCCCCTTACCTTCGTGGCGCTTCCCCGCCCGCCCGACAACAGAACAGGCCCGGTCTGACAAACCTCCCTGCCCTGTAGCCGCGAATCTAAATTACCTTCTTACAGCAGTATTGAAGCTGCTGTAAGAAGGTAATTTAGATTCGCGGCTACAGGGCAGGGAGGTTTGTTGGACCGGGCCTGTTGTCGGTCGGTCGGGGGAAGCGCCACAAAGGTAAGGGGACCTGACCGGCTGTGCACCCCCCCTAAGGCTGCACCCGGGGCGGACCGCTTTCCCCACCCCCCTCTTGGTACGCCACTGCCTTTCCCTACCTGCCCTGCCGCAGCACACAGCCGACCGGAAGTCTTTCCGATGTCGGCGCTGACATCGGAGGAAGAGAGGGCTTTGCTTAAGCCCTCCCTCCGACATCAGCGCTGACATCGTGGAAGACTTCCGATCGGCTGTGTGCTGTAGCAGGGCAGGTAGGGAGAAGACGAGCCTCGCGAGTACATCCAACCCCGCAGGAATCTCGCGACCCTAGGGGGCATCCCCACGGGATCCCCGTGACCCGAGGGATTCCCGTCGTCCCCGCTCCCGTGCAGCTTTCTACTCTGAAATGCTTCTGGTTTTAGGCTGCATGATAGAAAGGAAGGAATTGGTTATCTTTCTGATCTTTGTTAATAATTTCCTAGTGTCTGCTGCTTCTTCCTAGCACCTTCATACTTTTGGCAAAAAAAACCCATATAGATCAAAGCGTAATAAATGCACTGTAGTAGTATTAATACTAGCAGGGACTGTGAAGTCTAAGCAATGTATCAATACAGTCAACTTAAGGCATCAGGTAGACCGACATTCTGCCTCTGTACTTATAGCACTAAAATAATACTGTAGCACACTAAAATGAAAATTTCATGTATTACCGTATTTTCACGTAGATAACGCGCACCCGTGTAAAACGCGCACACGGGTATAGCACGCGGAAACGCACACGGGTATAGCACGCGGAAAACACAAATTTATGTACAGAAATTTTTATATACCGCGCACACCCGTATACCGCGCATGCTGCCCGACTCTCCTTTCGCCCGCCCCGACTCTCCTCTGGCCACCCCGACTCTCTCTTCGCCCGCCCCGACTCTCCTCTCCCCCTTGAAGTCCTGTCCCCACTCTGAAAGCCTGATGCCCCTCGACGTCCGATTCACCTCCCCCCCCCCCGCAGGACCGCTTGCACCCCCACCCCGAAGGACCGTTCGCACGCACCCGCACCCCCACTCCGAAGGACCGCTCGCACGCACTCCCACCCGCACCCCCACCCTGAAGGACCGCTTGCACCCCCACAGCCTCCCGACCCCCCCCATCATGTAGAAGCTCCTACCGGTGTCCTGCTGCTTCCTCTTGGCGGTCCCGACTCCCCAACACGATCGGGGCAAGAGGGAGCTTATGCCCTCTTGCCCCAGCCAACCGCGGCACCCCCGACACGATCGGGGCAAGAGGAAGCTCAAGCCCTCTTGCCCCCCCCCCCCGACTCCCCGACACGATCGGGGCAAGAGGGAGCCCAAGCCCTCTTGCCCCGCCGACTCCCCAACTCCCCGACAATATCGGGCCAGGAGGGAGCCCAAGTCCTCCTGGCCCTGGTGACCCCCCCCCCCCGCTAGTTCGGGCCAGGAGGGAGCCCAAACCCTCCTAGTCACGGCGACCCCCCACCCCGCACTACATTACGGGCAGGAGGGATCCCAGGCCCTCCTGCCCTCGACGCAAACCCTCCTCCCCCCAACGACCGCCCCCCCAGCCGACCCGCGACCCCCCTGGCCGACACCCCCACCCCCCTTCCCCGTACTTTTGTGTAGCTGGCCGGACAGACGGGAGCCAAACCCGCCTGTCCGGCAGGCAGCCAACGACGGAATGAGGCCGGATTGGCCCATCCGTCCCAAAGCTCCGCCTACTGGTGGGGCCTAAGGCGCCTGGGCCAATCAGAATAGGCCCGGGAGTCTTAGGTCCCTCCTGGGGGCGGGGCCTTGGGCACATGGTCGGGTTGGGCCCATGTGCCTCAGGCCCCGCCCTCAGGCGGAGCTTTGGGACGGATGGGCCAATCCGGTCTCATTCCGTCGTTGGCTGCCTGCCGAACAGGCGAGTTTGACTCCCGTCTGTCCGGCCAACTACACAAAGGTACAGGGAAGGGGGGGTGGGGGTGTCGTGGGGGTCGCGGGTCGGCTGGGGGGGCGGTCGGAGGTTCTTGGGGGGGGGGCGGTCGTTGGGGGGAGGGGGGTTTGCGTTGAGGGCAGGAGGGCCTGGGATCCCTCCTGCCCGTAATGTAGTGCGGGGTGGGGGTAGGGGGTCGCCGTTGCCAGGAGGGTTTGGGCTCCCTCCTGGCCCGAACAACTAGCGGGGGGGGGGGGGGGTCGCCAGGGCCAGGAGGACTTGGGCTCCCTCCTGGCCCGATATTGTCGGGGAGTTGGGGAGTCGGCGGGGCAAGAGGGCTTGGGCTCCCTTTTGCCCCGATCGTGTTGGGTGTCAGGACCGCCAAGAGGAAGCAGCAGGACACCGGTAGGAGCTTCTACATGATGGGGGGGGGTCGGGAGGCTGTGGGGGTGTGAGCAGTCCTTCAGGATGGGGGTGCGGGTGGGAGTGCGTGCGAGCGGTCCTTTGGGGTGGGGGTGCAGGTGCGTGCGAGCGGTCCTTCGGGGTGGGGATGTGAGCGGTCCTGCAGGGGGGGTGAATTGGACGTCGGGGGGAACTATGTAAAAAAAATTTTGTACAACGCGCTCACGCGTATATCGTGCAAGGGTATGCGCGGTACGTAAAAACCACGTATAACGCGCACGTTATATGCGAGAAAATACGGTATATAAAACAGCTAATTAGTAGCTTCATCGCATGACTCTAGTCCTAATATTTTTGGAATGAGTAAACAAGTGATTCAAAGAAAGGTGAAACAAGTGGACAAAGAAAGGTGAAAAATAACCTTTGGAAAAGAAGCCCAATGCTTTTTTTTTCCCCTCTAGGTAAGATAGTAGGTTGTGCAGTGATACATGTCAATGCAGATGATCCTGAAGAAGTTGTACGAGCTGCACGGTTGGCCATCGAGTACCAACGCCGGTTCCGCAAGGACGTGATTGTAGACTTATTGTGCTACAGGCAGTGGGGTCATAATGAGCTAGATGAACCATCTTTCACGAACCCTGCTATGTACAGAGTCATCAGGTATGTTGTGTGGGCTTTCGGTTCATTATTCAGCAAGTTTCTAATATGCAGATCTTACCCAGAATAATAATGTGGATTTCTGGATAGCAGAGAGTATGAAGACATTTCTGGTCACATTACAAAGATGTTCTGGGAGTATTCTGAAGTCTCATATTCTAGTTTTAGACATGGATGCATGTAATAGACACACTACCAGTACACTTATTTTACACCCTTGCTAAACACTGCAAGAACTACATAGCTAAACAACAAATCAGTCTTCGGATACCTTCTGTCAAAAAAGTCTGGGTTTGTGCTGTTGATTAGTAGATCTATATGTTGCCAGATAGATGCCTTGATTAAAATAAACCAATGCTAGGAGATGGTCCCCCTTCGGCCACCCCTTCATTACCTCCTATTGAATGTTAATCTTCGGGCCCTCAGAAATGCCACCAGATGTTCAACAACCTTTCATAACAACTGGCTTTATGCATTCATTCTTCACCGGTCACTTTTAACTTTTAACATTATTTGCTATGCTAAATTTAAATAGAATGTATTAAGCCTTCAATTTTGCAAATTGATTTGATTTATCTACTATGTTCAAACTTAACTTAGGTGGTGAGTGGTAAGGGACAAATACGCCGACATGTTTCACCCTTAGGGGGGTTTCCTCAGGGCTACAATCCCTAAAACAAAAAAAACGATCTTAATAATAGTAAAACATACTTCTATTGAAAGTTCAACCAATTCTACTTCGTTTATATTCTTACCTTAAGTTGAAGGTTGAAGGTTTAATACATTCTATTTAAATTTAGCATAGCAAATAATGTTAAAAGTTAAAAGTGACCCGGTGAAGAATGAATGCATAAAGCCAGTTGTTATGAAAGATTGTTGAACATCTGGTGGCATTTCTGAGGGCCCGAAGATTAACATTCAATAGGAGGTAATGAAGGGGTGGCCGAAGGGGGACCATCTCCTAGCATTGGTTTGATATATACCTTCTACTAAACTGAATATTTTGAAACGCAAGATATCAATTGATTAAAATAAAGACAAATCTTTCAACACAACATTTTATTAATTTTTTTACTCATTTAGGCTTAATTTTCATTTGTCAGTTTGGTTTTATTTTTCTCAAAGAAATAACATTCAAAGAGATAAACAATATTCTCTTATTTTATTTATCTTTATTTATTTAGACAAATTCCTGGAGGAAAAGTCCATAGTCTGTTATTATGACATGGGGGAAGCCTCTTCTTGCCCTGGATCAGTAGCACAGAATGTTGCTACTCTTTGGGTTTTGGCAAGGTACTGGTGACCTGGATTGGCCACCGTCAGAATGGGCTACTGGGCTTGAAGGACCATTGGTCTGACCCAGTAAAGCTATTCTTATGTTCTTAAGTTTATCATTCTACTTTTTCTATACTAAAATAAAAGTAGTAAAGCAATTTTTCTGTGGATTTACCACACTGTATGGGGCAAGGCCCTATCATGTTATGGGAGTTCACACAGTAACATGATTAAGAGCGATACTGCCCAGGGTATATAAGCATATGCTCTCTATACACATAAGTTTCTCTGACCTGGATGGAAGTGTTCCAAGGAGTGGAGTTTGGACTATGCACATGATTTAGAAAACGTGTAGATGTGTGCCCAAAATAAAAAAGGGAAATATTTCCAAGCTGCTAAAGAGCATGTGTAAATATGTGCACGTTCTTTCTGTATGGAAAATTTCAAAGGGTAAGTGTGCTGGTACTTCCCTTTGAAAACTGGTGCACATACCTTTTATAGAAGTTAAGCAACTGTTAAGTTACCTTCAGAATGTTCAGTAAAAATGAATAAAAATATGAAAAGGCTGAACTACTTGGCCAAATAAGGGTTGTTATATAATCATAATCATAATTTTATTCTTATATACCGCCAAAGCCGTGGTAGTTCGAGGCGGTTTACAACAAAGAAGAGCTGGACAAACAGCGAATACAGATACAATGCAAGATTATCAAAATACAGGAGAGCATGATACAGAGGTGAGGCAAGAGATTTTGGGAACAATTCGGTTAGGGTTGAAGAGGAGAGGCTTGAAAGGACTTGGTTACAAATTGGTTAAACAAGTTTGTTTTTACAAGTTTTCTGAAACTTAGATAGAATGAGGAGTGCGTGATAATGTTACCCAGCCAGTCGTTCAGTTGACCTGCTTGGAAGGCAAGTGTTCTGTTCAGGTATCTTTTGTAACGGCAGGTCTTCAGTGTTGGATGGTTAAACAGATGGACTGTGCGTGTGGGTCTGAATGGACATTCTAAGTTGAAATGGGGAACCAAGTATAAGGGGGCCGAACCTAGAATGGATTTGAAACAGAGGCAGGCAAATCTGAACACCACTCTCGCTTCGAGGGGCAGACAGTGAAGCTTTTGGTAATAGGGAGTTAGGTGTTCCCATTTTTTTAACCCCAAAATCAATCGGATTGCCGAGTTTTGGATGATTCGGAGTCTTTGAGTGATTTTTTTGAAAGACCCCAGATAAATGATGTTACAGTAGTCGAGTGAGCTTAGAATGGAGGATTGTACCAGTAAGCGGACTGAGATAGTATCGAAGTACTTTCTGATGGTTCTCAATTTCCTAAATACAAACAAAGTTTACAGAGAAAGTTTGGCAGTTTTAAAGAACGCAATGCCTTGATGTCTTTTGGCCATTAGCCCTGAAGCAGTGGATGTACTTATTGCCCACGAAACGCTGGCCGCGTCGGCGGCATAGCCATTGCACAGTCATTATAGGATTTTCAAGCTATAATGAAAACTGCTTAAGATAAGTAATTTAGTTACCTTTAACTTCTCTACCTTTGCGAGTATAGCAATGTTAAACAATATTTAGTCACAGCAGGGTTGTAACAGTAGATTATTTTCCTTAGGGTCTATTTATGAAAAATTCTAAGATCAACCACAATAAAATTTAAAAAGAAGTTTTAAGTATAGACTTTAAGGTTTAAACCTATATTATAAAATTAAAAATATTAAAAAATTAAAAAGAATAATAAATTAAGAGATTCTACAAGTTCCAGGTTTTTCTGGCCTATGATTGGAGCATGGAGTGGTAATACTATGCTGACAGTCTAGTCCATGATAGGACTTTGCGTAGGCTCCAATTCTGAGGCCTTTTCCTGGATTAATAATTTTTGCTTGTATTTCTCGCATTTAGTGGGATATAGCCTCTTGTATGAGTAATGGTTCTCAATTTCCACAATGTTGAGAAGCCTCTTCTGACCAGCAAGTCTGTGTGCGCTTCAAGGGTAAGGTAGCAATCCAGAGTAGCTCCCAGAATTTTTATGGAATCCGCAATCGGAAAGTTTGAATTTTTATGGAATCCGCAATCGGAAAGTTGCCTTTTAAAATTGCTTGATGATATGCACAAGATTTTCCACTGAACTACTGCTTTTAGCCTATGTTCCCAGTGAGGAATAAGGAGGAAAAAAATTGCTCTTGTGCGATAGCTTCCCTTGTATCCAGACCACTCCAAATGAATGGGTTATACTCCTCTATCAGCAGATGGAGACAGAACAAATGCTTGTGAGCCTTGCCTGTGGAGGGCACTGTGCAGCCAGCAGCTTCTCAGTTTTATCCTGTATCAAAGCAAACATAGCCCTTCCCACAGTTTAACCTCCTAGGAAGAAAGGGAAGCACTGCACACTGTCTCATTCTCCCTCAGAAGACTAAAGATAACACTTGAAAATTACCAACCAAGCAACTTATTTATTTATTTTTAACATTTCTATTCTGCTTAAAACCTAAGCAGATTACAATAAAACAGACACAAAAATATTACATATCAACCTAACAACAACAATTGCCAGTTCCACAAACCCTTCCAACAGTCTTATCTGCACAGTTTTCTCTTTCAAGGCCACCTCAACTTTGATAGAATGCTTGCACAAAACAAATGAGTTTTCAGATCTTTTTTTTTTTAAAGATTTGACATCCCTGCTTAATCTGAAATAACCAAGCAAGCAATTTCACAACTGTGGACCTGCCACTGATATTGCTGTCATTTGCGTTCTCTTATCTAATGTGTTTCTTCAACAGACTCAATTAACAGTTTCATTGCTGACTGGCAGGCTGCCGTCGGCCTCTGCATCACGTTCCCTCTGCTGTGATGCCGCCCCCCTACGTCAGAGGAGGGGTGGGACCATGGCAGAGGGAACGTGCTGCAGAGGCTGACGGCAGCCTGCTGGGATTGCTACAGCACTGGCGATCCTCTGCAGGCTGCCGTAATTAGCTTTGAAGGTGAGACTGGGAGGCCAGGGGGGAAGCCGGGGGAAACATGCAGTCCTTGGTGGGGGGCCCTGGTGTAGAAGTACAAGGAGGGAGGGAAGGGGAGTCCAAAGAGACATGCATTTGCCAGACTAAGGGGGGAGGGGAAGAAATAATGAGTCTAAAAACAGAGGCGAGGGAGAGAGATGGTGGACAATGGGATGGATCAGAAAGGGAGAGAAGTTGGACACAAGGGATAGTGTGGTGGTGGGTGGGGGGGATAGAGATACTGGATAGGAGAGAAGTTGGGAAGAGAAAGAGAGAGATGGTGGACCCTGGGGTGGTGGGGAAGGAGGGAGGGAGAGATGCTGGATGAAAGGGTAGTTGAGAAAGAGGAGAGAAGGTGGATCTGGGGATGGTGGGGGTCCATCACAGCAGTTGCAGGGATGGACCCCACCACGCTCAAATATGTTACTGGTCCTATTGAGGTAGAAGAAGATATCTTTTTCCTTACAGGACCTACGGCAACAAGAGGGCATCGGTTGAAACTCAGGGGTGGGAGATTTCATAGCAAGACTAGGAAGTATTTCTTCACCGAAAGGGTGGTTGATCGTTGGAATGATCTTCCACTTCAGGTAATTGAGGCAAGCAATGTGCTTGATTTTAAGAAAAAATGGGATAAGCATGTGGGTTCACTTTGAGGAAGTGCTTAGGGGGGAGAGTCCTTAGAGTGAACAGACTATGTTTCTATACCAGACCTCCAGGGGAGGGGAGGGAAACGGACAGAGCGGACAGAGATGGAAGATGGATGGTTAGCACGGAAAAAGGGTAGGAGACCCTGGCAAGCGAGTTATCAGAAGACAAACAGAAACCAGATCCTGGTATCGATATGATTTGAATAATGACCAGACACCAAAAGGTAGAGAAAAATAATTTTATTTTCTGTTTTGTTACAATATGTCAGATTTGAAATGTGTATCCTGCCAGAGCTGGTGTTAGACTGCGAACATGAGCTAGGACTTAACAGAGAGGGCCCCTGTGGGTAGGAAAGGGAAAAGGGGGTGGGGTGGGTGAAAGGCTATAAAATAAACCCTCCAGGATGTTTAAAAAAACACCCAATAGGCAGGAAAATCGAATTGAAAAATCGATTCAATAGACAGAATTGAATCAAATTTTTTTTTTCCTGAATCTGGTAGCACTACTGCATATCTGCCTTGAAGTACTGTGAATAGGCCCTAAATGCCACTCTTGATGCTGATCATGGCTGGCACAGATTCAACTTGCAGGAGCTCCCTCCTGCTAATAAAACTGCCGCTCTCTATGGCACTCATACCTCTTCGCTCCCCAGACACATGGCCTGACTCAAACCATGAGGCAATTCAGCAGTACTCAGTTTGCTTTACCTCTTCTCTGGAAGCTGCTCTTACCATTTACTTGCTGCTTTATCATTCATTCATTCATTCAGCGTCCCTGAAGGCTATACGGGTGGAGAGGAGGAAGCACTTCATGAAATAATACAGAAGATAAAGATGTATGGTGTAGAAGAGGGATCTGAAATCAACCAGGCAGAGTTCAACAGAGCCATCATTCAGCTGGGTCCGGGAGTTTACTCCCAGATTCATTCCAGTGCTGCATTGGATGCCCACCTACCATCTGCTGGAGATAGAAGAAAAACAGAGGAGCTGCTGTCTGCATTGTGTTCTGACTAGACCAGGGCTCACAAACATGTAGAGGGGCATAGCCCATTTGTCTGGACTAGTCTGTTGGACGATAAGGAAATAACCTTCAGGAACTTGTTAACAGGAACCAGAAACAGTAAAATTGTCGAGGATAGGGTCAGAGAGAAACGGGGACTGGTAGACGTGCTCGACTTCAAAAGTCGATGAGACAAACAGGTGGGGGTGCTACAGAGTTATGCATAAAGGATGGGTACACCAGGGAGGGAGGGTTCTCGAGTGGGCAGACTTGTTGGGCCACCGGCCCTCTTCTGCTGTCTTATTCTATGTTTCTATGTACATAATCCAGGAAGGTCCCTGCTGAACCAGCCAGGAATATAGGCTAAGAAAGGGGTTACATACAAGTATACTAGTCTACTCGAGAGGGAAGAGAACATCCAATACAAACAGATTAGCTAACAGTAAACTATCCAGCACTAAAGGGAAGAGAATCTGTGAAGCTGCAGAGTAGCACTTCAGAAATGACCAGCTTGGATAGTACAGGAAGGTATAAGCCAGCAATTAAGAACATACTTGCCTTTAGCCACTCCTCATTTCACATTCTGCTATCAAAAGTGCTGAATTTGCACTGGTTCTTCTTACTTCAACAGGGCACGTAAGAGCATTCCAGACAGCTATGCAGATCGTTTGATTACAGAAGGTCTCATGACTGAAGAAGAAGCCTCGGAGTTAAAGACCTCCTATTATGCTAAATTAAATGAACATCTTGCTAACATGACATTGTATAGCCCACCATCTACAAACCTGCAAGCTCACTGGAGCAATATGGTAGAGTCCTCTGCTAGGATCACCTCCTGGGACACTGGTGTACCTGTACAGCTTCTAAAGTACATCGGTGCCAGATCTGTGGAAGTGCCAGAAGAATTCCAGCTGCATAATCACCTGCTGAAGACACATGCTCAGGTTTGTACACTTTCCACTGTTACCTAGTTACTCTTTCTCTGCCAGCTTTTTGAAGAGAGATGTTGGGAAAGGCTTTTCTGGTGTCAAGTGGGTGTGACTGATTGTGAAGCCCAGACGTAGCAACAGCATGCTAGGCAATTTGCTTTTGGGTTGCAGTTTATGTTCAAACAAAACAAGATTAAACAGACTAAACATAGCAAAGTCGAGTAAGAAACAATGGATATCAGCAACCACAGAGAGAAACGGACATCATCATTTTATAAATAATATGCAAAAATCACCTACCCAACTATTCCCCACTAACAGACCTAGGTCCATATGCAAAACCAAGCACACCAAGGCCCTGGACTCTTATGAGCCCTGGAGTAGTCTGTACAAAAAGAACCCCCCCCCAAAAAAAGCAAACTGAGAACATCCCACCACCCAAAGCGCTGTTTCATTGCCAAATTCAAACAAGCCTCCATCCTCCAGAACTATCCCCACCCCCCAGGTACTCTCCTTCCACCCCCCACCCCTCGGTACTGGGTTGCAGTTTTCATTAGCATGCGCAGCTGCAAATCTTCAGTGGGAATCTTTCCACATACTTTCCCTATGAAAAATTTCTTACAGAGTTTGCAGTTGCTAAGTGCCCACAGGCTTTACGTCTGCAATTTACATCGGAGACAGAGTAGAAATTGCCACAAAACAATGTGCATGTAATTGAGAATCAAATCTACTCATTCTCTTTCAGTATCATTGCCCTCTTCTCACCTCCAGGGACACCTCCCCTCAATACAGTTAAGATTATGTAAAGACCAGCTTTCAGCCAAGCTTGCTAATCCATGGTGCTTTCTCTAAATACTTCAGTGCTGTGAGTTGCCTGGAAAGTTGTGGTATGGTATCTGATTCAGGAAACTTTATTGGCTTGACGTTCGCGCATGGGTTGTCAGTGTTGTTTTACTTAGGATGTATTATGAGATGTCCTATTTTGTTGCTATAGGAGTGAATTCTATGTCCATATATATGTGTGTATGCTGGGTATGGAAGAATCATTTGGATTCATGATGTCATGGCAGCCTACTACATCTTGACTAGTTGATTGGAAAATCTATTTAACATGACTTTATCCAAACACAAACTTGCCTCTAGCAGTTTTACAGTATATGCAACTTTGTCTTCTATATGCCAAGCTTTACTTATCACAAACGGTATTATTTTCTTTCCCTTAGCTATTCACATCTGACAGTAGATATCATTACTTCCTTAACATCCCCATCAGACCAGTCCAGAACCTGTGGGTTATGTCTGTTAACCAGCAGATGGAGACAGACAGAGAACTAAAATAGTTCTGTGTGATTCATAATTACTGGATACTAGGGCCAATCTTTGGGGTTAATGCCCAAGAAAAGGATCTGGGTGTCATCGTAGACAATACGATGAAACCTTCCACCCAATGTGTGGGGGCGGCCAAAAAAGCAAACAGGATACTAGAAATAATTTTTTAAAAGGATGGTTAACAATACTAAGAATGTTATAATGTCCCTGTATCGCTCTATGGTGCGACCTCATCTGGAGTATTGCATTCAATTCTGCTCTCCTTATCTCAAGAAAGATATAGTAGCGCTAGAAAAGGTTCAAAAAAAGAGCAACCAAGATGATAAAGGGGATGGAAAGCCTCTTGTACAAGGAAAGACTAAAAAGGTTAGGGCTCTTCAGCTTGGAAAAGAGATGGCTGAGGGGAGATATGATTGAAGTCTATAAAATCCTGAGTGGAATAGAATGGGTACAAGTGGATCGATTTTTCACTCTGTCAAAAATTACAAAGAAAATCAGCAGGTAAGGACCTAATTTTTCCTTAATTCACTCTACCTTTTTCTAACGTTATTATTGCCCTTAGACTTATACGCTGTTAAATTTCTTCTCAGGTTTTTAAGAAAATATATTGACATGAATACGTTAATTATGACAACTCAGGTAGAACAGTAAACACATCATCTGTTTGTTTTGTCAGTCGAAATACTGAGTATCTAAGGTTGTACAGTGCCCTTAAGGGCTGAATCATAGAAAACTATTATACTTATTTGCCTCCATCTGGCAAAGGCCATAACCCACAGGCTTTGGACTGGTCTGATGGGACTAAAGAAAGAAATTAGCAGATGTGAAGGGGCATTTTCTATATGATGTCTAAGTCCTAGTGTGGATGTTTTTGTGAAGTACGTCTCAAGTATTGGTTAGAGAAAATGATAATTTTTCGAAACCACAAAAGTCTGTTATTTTTTTGACTATGACCTTTCTAGATGTGTTTGCCCTAATGTGTCTTATCTATTTTGATCATTTTTGAAAACCAAAGCGTCCAAATGAAAAACACACAAAACAAGCCATTTGGATGTAAGAGGGGCCAGCATTTTTAGTAGACTGGCCACACAGACATACCAGAAGAACAGTGGGGCACCCTAGGGGGCATCACAGTGAACGTCACATAAAGGGTCCCAGGTTCACATCTTACCATAAACCCCTTGCATTGTTTGGGTAACCCGCCCAAACTCCCCCAAAACCTACTGGACCCATCTACCACTTCAGTAGCCCTTATGGCTGCAGGTATTCACTATATGTCAGTACAGTAGGGTTTTGATGGGCTCACACTTTCCACCACAAGTGTACTAGTTAGTGGGGAATGGGCCTGGGTCTCCTTGGAGTCCACTGCAATGACCTACCAGGATACTCCAAACACCTGCTTGCTGCTCTAATAGGACTGGCTATAACATTTGGAACTATATTTAGATTTCTATCCCGTCCTCCCGTGATCTCAGCATGGATTACATAAGCACATCCACAGTAGATTACAGTAGACACATACAGTCAGTTATATTAGACATTCACGGTAATCATGGTAGCTTAGGACATGACAGGTTGCAGTGAGATATTTATAGCAACCCAGGAGCTTTTTCTTGTTAATTAAGGACATGACCGATTGTATAACAGCGTTCGGCGGAAGAAGAGAGTATAGGGGAACTGTTTTTCTGGAGGGAGTTCATCAATGAGTTCAGCGATCTGATATGTGCAGCTGTGGGACAAAATGGCTATAGGAGCACTTAATGTATGTACTGTTTCCTTCACATCTTTGGGGGGTAGGATGGGGTTTAGTGACCACTGTGTGTGGGGGAGGGTCATGCTTATAACTACCCAGTTGTCATATGGTCAGTTTGGGCATTTTTTAGGCACTTATTTGTATTCAAAACAGGTCTAGTTGCAAGTGTCCAAATTGTGCCCTGGACGTTTTGTAAAATGACCAGGTCCTAAGCCTACCCTTGTTCTGCCCAAACCATGCCCCCTAGGTGAACAGCATAGAAAATAGGTTTAAAAAATGATGGTTTGAACGTTTTGGTAATTTAACCATCCAAGTGCCACTTTATACCATTTTTGGATGCTTAATCTGTTTGAAAATGAGCCCCTCCTAGAATCTAATTTCTCCATCCTCTTGTCTGACTTATGCTTGGGAAAGACTGCATTCAAAATTCTTTTATCCATTTATTTGCAGTAATAGATGCTTACATGTGTAAATCGGCATCTGCGCCCTCTCAATGAACCTGAAAGTGCATATTTAATTCTACAACATATATATGTTACAGGTGTGGATGAGGGAGGAAAAGCATGCACACAGTTTGTATTGTTCAAATTCTGCACATGGGAGGGAAGGTAGCACTAACTGCAGAAATTCAGATACAAGTGACTGTGCAGACTTTGTTCCTGCAACAGTTCTGGCAATAAACATTTGTTTTGAAAATTGTTGCAAACGTCATGGTCAGTTTGAAAATTGCCTCCTGAATCAATACTGAAGCAAATCCAACTTGGAAGTGCCAGTACGACCACAAATATTAAACCTAACATCTTATTTTTGCAGAACATATTAGGGATGCTTTCTGTTTGTATAATTTATATTCTACCTTCCATGAAAAGTTCACTTCAGATGGGTAGTTTTACTTTAAATCTTTTTTTTATTTTAATTATTATTATTGGCTGTCCAAACTAACAGTACCACCACTATGAAATACAGTGCAAACAAAAGAAAAACACAGCCATGTTCCATTACAATGATCAATAAAATAACCAATACAAACTGCTTCACCCACCCTCAAGTCATTGGATGCAGTGGATGGTTTTATCAGGCACTTCCAGTGTGGGAGGTGCTTCAGGCCTGCTGTGGTACTGCGACAAGAACACAGAGATGGATTCCCAGTAATTATAAATATTTGACCCATTCTGAAACATAAGCCTGTTTTTTGTTTTTTATTAAATCTTTATTCATTTTTTAATTTACATCAAGTGTACACTAAACAAACAATTATAGTACATCATCACTTGAAAAATCTTCTATAACAATCTTTCAAGAAAAAATTAATTCCCTCCCCTCTGCCTGTGTTTTTGAAAGGGGTGTCTGACTTCTTTACCTAGCAGAATTGCCCTATATTGGTGTAGCATGGAATATTGCTACACCTTGGGTTTTGGAAAAGCACTAGTGACCTGGATTGCCGAAACTTAAATATGAACATAAAAATAACCTTACTGGGTCAGACCAATGGTCCATCAAGCCCAGTAGCCTGTTCTCACGGTGGCAATCCAGGTCACTAGTGCTTTTCCAAAACCCAAGGTGTTGCAATATTCCATGCTACACCAATATAGGGCAATTGTAACAAAATGGCGATAAGGGCTCCAACTTAATTTAATTTAATTGTTATATACCGCTAATAACCGTGAGGTTTCTAAGCGGTTTACAAAAATGATGCATTAAAGATACAATAAATAAAAACTAAATAAATAAGATAGGTACTTGGAAATTCCCTAACTGTCCCAAAGGCTCACAATCTAACTAAAGTACCTGAAGAAACAGTATGAAAAATAAAAAGACAGAGGTAGAGATAGAGATAGACATGAAATATTCCAATAAGTAACTTCAAACTTTACAACAATATGCCCAAACGCAAAGAATATTTTACATTGGTGTCCGTATAAATAAAGTACTTCAACAACAACCCTTCATGATATCTTCATACATTGTGTAATTAGATGTGACCTCAGATACACCACCTCCTCCTTAGATAATAAATTATGTCGGGAGGGAATAGTCATTGGCCTACAAACTTTTTAGTATGACCATTTTTTACTTTTTGTGTAACTTTTTGAGTTTATATATATTATAGGAGATTTTTCCATATTTAATAATAATCTTAAGATGAATTTTATACTCAACTTAAGTTCATCCAAAGCTCTCGCACTCCTGGGGCCAAATGATCCGAGCGATCAAAGGAACCATTTTGATTTAATGAGCCATTCGCAGTTTCACTGTGCCGGCCGTGTGTACTTACACGTGCATGGCTTAATCTTTGAGACAAGCATATGCTACTGGCAGGATCAACCAGTGGCTTCCCCCATGTCTAGCTTTCTGATCCCAATACTGTTTAATTTAAGTTTAACTTCAATTACTTTGTAGAAATATTTGTCTATAAAATATCCTAAGTGGAAGCCATGAAATGATTAAGCTGAACTATCTGATGCAAGTTTAACATTTGCATTTCGTTTCCCTATGACTGTACAGGCCAGAATCCAGAGACTTGAAGAGGGGACCAAATTAGATTGGAGCTCAGCGGAAGCATTGGCCTTTGGTTCATTACTTTGCCAAGGTTAGAGGCTTATGGTCTGATACTGCCTTGAAAGTTTGTATTGTAGAAACAGATGTACACAAACCTATAGGCCCGGATTCTCTAACCGGCGCAGTTGTCGGCCACCGATCACATGACAATCACGTGATGGCGCCGGCTTGAGAATTGCGCATCTGGTAAAGGTAGAACAGGGTTTTCCAGGCGTACATTTTGAGCGCCTACCTTTGATGTGAATTGCACCTCTGCAGGTGCTTTATGATGCCCAACGCCACTTCCAGCGTTAGCCAAGCCTACAGTGGCATTAGGCACTGTAGAGCGCCTACTGAGGTGCAATTCCAGTGCCATTTTTTTAGGCACCGGTAGGCGCCTTGAAAATCAGCTTAAAACGTTGTTTAAGTGGTGTTTTTCACTGAGTTTGGGCACCTACCAGGACCTAAAACACTGGTGCTGTTTAGAGAATTTGGACCAGTGTATTAGATTAGACAATGGGGTCCTTTTATCAAGCTGCAGTAGGGGTTTAACAAGAGTAATACTGCGCTTTAAACTGCCTGCCGCGCTAGCCGCTAAAGACTGCATTGAGCAGGCGTTAGTTTTTTTTCCGGCCGCGGGGGTTAGCACATGATGAAATGTCCGACGCGCTAACCCCACTAGCGCGGCTTGATAAAAGGACCCCTATATATTTTTGAAAAATAGTATGCACAATTCCTTAACAACACCTTTTTTTCTGTTTTCTGAAAGATTGAGTTTGTGGCTTAAGTTATACTGTATTACATTCATTCATACGTTTTTAATAATTAATTGTATTACTTCATGGAAATATGTATGCTGGTATGTAATCCGCCTAGAAACTAATTGATAGAGCAGAATATAAATATTTATGATAAATTTCCTATCGGAAGAAGGAAGGAGCACCCAAAATGTGTGTTAAATGCATTTTAGCAAGTGTAATTTTCAGGTGGTTTTTAATCAGAATTTTTGGGTAATTTTCTATGTCTTATTTTTTTTTTCTCTTAATCCTGCTGTATTATCGTATATACTTGAATATAAACCGGGATTTTTGGGCCAAAAAATTGGCCCAAAAATGGGGGTCCCGGTTTATATTTGAGCCAATATACCTCCTTCCAAAATTTTTGCAGGTCGCCGCCGTTCACCCTGCCGCCCTCCCTGTCCTAAATTCGGGCTTATACCTCTACTGATGATCGTCGGTGGAGGTGCAGCAAGCAGGAGTGAACTTTTCAAGTTCCTGCCTTGCTGCTAACAGGCTTCTGTGAGTGTCTTCAGCCGCACTGAGAAGCAGGAGCAGGCGTGCGATTTTGTGAATTCGCAGGAGCCGTTAAGGAAGCTGCTCAGCACCAAGCAGCAGCGCAAAATTGCGCGCCTGCTCCTGCTTCTCAGCGTGGCCGAAGACATTCACAGAAGTCTGTTAACAGCGGGACAGGAACTTGGAAAGTTCGCTCCTGCCTGCTGCACCTCCACCGACAATCATCAGTAGAGGTATGAGCCTGAGTCTAGGACAGGGAGGGAGGCAGGGTGCACGGCGGGGGCGGCAGGGAGGGCAGAAGGGTGCAGATCCTGGGAGTTAGGGAGGGTGAAGAGTCTGACGGGGGAGGGAGGGAAGGAAGGAAGGGTGCTGGGTGCAGAGTCTGACAGAGGAAGGAGAGAAGGAAGGGGCTTTGTGCAATGCCTGACAGGAAGGGAGCTGCGTGCAGTGCCTGACAGGAGGAGGAGGGAGGGAAGGAAGGAGGAAAGGGGGATGGGTGCAATGCCTGACAGGGGAGGGAGGGAAGGGGGATGGGTTCAGTGCCTGGCAGGAAGGGGGATGGGTGCAGAGCCTGGCAGGTCACTTTAATATTAAGCTGCCCGACTTTTATATTCGAGTCAACCATTTTTCCTCCTTTTTGGGGGGAAAAATGGGGTCTCGACTTTTATATTTGAGTATATATGGTACTTCCCCCCCCCCCCAGCTTGCCTAGGCGATTTGTTGCATCCTTACAGGCTTAAGGGCTGTAGGAAGCTGCTTCTTCAGCATTGCACCTTCACTACTTTCAATGACCAGTGAAATAGTTTTAGCTGTCTTCCCTTTCTTTTTGGGTCTCTATGTAAAAGCAACTCCAAACTAGCTGCAACACCATGGTCAGAATCACTGGCTCTACTCTAGAATTAACTTTCATCTGGATAGGACACAACTCTGAATTAGGTTTCGTTCATCTGAAAAAATGTTCAACACTAGTTGTAAGAAGGTGAAAATAATTTGTATTTAAATCTTCAGTTAAGAATAAGATATTTTAAATTAGGAAATGTTCATTTATAGGAATTTAAAATCCACCTATCTAAGTGAGGAGCCGTTATCCTTCAGATCACAAAAATGTGGACTGTCTTGATTACTAAACTGACCCGTGTTTGAGACCCTGTGTACAATATTCACTGTCCCTTAGTAAACATATTGCTTTACCAAATCTGCATATATTGTCTGTGTCTGCCGAGACTTTCTGTATGATTTAAAATTGGCCAAATTCCTGTGATTTTTCTCTGCTTTAATTGGACTTTTAAAGGGTTCCATGTGCGGTTAAGTGGGCAGGATGTGGGGCGTGGAACCTTCAGCCAGAGACACGTAATGGTGGTGTGCCAGGAGACAAATGACACGTACATCCCACTCAATCATCTGTCACCGGATCAGAAGGGTTTCCTAGAGGTACAGTGTATCTTCTGGTTTTCTTTGGTACTTGCTGTTGCTTGCAGTTTTTTTGGAAAAGGTGACTTTTCAGAGTAATGAGTCAATAAAGATGGCAAAGAAACACAGTACAGAAAATTCTGACAGCACTTCTTTTATGGATATGGCTTTTGTTCTGCTCAAGTAAATAGCTATAGTGTTTCTCCCATTCATTGTAAATCATGTAGTTAGGCACTCATCTCAATATATTATTATACAGTACATTTTTTGGGTTTGGTTCATCATCCTTTACACCTGAACTTGCACCCACCTCATTCATTACCATCTCTGATGGTAAGAAGTCTTAAATGGAGTTGCTTTGTGCTTCCAGGTGTCTTTTTCTTGTTTTGGCCCCAACCTTTGTCCTCTGTACTTCATCTATCACATCCTCCAGAAGGGAACATACTCTTGAAATTCAGTGTATCTTCACTATGCACAATAGCTATATATTTTTAAGGAATTTTAGCATTTACATATTAAACACAGAGGCCCTCTTCATAAGAAATAAATCTGTTTGTCCCATTTTGTTTTAGTGGAGGAACACTGCAAATCATTCCATCCATGAAAAAACACTTGGGAATAATTAGGAGTTCTTATAGGTGTCAGAACAGGAGAGGCCACAGGGGCTGTGTTCTCCCCCAAAAATTGGCAGTCAGAAGAGTCAGTTACGGCTGTACCTTCCCTGGTCTCTGTAATTTTAAATCTTTGGGTAGCTGCCACTTAGCATCAACAAGCAGGCTTGCCCCGGAACCCTTCATTCTGTAGCCTGCCACCTGCACATTGCAGAATGAAGACTTCCGGGACTCATTGATGCTACACGACGGCTGCCCGAAGATTTAAAATTACAGTGACTGGGGAAGGTAGGTGGGGGAGTCGGGAGCTGGAGAGAGAGGTTGTGCCACAGGATCCTGCTGGGGCTAGGGAGGAGCTTTTGGGCCACCCCCAAACAAGTGTTCTGCTGCCTATGGTTCTGTAGTATTCAGAATGGACTTCTCTACAAATAATTGAAATGATTTTTTTTGACTGAAATGCTGCAGAAATTTATTGGTGCCCTCACAAACGCATTTTTTTTTTTTTTTTTATTCTTTATTCATTTTAAATCCATCAATAAGTGTACAAAATTATACCAGTACGTAACAAACATATAACACTTGAAAATCTTACACATATAATCATAAAATATAAAAATTACCACCCATCCCACCCATTCACCCTCAATTACTACAAATAAACATAATTCAAGTAGAAAGTTCAAGTTTCAAGTTTATTAAAATTTTGATTTGAACGCAATATCAAATATTTCAATGCGTTTAACAATAGTAATTTGGGGGGGGGACAAATAACAACCATTAGAACAATAAACATACAATCTTATCTATAGTTATTTGAAGATACATAAGGAATACAAGGATAAACTACATTTGTTTAAAATAAAATAACCAAAAGAAAAACATTTAGGGAAGAACAACATCAGGAGGGGTATTAAAAAGTTTTTAAAGAAACTTGGTCTAAAAGTAACTGGTGTTTTTTTGGTTTTTTTAAAAAATGAATTGATCTAAATGATAATAGAAAATCAAAAAGATTATCTGGTCTAGGCTTCATATGCATCTATATAAAGATAGCTTTCTCCCCTAAACCCCCCCCCCCAATAAAATATATATACCTAACAAAGGAAAATGATGTTCACTCATTACAATAACTTTCTAATGGCCCCCAGATCTTCTTAAAATTATTATAGTTACCTTTCTGCAAAGCAATTGCTCTTTCCATTTTATAAATATGACAAAGTGAATTCCACCAAAAAGAATAATTAATATTAGTATAATTTTTCCAATTATTAGTAATATGCTGAATTGCAACCCCTGTCATTATTAATAAAAGTTTGTTATTATGCGCTGAAATTTGACTTTTTTTCCTCATAGACATGCCAAACAGAATAGTATCATAGGATAATGCAACATGGTTTTCTAATAGACAATTTACTTGAGTCCAAATTGAATTCCCAAAAATTTTAATTCAGGGACAATAATAAAGTAAATGGTCCAATGTCCCTGCTTCCAGATTACAATGCTAGCATCTATTAGACTTAGAGCTATCTGATTTTTGTAAATGAACAGGGGTCCAAAACACTCTATGCAACAAACGCATTTTAGTTCATAACCCCAATCCTTTCCCAGAATCTTCATGTTTCTGATGTCATACAATGAATGAGATTTGCACAGTGGTAAGATTCTGATATGGGAAGAAAAAGAGGGCTACCAGTAAGTGTCCTTTATTTAGAAGTTGCCGCTGATCTGAACTGTACTAAAGGGGATTTAGGTAAAAATATTAAATATATCTGGCCCTAAGAGCCTTGGTCCTTTGGTGAGAGTTGTAGTTACAAAAGATACTGTATTTCCCTTTTTTTTTCCCATTCTTGGTCAGGTGAGCAACAGTCCCTTGTCTGAAGAAGCTGTCCTTGGGTTTGAGTATGGCATGAGCATTGAGAGTCCTCGCTTACTGCCTATCTGGGAGGCTCAGTTTGGAGACTTCTTCAATGGAGCCCAAATCATTTTTGACACTTTCATCTCTGGAGGTGAGCATTCCATGAACATGGAACAAATACCTAACAATAATTTGTTTATTTTTACATGTAGCTCATGCCTTTTTTTCATGGCATGTTACATTCAGGTACACAAGGTGATTTACTTGTCTTTAGTGGGTTTAAAAGCTAAATTTGTACCTCAGGCAATGGAGGGTTAAATAACTTGCTCAGGATCACAAGGAACCACAGTGAGATTTGTACCTGGTTCCCCAGGTTCTTCGCCCACTGCTCCAATCATTAAGCTACTCCTTCAGCTCCATATAAATGCATGGCTAGACATCCAAACCAAAAGTTATACAAGTCTGGAACTGCTTCATCCACAGTCCAGCTAATCCAGCAGCAAGGAGATGACATTTCTTATAGCAAGAGATAAATAGGGCAGTATATTTCATTGCATAGGGCCTAGGGAATGGAGTAAGCTTCCTGAGTATATTCAACGGCAGCAGAATATACAGAACTTTCAAAAACTGTTGAAGTGGCACTTTTTTGCCAGATGAAAAACAAGGTTTGAGAAAGTGTTATTAATGAAAAGGAGAAGAAGATAGTAAGGTGCTGGTCGCCTGTGTATTTTATGGTTTGTACTTGTATTATGGGAGTCCAAAACAAAACTACTTTGGCTCGGCCCAACATTAGATCATTTACCCACCTCCATCCCATTACCCTCTGGACCCACTCTTCAGCTTGAGTTTTCAAGCAAAGTCCTAGGCATCGTCATAGACTCCTCTCTCTCCTTCAATGATCACCTCAACTCCTTGATAAAAAAATGCTTCGTTTGCCTTCATATGTTGAGGAAGGTGAGATCCTGCTTTCATCATTCTCACTTTACCGTCCTCGTTCAATCTACTATCCTCTCTAGACTGGATTACTGCAATTCCATCTATATAAGCCTAACTAAGAAAAACCTCCATAGACTTCAGCTAATTCAGAACGCCGCAGCTAAGCTTATTTTCGCAAAAGGCAAGTTTGATCATGTCTCCCCACTCCTCTCCAAGCTTCACTGGCTCCCAGTATACTCCAGAATCCTCTTTAAATGTGCCTGCTTAGCCTTCAAGATCCTACATGGCGTCCTTCCTCCCATTATCCCACTCTTTTGGAATTCCTCAAAACCACACTCCACCAGACCCTCCCAAAAACTGAAACTATCATTCCCCTCTATAAAAGGTATATCCCGCGCAGGAAAACTTGGAACATCTCTCCTCTTTAGAACCACAGAACTCTGGAACAACCTCCCATCCCCACTCAGAAACTCAAGCTCCTTCCAATCCTTCCGCAAACACTTGAAAACTTGGCTCTTTGCAAAAATCTAATCACCTCCCATTCTCCAGTATTCTGCCCCTCTCTTTCCTCTTAGTCCCTCTCCTTTATCCCTCATTGTAGTTCCTTTCCTCTTAACTCTGTAAACCGCGCTGAGCTCTGCGCTCGTGGAGATGGCGCGGTATACAAACCTAAGGTTTAGTTTAGTTTAGTTTTTGTATGGTATGTTTATGTATTGTGGGAGTGTGTGTTGTTGATGGTATATATAATGTTTGATGTAATGTTAATAGTTTTTGTATGTACTGTATTTTTCAGTCTATAAAACGCACCTGACCATAAGACGCACCTACGTGTAGAGGAGGAAAAACCAAGAAAAAAATTTGGTTCAGAATTTTTTTTTCTTGTTTTTTTTTCTCCTCTACACGTAGGTGTGTCTGGTGCCCTTCCCCCCCCCCCCCCCCGTACCTTTTTTTAAATGCTGGTGGTCCAACGTGGTCTCGCCAGGAGCTTTCCATGCTCCTGCTAGATAGCTGCCTCCTTTGTTGCTGCAGAGCGGCGAATAAGGCAGGAGTGTGAGCTTTTTGCTTCCTGCCTGGACCTGCGCTGCTCTGTGAATGGCTGCCGTCGGTTCTCGCGATTCACGAGACAGCAGCCATTCACGGAGTGACACAGGACCAGGCAGGAAGCAAAAAGCTCACACTCCTGCTTTATTTGGGATATAAACAAACAAACAGAGCATATGTTATGGTTTTAATGCAAGGGATAGGGTTATGAGATTGGCTGGCAGTACACCAAGAATTCATTGATTGTGATGAGTCCATTTTATGCATGGAAAAATTTATCCCCTCACTGAATGGGTTTTATTTTTTTCTTTTGTAGGTGAGGCCAAGTGGCTGCTGCAGAGTGGGTTAGTGGTCCTCCTTCCCCACGGGTATGATGGTGCAGGTCCTGAGCACTCCTCCTGCAGAATCGAACGCTTCCTCCAGGTAACAGTAACAATGGCTTCTGGATAAAGTAACCCATTTGATTTTTTACAATATGCATTTTAAGTAACACTGCTGAATGTATGTCTATGCTTGCTAGCTTACCTTTGTTCAAATCCAGTACTTACCAACCTTTCTGTAGCATCACAGGCACAGAAATCACTCACAGGACTTTGCAAAGAGGTATCGCCTACTACCTGTCCTCTTCCATGGTCCCATATGCTGTCTTTGCATTCTGTCAGTATACTCTGTGAGATTAGACCCGACAAGGCACCTTCTCTTTGGAATGCACTTCTTTGCGGCGAGAGGCACACCCTATAGACTGTCAGCCGGTGCCGACTCTCTTCCTCGCCAGCGCCTCTCCCCCACCTGCAAAAGGACAGGTTAGGGTCTGGCCGGAGGGCCTCCGCGCATGCGCGAATGTCAATGTGTTGATGTCGCACGTGTAATGTTAACAAGTTCACGTCTACACACTTCTGGGTGCCTTCCGGCTTTGGCACCTGGTGCCGAAATGTTTGTGGGACACTGAGGTATATCATCATGTGTGAGATTAAACTCTCTACTCCCCCCATCCCACAGAGCCCTTAAAATGAGGGCCACCCTTTATAAACCTGCCATTATGCTTAGAAAATTGCTTTCTATGTTCATGTGCTTTTCTGTAGTAATCAAAAGATTTTTATGTATATAATGGAGTGTTTTCCCATGTGAAATTGTGTTTTGAAAATTCCCCTCATCTCTCCCATTCATAATTATCAGGTCAAACAAGGTTCTATTTTTCACCGGTGTAATAAGGAGACCTTCCTCCCATCATTTACCTTTTTTAAATTTCCTTTTGAACTTAGTCCAGACTAGTGCTGCTCGATTCAGGAAAAAAATTTCGATTCGATTCAGCCTATTGAATCAATTTTTTTGATTTGATTTTCCTGCCCAATTGGGTGGTTTTTTTTTTTTTTTTCAAACATCCTGGTGGGTTTATTTTATAGCCTCTTCACCCCCATTGCCATCTCCTAACCACACTGGTGCTGTGGTGTAAACAAAATAAACAAACAAAAAAGACTTTTCCTCTCTCTGTTAAATCCTAGCTCACGTTTGTGGTCTAACAAAAGCTCTGGCAGGATACACGTTTCAAATCTGACATATTGTAATCACAAAACAGAAAATAAAATTATTTTTCTACCTTTTGTTGTCTGGTCATTGTTCAAATCTTGTTGGTCCCAGGGTCTGATTGTCTTCTGATAGCTTGCTTGCCAGGGTCTCCTTCTTTCTCCATGCTAACCATCCATCTGCCATCTCTGTCCTCCCCTTCCCACCCCTGGAGGTCTGGCATCTTTCCTTTTTTTCATCTACAGATCCACCTTTTCTCAACTACCCTTTCATCCAGCATCTCTCCCTTTCTGTAACTTTCATCCCTAAATCCCATTGTCCACCATCTCTCTCCCTCTCCTCTGTTTTTAGACCCCTTATTTCTTCCCCCAGAAATCCAGCATATGCACGTCTCTTTGAACCCCCCTTCCCTTCCTCCCTCCGTGTACTTCTATACCAGGGCCCCCTCCCCTGAACATCTGCACCCCCCCGAAGGCCTGCGTATTCAGTTTACCTAATTTCAGTAGCCTGCCCTGCAGAAGATCGCTGTCTCTAGCGATCTTTGCAAGCTGCCATACGTCGTACGAGTTGTCTTCTCTCTGCCGCGGTCCTGCCCCTCCTCTGACGTCAGAAAAGGGGTGGGACCGCAACAGAGAGAAGACAACTCGGACGACGTATTGCAGCTTGCAAAGATCACTAGAGCCAGCGATCTTCTGCAGGGCAGGCTGCTGAAATTAGGTAAATTGATGCGGGGAAGCCGGACACCAGCGGGGAAGCCACTTTCTGACTGACCATCCCTACTCGCCCTCTAAAGCAGGAGCGGCAGGCCAGCAAGAGGCAGCGCTGCCGCTCCTGCTTTAGAGGGCGAGTGGGGAGGATCAGTCAACGAATCAGGAGGCTGATTTATTTTGTCGTGGTAAATCGATTCGAATCGTGAATCGGGCAGCCCGATTCTCAGCTTCCCCAGCCCCCCTGCCCCCAAGACTCACCAGCCCCCCTGCCGATTCCCAGCTTCCATCCCCAGCCTCCAAGACTCACCAGACCCCCTGCCGATTCCCAGTTTCCATCCCCAGCCCCCAATACTCACCAGACCCCCTGCCAATTCCCAGCTTCCATCCCCAGCCCCCAAGACTCACCAGCCCCCTGCCGATTCCCAGCTTCCATCTCCAGTTCCCAAGACTCACCAGCCCCCCTGCCAATTCCCAGCTTCCATCCCCAGCCCCCAAGACTCACCAGCCCCCTGCCGATTCCCAGCTTCCATCTCCAGTTCCCAAGACTCACCAGCCCCCCTGCCAATTCCCAGCTTCCATCCCCAGCCCCCAAGACTCACCAGCCCCCTGCCGATTGCCAGCTTCCATCTCCAGTCCCCAAGACTCACCAGCCCCCCTGCCGATTCCCAGCTTCGATCTCCAGCCCCTCTGCCAATTCTCAGCCCTCAGGCCCCCTGCTGATTCTCAGCCCTCCTGTCGATTCTCAGCCCTACCCCCCCCGCCGCTGCTTATTCTCAGCCCTCCTGCCAGTTACCCTTTGCTTCCGAGGTCTGCTGCTCCCCCCTCGATGCTCCCATGTCCTTTCGTTTCTTCTGTTGTAACTTCCAGGAAGTTACATTAGATGGGAACGAGTCCGGCGGCCGGTGGTGAAAAAAAGAATTAACTTGAATCGGGGCTGAATCGGTGAGTCAGTTTTTTTACCAAAACGAACCGATTAGAATCGATTCACCTGATTCAAATCGGTGAACCAATTCGAATCGTGAATCGGGCAGCACTAGTCCAGACTGGATTTATTTTATGTCACATTGCCTGGCTGTCAGACCTCTTGTTTTTATTCTAGATGTGCAACAGTGCTGAGGAAGGAGTAGATGGCGACAATGTGAATATGTGCGTTGTGCATCCGACTACTCCAGCGCAATATTTCCACTTGCTGCGCAGACAGATGGTGCGGAACTTCAGGAAACCCCTCATTGTGGCTTCTCCCAAAATGCTGCTCAGATTACCGGTAAGGGCATCACGTCTTTGATGCAGTTTGGTTCATCCCTCTTCATCCTGCTAGTTTTTATGGTGATGCAGAAGAAGGGAAAAATAGGCTGATGTTCCAAAAAATCTCTTATCAGGTCCCTTCACCTCTTAAAACAGTTCTTCCCTAACCTAGAAGGAACAATGAAAATACTCCTCTAGATCCACTTTAATCATTAGAACTAGGGCTACACATTAATCTCTGTTAATGCTGCAGTTAACCTGTTATTATTTATTTGTCATGATTAAAAAACAGCTAAGCGCAGCCAGCAGTATTAATTGCAGCATCTCCAGCATGCTGTCTGCTTCTCCACTCTGCATCTTTCCTTCCACTTCCCACCGCCTGCAGCAGCAACTGGATCAGCCATGTCACCCAAGCTCTTCAACATCTTTGTCCAACCGCTAGGGAATTTCATCAGAAAACCGGGATGGGAATGATACATCTACGCAGATGACATCCAACTGATCATTCCACTAAAGAAGCAAAATGTGAAAACTAAACCAGATCAAAACATGCCTGGGAAAAATCTTCGAATGGCTCCAAACAAATGGACTAGTAGCCGACAAGGAGAAAATGGAACTATTACTAATTAACAAATGGGGAAGAAATAGCCCAAGATACCAACTAACATTGAACGGCAACACCATAAAATCTTCCATGGATGGGGTGAGAAACCCAGAAGTATGGTTGAACCCAGACCTAGACATGACAACACAGAGATCAAATGCATCATGAAAAACACATATGGCGCAAACTACTGGGTCAGAGGACTCGAACCCTCCCTCACCCGTCAAGCAATGTCCAACGTAATTATAACCCTGGTACGCTCAATTGTTGCCTACTGTAACACGATCCTACTGGTTATTCCAAAATACATGATTAAACAGATTCAAATGGTACAAAATGCAGCAGCAAGATTTCTGCTGGGAAAATAAAGGCAGACAAGTGCCACCCTGCTACTGAAAGAGTTACACTGGCTCTTGACTGAAAGCAGGGTGAAATTCAAGATCCTACTGCTGACACACAAAATCATTCATCTCTCTGAACCACAATATCTAGCGGCCAGACCACATCAGCACATAACACACTCAGCACACTACACTCAAGCCAAAATCACCTGCTGGAAATTCCCTCCTTCAGAGACATCAGATACAAAAGTGTCGGGAAAAGAATGTCCTCAGTGATGGTTCCAAGGTGGTGGTGGATTGTCCTCCCGAAGGAACCAAAACTAGAAAAGGATACTGGAAAGTTCAAGTAAGGGATAAAGACCATCCTCTTCATAGACTACTTTAGCCAATAAAACAATGTAGAAGAGACAGTTGGCTAGTCCCCCTCCTCTCTCCCCTATCAGGAACATGATAGGATGAACACAATAGGGATATAAATAGACAAAGCCCAGGAAACATGATACGGATATGTATATATAGATTATATTTAGTTGAACTGGCCAACCTCCTTAGGAGTTGTGTAAATTTTGTGTACTTAGCTGCAATAGTAAACTTAATACAGTGGTACCTTGGATTACGTGCATAATCCGTTCCAGGAGCATGCTCGTAATCCAAAATGCTCGTTTATCAAAGTGAGTTTCCATTATTTCCTATGGGGAAACTCGCTTTGTTACATTCCCCCCCCCACCCGAGGCCAGCAGTGCTGCTCCCCCCCCCCCGCCCGAACTGGCCGCCCCGCCCGAACAACTTAAACGTACCCCCCCCCCGGTCTGGCACGCAGGCACAGATTGTGCCGGTGCCTAGAAGATCTTCCAGCTTCTGCCTGCCTTGAGCATGCATCTGCGCATGCTCAAGGACTTCTAATTCTCCCTCTCGCCGAGAATCTCGCAGATGCATGCTCAAGGCAGGCAGAAGCTGGAAGATCTTCTAGGCACCGGCATGATCTGTGCCTGCGTGCCGGTGCCAGACGGGGGGGGGGGGGGGGGGTTGGGGTTAATTTGAGTTGTATGGGCGGGGGGGGGTGGCGGTTTGCACGGGGGGGGGGTGCCGATTGGAGCGAGGGGGCCTTTGCGAGAGGGGGGGAGCGATGCCAGTTATCAGGGGGGTGGGGTGCTCGCAAATCGAGTCAACACTCGGTTTGCGAGTCAAAAGTTTGCTGAGTGTTTTGCTCGTCTTGGAAAACACTCGCAAACCGAGGTTTGACTGTATATGTGAATATATGTAGGCCGATTGATTTGGTATAAACATCTGTATATAAGTAGGATCATCGATTATGGCATAATTATGCTGGTAATAATAACTTTGTATTGTAACCCCTTTACAGAAGCTCATGCAAACCGCTCTGAATTGACTCCCTAGTCATTAGTAGCCTTATAGAAGCTCACAATAACCAATCAACCTCTGTTGGAAACTAGATCCTGGGCTTGATGGACCTTCAGTCTGTCCCAGTAAGGCAATTATGTTCTTAAACATGGAGAAACAGTGGGAGGAGAGGATAAGGGGTTATTAGGAAGAGTGAGAGAAGGAGGGAACACAGATTAAAAAAACGTGGATTATGGATAGAGGAGGAAGATCAAAGATTGGGAGAGGAAGGGATGACCTTTGATCTCTTCAGTCACTTGTTTTCCCATGCCCCCACTAATCACCCCACAGCCCCTCCGATACCTGTTCTCAACTTATGTATACTCTGCTCCCCCCCCATTCTCCATGCTCTTACACCCCGCCCTACATTTCTCAAAGCATAAAGCCCCCTCTTTTCCCCTCACTTGTACCTCCGATCCCTTTCATTTTCTCCCCTTATTGCAGCTCTTAACATTTTTACCCAAGATCACGCCAGATCCCCTCACCCATTCCACATCCTCTTTCTCGTTTTTTGTCCATCCACACTTGCTTCTGATATTGGTCCTTAAATCTTACAGTTAATCACAATTAAAAAAATTTAATTCAATGATTAATTGTGGTCAGAATTAAGGTGCCAAAGACATGCATCATTTGCATGCGCAGATACACTATGTTATACAGAGCCATCTTTGGTGCCCTATTGTGTAATATGAAATGCAGCCCTAATTAGAACCTGAGCTATCCTGCATATTGGGGGGGTTGAGCAAACTCCAGCCTTTAATTAGTAACCTTATTTGTGATCTGATGGATAGAGAATACAAGAACCTTAGTATTTATACATACAATACTTTTGTTTATTGAAAGCTTCTAATGAATAGGAAGTCAATTCAGAGCGATTTAAATTTCCTGGAAGCTCAGTAGTTTCCCCCTCCCCCCTTCAAGCCTGATTCCAGTGACTCGCCCAAAGCTGAAAGGAGGTTTCAGCCATTGCAGCTGGGGAATTGGTGGTAAGGGCTGGTGTAGCTTTTTTTGGCACTGGATTTAACAAAGAGCTGTGTAACTGGTTTGGCAGAAGGGATGGGACAGCAGTGTGGTTAAAGCGAGTGAGAGCTGGGAGAGCAAGTGCTAGGGTTAAGGAAGGCGGAAGGGTAGAGAGAAATTGGTATATAGCTTAGCTTTGCAAATGTGTTATGGCTGCCAACTAATTTGGTTATGCCCTGTCTTTTCTCCCTCAGGTTGCAGTGTCAGGTTTTGAGGACATGGCCCCAGGAACAACATTTAGACCAGTCATTGGAGAGTCATCTGTAGATCCCAAAAAGTAAAATTTATTCTAAAATAAGATGCTGTACACCCTTTCAATTCTCTCTCTCACTTACCTTGTTTAAAATGTATTTGCTTCCAAGTCTACTGTTCATTTGTTATATAGAAACCTTGAAAGGGTTTGGAAAAAGAGAGCAATTGATGTAGTCAGTCTGTCCATTTGTCTCTGTCCACCTGTGGTCTTTCTCCTTCCTCTCAATCGCAAATAGAGTGGGGATGGAACCAGAGATGATCAGCTAAAAATTCATTGCAACAGGTAAAAACAGTCCATATTGTAGTGTTGGATCAAGCCACTGTAACTATTCTATGTGCAGCGCTGCATGCGTCTGGGAGCGCTATAGAAATAATTAATAATAGTAGTGGTATTCTATGTTGCAATGTTGAATCAGATTCGACAGTTGTGTTTTGGCTCAAAAGCCTGCTTCAGGGATACATTTAACATCCAGTAGGTGGCAATATTTGGGCATCAATAAGTAATGAAAAGCACTCTTAATGTGGGAGAGAAGAAACTGCATTTCACCGCTAGGCCAACTATGTAACATCCTTCTGAACGCGTTTAGTAATCCAATAAACCGCCCTACATTATGGAACTCACTTCCACAATACCTCCGCGACGAACAACAATTAGCCAAATTCAAGATAAATCTAAAGACTTTCTTATTTCGGGACGCCTTTAATCAAACCTAAATTCTTTTTTTTTCTCTCTCTCTCTTTTTTCTTTCTTTCATCAGGCAAGCATCCATCATCTACACGCCTCCCCTTCCCTTCGTTCAATCCCCCCCCCCCACTTTTCCCATTTCTTCTATACAATGTAACTTTTTCCCTTTCCTCCCCTATTGCCCTCACACTCCAGCACGTCAAGTCTTTGTCATTTACGTTTAATTTTAGACTTCTTCACGCACATTCTACTACATTTAAACTCTTTATTAATTTTATTGTTAACCGGCCAGACAATTGTTTGATGGTCGGGATATTAAAAACCACTAAACTTGGAAACTTGGCAATAAATTTTTAGCTGATCATCTCTGGTTCCATCCCCACTCTATTTGTGATTGTTTGCATTTCCTGGGTTTTTGTCCTACTTTCTCCTTCTCCTGCCAGTAAGGTCCCTTTGTATCTGTGTCTGTGCCCTGCATGGTGGAGGTGGCGAAGACCAGGACTATTTGAACTCAAGAAAGCATGGGACAAGCAGATAGGATATCAAGAGGAGAGGAAGAGAGAATGGGTGGTGGAGATGGACAGATGGGATAGCCCATAACTTTTTCTTTTTTTTAACTGGAGCTAAAGGGGGGAGGGGCTGGTCCTAGTGGCCCATGTTCAGAAAAAGGCTTTTTTGAGCTACACAGGAGAGCTAGTCTGTTCATGGTGCGGTTGGATGTCATCACCAGTGTGTGGCCGACGTATCCTGCTCTCCGCTGAAAAACCCTGTTTATAGATATGTAAGCTTATCTCTCCTCAAGAGATAAGTAATCTGAAAGGAAAGAAAATGATTTTTTGTTTAACAGCCATTTAAATTGTATCTGGGACAGGTACAAAAAAAAGCTACATAGATTGTGAACCTACTAGAGATGGAAAAATATACCCGTATATAATATGTCAACCATTTTGATTGAAACCACAGAAATCTCTTCCCCTTAAATTGTCTGAAGGCTTTTTCCGCTGGTATTATTGCTTTAATTTCTTGTAGCTTGATGGTAGATTTGATTGTTTATTGGAAAAATGCTTGCTTAGGTCAGTAACTCTTCTTTCTTTTTTTTTCTTTTCTACCATGAAGGGTCAGCAGAGTGGTGTTTTGCTCTGGCAAGCATTATTATGCTTTAGTTAAGCAGAAGGAGACACTAGGAGAGGCGGCACACAGCTCAGCTATCATCCGGGTGGAAGAGCTCTGTCCCTTCCCCCTGGAGGCACTGCAGAGAGAAATGAGCAAATATCAAAATGCCAAAGGTCAGGAGAATTTCCACACTCTCAAACATTTACATATCATTGCATTGGTCAATGTGTCTTCAGGTTGTTTCTTTAAACAAAACTTTTCTAACAACAAGCAGCCTCAGTAGATTCTGATTACTCTCTCTAGGGAAAAGAGCAGCACCCCAAAATAGGAGTTTGCTTTATTCCCAGTTTTGTATATCACAGAGGAATTTCATGTGAAAAAGAGAATGTAGAAACAAGGGGGTATGTTGACTGCCTGTTTGCTTGGTAACCTTATGTGCATGAAAGAAGAATCAATTTTAACTCGCAAAACCACATTTACTTGGTCAAAATCATTATGTAAAAATTAGCTCCACATTTAGTTTCCAGCTAATATCTCCATCTGAGGTAAACCAATCTAGATGCGTTGGTTATATCCTCTTGCCAGTAGATGGAGCCAGAGAAAAAAAACTGAGTTGACTTTATTTTCCTTATAGGGGACTGGCACAGCCTTTAACTCCTCCATATTTGTTTGGCTCCAGCTGATGATGCAGACATGTGGTTTGGTGCGTCAAGAGCTATTACACAGAGTCCCAGACATAATACTCTTGAACTTTATGCAGTTTTACTCTCTCTTAAGAGGTAACTGTCTTTTGGAGAAGTCCTGGAAACTTAAGGACCAAAATTAAGAGACTGGCTGGAAGTACTTGTAGGAAGCCTCCCCTGATTTTAGGGCCTTCCCCCCATAGTAGTCTGAGCCAGTTATGAGCTATACTACTCGGGCAGCTCTTTCCCTTCCTCAGGAAGGTAATTCTGGACAGTTGGTTTCACTGTGGTAGATCTCCTTGTTGCAAGCCACTGTAATTTGGCTACCCTTCACAGTAACCCCAGGAATCTTCTTACTGGACACTATTCAAGTAGATTTCCCTTCAGCCTTAGTGTAGGCTTGAGGCAATGCTAGGTTGGTGCAATGAGCCACAAGGTCTTAGGGATTCAGTTTATGTACTGAAAAGAGGTCAGGGCATAATACAATATTTCAGGTCAATGAAAAAATTAAGTCTGTGAGTTTTCCTTGTCTTGGGGGCCCGCATGCAGAACGGCATATCTCTTCTTGTGTATTTCCAGGCAAGGATACTCAAAAACATTACCTCCAAGCATTATCACCTGTTTTGCAGATTCATTATTGGTTTTCCTCTAGCGCTAACTGTGGTTCTTCTGACCTGTCAGATATCTGGCTATTTGGTGTCTAGTCAGCACGCAGTTTCTCAGAGGTATCTGGAGAAAACTTTATGGCTTCTTTGTCCCCTGGAGTTTGAGAAAGCCCTGAGAGCAGAGGTTTTGTTATCCCCAGAATATGTTTTGCTTGTCCATAAAAGATTTCTTGTAAAACAGTGGTCTTCATTGCAAGGTCCGCAAGCTAATGGTAGTCCTCTGGGGTGGCCTTTGGAGCCTGTGCAGAATATCACTTCCCCCCCCCTCCCCCCTAGGGATCTGGCACTTTTTGCTTTCAGCACTGCAATTCTGCACTCTTTGGGATGTGGACAGTGTGAATGAAGTAAACATGCTGCCTTCAGCGGCCCCAGAAGCTTTCCCGCTTCTGCCGCACTTCATTCACGCTGCCCATGGCCTAAAGAGTGGATTATAGCGCTGGAAACAAAAAGTGTTGGATCCCAACCGGTGGGGGTGGAATAGAAGATGCCAGACTTCTGTGGAAAGAAAGATGGGGAGGAAAGGGGAAGGGCAGAGAGAGGGGGGAGATGGAGCACATGGATGGAGAAGAGGGGAAGACATTTTTCTATTCCCCCTTTTTTTATATTGTATTTTCACCTCTAATTCTGCATAGGCGAGTAATCAAATATTAAATAAACTATGAACATGGAAAAGTAGACAGATTGAGAAGGAAGCAGATAAATGGAAGAAAGTTGAATGTTAAAAGTTAATACGAAAGATGGATGTAGGGCAGAAAGTAAGGAGAGCAAAACAGAAAATGGAGAAGAAGATCCTGGAAACAGAGAAGGAACTGCAGCCAGAGCCTGGGAAAATATGATTAGAAAAATAAAATCACCAGACAATAAAGGTAGGAAAAATGAGTTTATTTTTAATTTGGTCATTGGAATATGTCCGTGTTGAGAATTTCCATCTTCTGTCTATATTTTGCACTGTTCAGGAAGAAATGCATTTCTCCCTAGTTCTCTGCCAGAGTTCAGATGTGTATATTAGGACTTTGTTTGTGGTCCTGTATTTGCATATAGGGTTTATTGTGTGACCAAGGCCAAGTGTTTGGTAGGAATGAGTGTCGAGAAGCGCTATTGGTATCATGGCCCCAAGTGGGACGATATTTGACAGTTCTCCTTCAGCCCTTTTGGACCCAAAATGGCCCCCGCTTAAAAATTAGCAAAGACTACTGTTCTAAAATTTTCTGAAGGTGTTCTTTGTCTTAAAATCCCCCCGACCCTCTCTACCATCTATCAGTTCAACTGAGGAATCTTTTTTGTTCTGTTACACTGACATGAGTTTTGTGTTTTATCCTGTAGATTTTATTTGGAGTCAGGAAGAGCCACAGAACATGGGACCTTGGAGTTTTATAGCACCAAGGTTTGAAAAGCAATTAGCATGCAAGGTAAGAATTTCAGTGAAACAAAGGAGCTAGTCGCAATCTTAAACTGTGTAATCCTCCTAAGCAGAAGAAAACTGATGCATAAAATGCTGCCACTTAATTGTGAGCGGCTGGTCTGAAACTGCTGGAGAGGATCAGGCTGAGAATTAAAAAAAAAAAAAAAGGAACCCTGGCATCTGCTTTTGATTTCTTTGCTTCCTATTTGGTGAAATGTAGTCCCGAATGAACAAGAACTTGCAATTTTTCATGGTAGAAGAAGAGACATCCATTTGAACTTGATTCTTTCAGAATGTTAAAACAAAATGTGCTTTCTATCTTTTGGAGCCCTAATATAGTTGTAAGCAAGAATCAAAATAGCAATTCTAAAGCATCTGCAGGACTCCAAGTGAGAGGAAGTGTAGGATTGTTTCCTGATTTCTGTTGATGATTCATACATGTTTTCTTATTTTCAGGAAGGAAAGTGGTATATGGTCCTTTGATAGATATAGTAACAAATTGAAGAAAGGATCAGATGGTGCAAATTTAATCTAGTACTATAATAGAGAAAATCCCACTTAATTCGAGAAATGCATTTCCTTGATAATTTTTAGGTTTTTTACTATACGGGAAAAGGCCTCAGAGATGGAGCCTACGCGTAGGCTCCATCTCTGAGGCCTTTTCCGTATAGTAAAAAACCTAAAAATTATCAAGGAAATGCACTTCTCGAATTAAGTGGGATTTTCTCTATTATAGTACTAGATTATTTCTACCACTTGGGTTAGTTTATTTAGGTTATAGCACATTTAATCTAGCAATACATTTCATGGCTTATGTTAATACTATGGATGAGTTTGAAAAACTTTGGTAAACATGTGGAGGGCATGTCCATTTCATGTGTCACCCAAATAGACAAGGATCTTTATCTGCTGTCATTTTGCTATCACTCAAGAGGAACTAGTCCTTAGTCCACAACACATCTCACCCACGCACAACAGTGCCATACAAAAACAGCGGCCTCAGGACCACTGTATGCTCCTTTTATTCCTTGTCTTTTTTTTTTTTTTTTAACTTCTCACAGCTCACCAACTATCTCAAAAGAGCAGACCCCCACTGGCACTCTAAACTGTAGTCTGTGCCTAACAGGTGGTCAGGCGTACAGTTGAGGCTCCTCTAAATTCAGAAAACCTGGGGAAATGGGGGATGGGACTTGACCCTTTCGAGTGTGGCACCTTCGAAAGGGTCCCCCAAGCTCTATCTGGACAGCAAAAGGGACAAGAAAGATTCACTAAACCAGATCCAACAGGCCCAAAACAAACAGAATGCACAATCTTACCACTCCACCTGCTGGAGACTGAGAAAAGACTGAGTAAGAGGGACTGCACAGCCCACTTGTACTGAAGCCAAAAGTTATATCTCAGTCTCCACCTGCTGGCAGAGGAGCGTAAACCCATCTATTTCTGTGCCGGTCTGGAGGGACGCTAAAGAACAATTTTTGCCCCGGTTTAAGTGCCTATTGATCTCACTGGCTTCCTTAAATCCATTCAAGTAGTCTGGGCATGATAAACCATTAGTCTAACCTAGGACTGGTCCAAGGATATGTAACACCTGAGGCAAACCTTCAACCCTGCACTCAGAAGGACCCCCCCCCCCCAACACACATCTCTCTTCTAACCCCAACTCCCCCACTGTGGTATCCAGCATCTCTCTCTTTCTTCCTTTCCTCCTTCCATCTCAAGGTGTTCATTGTCATGCCTCCCGTCCAGTAGGGGGCAGGAGCCAGCAGGCTTGAGCATGTATGCCAAAATCTCGCCCTGGCTACGATGCATCTGCTATAGATACTGGCTGCCATTACCGTCATGGAGGAAGGGAAGTAAAACACTGAATACTTGAAGGAGGGATGCTGGAGAGTGTGGTGAGGCGCCGGGTTTGGGATAGGAGACCTGCTACAGAGCAAGTGTCGGTGCTGGCCCCTAAGTTGTGCCCTTAGTTCACCTAGTGGATGGGCTCTGGCCCTGGCATACATTCTGGCTGGAGACTAAACAACCAGCTGCATTTAAACTGAATCTTCAATATTTTTCTATCATTTCTGAGAAACTTGAAAACGACATTATAGGTCGAATTACTTAATGGTGTGGGCTAATGCAAGTCTAGCTAAACTTGATTGATTGTGTAAGAAGAGGTCACATTCCACTTCTAAGACCTGTTTACAACTGATACCTGAATTAAAATGTCTCCCAAACGTAAACCTGAAGTCTTGATTTTGTTTGTAGTTGCGCCTTGTGAGCAGACCTCCTCTTCCAGCACCTGCAGTGGGCATTGGAACTCTACACCATCAGCAGCAGGAAGCCATCGTCACTAAGACATTTACATGAGGCCTTTTTCCCACAGAGAAAAACAAAACAGGCCTGGGACTATTCAGTAGAGGAAACTCTTGCAAAAGACTGGCTGTTTTAGTTGAAAAAAAGTTTTATACATGGTATTGCACAGATAGGGGGCAACTTTTATTCCATTTTGCTGTCCTGGCCCTTCCTGACCTGAGTTGTGTTTTCATAGATTTACCTAACCATCTCCATCAAAGGATGAACCAGCAGTTGAAGGTTTACCTGCTGTAAGCTGAGCAATGCATGTGTGATATCTTGCGACTGCAGTCTGGGGTCCAAGATTCCAGTTCCCTGAGAACGAATCTAGGAATGCAAGAAATAATAGCATATTGACCCAAAACCCCAACCCTCGCCTGCAGTCACATGAGTCATAGACCTGGCGAATCTACGAGTGCATGAAAGCAGTGAGTAACTTACAGTATTCTGTAAGTTTTATGTGTAAGTGGAAGCCCTTGGTCAGGTGTCTGCTTTCTTGCATTTTTATGCACTAGACTAGAGGATGGTGCCTAGGAGCCCTGCTGGCATTTTCATGTTTAAGTGTGCACTTACACAACATGTACATGTTAGTATTATGTAATTTAAATAAGCGAAGGATGTGTAAAGGCAGAAACCCAGCTACAGAATTGCCTTTTTAGTGCTTGACCCTTCCGCTGTCTATCTTGGTTTTCTTTCTCTTTTGTCCTGGAAATTTCATTCTGGTTATCAGGCTTTCAGCTGAGTGTGATCTGGCACTTAATGAAGTAAATCATCCATAAACCTTTGGAATTGATCCAGGGCCGCAGCCCTTCCGACCCTACTTCAACAGGCTTCACTGGCTACCAATTACTGAACGGATTAAATAATATATCGCATCTTACATGCAAGCTCGGCTAAACCTCTCATAAGCCTTTTCATCAATTCCTTGTCCAACTCGACCAGAAACATCAAGAAACTTTTCTGATCCTCCCCCATCTCCTAAAAGAATTAAATACAAGCACACATTCAACACACTCGTCACCTGCATTGGCACAAAAACCTGATAATCACCAAAACGGAACCCTGCTATATCGGATTTCGGAAAAAAAAAACCCAACCCAAAAAACAACCAATTAGAGACTCTTCTCTTCGAGACAACAAGTACCTTGTTCAAATGCAAAGATTACTTCCTCATCTTATATAAACTATTCTTCTGATATTTCCTCAATGCTGCCCCGTAGAAGTCTCTACCTCTCCTTTTTCTGCCATCTATTTAGGCATAGAGTGACTCACAAATTGTAGATTAGATAAAAAGCAAGCAGTTGGTCCTGCACTGTGATTAATCAAATTTTTAGAGAAACTTGAACAGTGCAGGGTAAAAACTTCCTAGTGCTCAACACTAATAGCATGCAAATTATATGCACGCCATTAGCATTGAGTTAAGGGGAGGAATGTGCCTGGTGCCTGTACAGAAGAGTTTTGTGGTAAGCACAGCTCTTGCACACTTGTCCAGGCAAACCCAGGAAGTGAAGTATACATTGCCACTGTTAAATATAAGCTTTCCACATTTTTTTCATTTGAAAGCATATGTGAGCACAGAAAACAGGTGCCAATGTGTGTGTTACCTTTTTGGGTTTCCTCTGACTTGCACACACTCGCCTCCTGCTTAGGGGCTTGCTTGGGCTTCCTTTTGCTTCCAAATTAAATAAAAACCAGCAAATTTAAAAAGAATCACGGGCAATCCTTTCTTCAAACACCCTAATTGCCTATTCTGAGCCTGTTATTTTTTTCACCGGTAAAGGGGGGGGGGGCCCTTGTTTTCTGTGCTGTTCTCTGCACTTACACAGGTGCTAGTCTAGTATCCCCGTGTTTGGTTTTAAGCATTGGTCGGTAAGTAATTGATTGGCTTAACTAAGAGGCAGATGAAGCAGTTGCCTAGGATAGCAGGCTGAACAACTGCTGTCAAGACAACAATAAGCCCCAGTAGAGAGAGAAACTTAAAAGAACCAGCTAACTGCATTTTATATTCTATTTTCCAAATATCCCTCTTACCCTTATACCAGGGGTGTTAAAGTCCTTCCTCGAGGGCCGCAATCCAGTTGGGTTTTCAGGATTTCCCCAGTGAATATGCATGAGATCTATTAGCATACAATGAAAGCAGTGCATGCAAATAGATCTCGTGCATATTCATTGGGGAAATCCTGAAAACCCGACTGGATTGTGGCCCTCCACGCCTTATCCTGTAAATGACTATTGAAAATTGTCCCTGGCTGTGTAGACAAAACAAAGTAGAATATTTAAGAGTATGATGTCCAATTAACACATTTTTACAAATTATTTTGGGTGACTTTAAGTAGCAGAATTTCTGGTCTTGAAAGTCATGGTTTGATTTGATACACGGCACTTCCTGAAAAGCACAACAGAGCACTTTCTATTTAAACATTACTTTTATGTAAAGAAAAGGACACTCATTTTTAGAGACAGACAGGACAGGAGCGAATAAAAGAGTTGAGGGAGTGGGCAAAGATGAAAACTTTGCCCAGGGCATCTAATAATGTTATACTGGTGCTTGTAAAGACATTTAACTCAAGGCATGACACTAGCTGTATTGAGGAGGGAGGAGGATTTGTCCGAAGTTCTTATGGAACAAATTTGTTTGCACTAAGACAGATGTTTTTTGCTATTTGCTTATGGAAGTTCTTCCTTGATGCTTCAGAGTGGGCATCTCTCCTGGTGCGGGAGGGGGGGAGGCAGCGGAGAAAATAAGCATCTCTCCTGCTGCATCACAACAGTTGCCAAAAGCCAATCCTGCTTTTTGAAAATGGCTCGGCATTTTTTAAGAATCTACCGGAGGGCTCATTTCAATGTTGAAGGGCCCATTTGCATGTCTGTATTGGAGACTGCTAGAAACCTCACTAAAGATGGAGATAATCCCTTTTGATAATCCGCGTACAGGCTAAACTGTCAGAAAACACTTTAGCGGCGGCAAACTTTTGAGAATCTTGCCCTCTGTTCTTTCATTTCAAAAAAAAGACTTGGCATAGATGTCTCTTAAGGGGTTAATGGATAGTCCTACCTCGGCCAATCCAAAGACAGGATTTTCATGCTTTTGTTCAGGTTGTTATTGAGGATTTAGTAGAGAGATTACACTTGGTTTGAATGATACAAATGTATGTGATTTGTTTTCTTTTAGGGTTAGTTCTTTGCTAATAGTATTGAAACCCTGCATTTTTTTTCTAAAGTTAATATGTATGTTGCTAAGAGACAACCGCTCCAAAATAGAAACATAGAATATGACGGCAGAAAAGGGCTATAGCCCATCAAGTCTGCCCACTCTAATGACCCACCCCCCTGTCTTATAGAAACATAGAATATGACGGCAGAAAAGGGCTAAAGCCCATCAAAATATGAAAGAACCAACAGGTTAGGTTAGCTTCGGGACCCTATGTGGCAATCCATGCCTACACTGACATATACTGAAAGTTTAAGTACATTGAGTGTAGCGGCTGACAGTGATACAGATGTTAAAGGTCAGGTTTCTATTAAATGAGAAAAGAACAGTAGAACAAGTGTGGTTAAGAGGGAATGCATTTCCTATTTGGAACTTCAGTTGGATGTCTTTATGCATTTGTAGCTTTGGAAAGGTTCTGTGTAGTAAAATTTACATTTTACACTGGAAACTCTGAATGTCCTTTACTGAATCCTTGATCTGGGAAATAATTTTATCTCAAGTTAGTCCTATTTATTGTTGCAGTGGTTAATTCTGGTCTTAGTAAGAGGGAATTCCTGTCTGCTTAAAACCACTCCCAAGAATTCTAATTTAGAACCATCCACTAAAACCAGCTTTCTCCATCCCATACAGTTGGGATTTAACCCTTTCAGGACCAAGGGACATATTTGTCCCATAACTTTAAAATCCTATAAATTTTGATTGGGATAGTCTACAGTTCTAAATTTGATATGTACGGATTCCATATGATACTGCCTTTATGTAAACAAACTGGTTCCGACATTCATTCATTAGCGTCGTTGCTAGATTGACGAGAAGATTCACTTGCCACACTGTCCATAAGCCAGAAGTGTGATTTTTTTAAATAAAAATAATGATATTTCACAAAAAAAATCAATTTTTTGGCATCTGCAAGCCCTTTTTACCATAAAAATGTCGTCAAAACCACAAAAATTGGCCTACGATCCTTATGGTCCTGAAAGGGTTAAGGAAGTCAGTAAGTTTGAACAGTTTCCCTGGATGTCATTGCAGCTGATCATATGTTGATTTTGAACTGAGATCCAGTTCCCCTTGACTGATAATAAAATGACAGCAGATAAAGACCTGAACCCAGTCATTTCATGATTAAGTTAAAATGTTTTCTTTTTTTATTTTGAGGCCATAGACCTTCAAAGTCTACCTGGTACTCTCCTTAGGTTCCAACTCTTGGAGTTGCCATTGAAGCTCACTCCAGCCTCTCCAAACCACCTCCTTTGCTGGATTCAGACTGTGAGAGTTTGCTCATTCATATTCTGTGTTTATGCCATTCTTTTTTGAATTCTGTGGCTTAGTCGTCTATCTTTTATTTAATATTTTTCTGAGCCCATTAGCTACTCTTATAAAATTCTTGGGAATCAATACCAACTTGTTTGCAGATTATGTAACGTTCTGTACCTTCAAAGATGCTACCTAATCTTTCCTTAGTCAATACATCTACAGTTGCTTCTTGGTTAGACCTTTAAAATCCATGGGATCATTGGATGTGCTTTATCTCCCACAAGTCCTTCAAAACTAGTTTAGCTTTGCCTATCTCTTAAGCGCCCTCACATATATCATTAGTCCTCTAGACCAGTGGTTCCCAACCCTGTCCTGGAGGACCATCAGGCCAATCAGGTTTTCAGGATAGCCCTAATGAATATGCATGGAGCAGATTTGTATGCCTCTCACTTCCATTATATGCAAATCTCTCTCATGCATATTCATTAGGGCTAGCCTGAAAATCCGATTGGCCTGGTGGTCCTCCAGGACAAAGTTGGGAACCAGTGCTCTAGACCCTCAGAAATGCCACCAAGATACTCACATTTCATAGTATCTGGCTTTATGCATTTAGTCTTCACCGGGTCGCTCAATTCAATTTTTCATATTTTGAATTGAGTGTAGTGAATATCTTTGAATTCATAAATAGTTTATTATATAATTTATTTGATACTTAGCTTAGGTGGTCAAATTCTAAGGGATAAATATGCCAACATGTTTCACCCTGGGGGGGGGGGGTTCTTCAGGGCTACAATCCCTTAGGTAAAGCTAGTCACCCGCAACATGACCACCAGATTCCTGTTACCAACACAAGAGCATTAGTTGGCCAAACACTATGGTGCAAAAACTCTCCTGTTGGTCTTGGATTCTCAGGTCTCATGAAACCAGCACATGAGTTCTGTAGAGTCAGACTCAGCGCAGGCAGAAATAAGCTCCTGCTCAGTTTGCTGCATCAGCTATAACAAAGCAAGGTACAAGAATCCCAAGCACTAAAAGTAATTTTCTAGGCATGATGTCTCTTCAATGCATGGAGAGATTGGGACCAATCAAATTAAAATTCACAGTCAGGAGCCCTTTTAAAATGGCTTTTTATTTTTCTCTTGGCCCTGCGCCCAAACTTAGAGGAACTAGACATTGTCCTTTCTTTCTTTCTGGTGACACTTTGTTAGGCACAAAGAATCCTAAGGTGTTTTATCCCAGGACAAGCAGGCAGCATATTCTTAACGCATGGGTGACGTCACCGACGGAGCCCCGGTACGGACCTTTTTAACTAGAAAGTTCTAGTTGGCCGCACCGCGCATGCGCAAGTGCCTTCCCGCCCGACGGAGGAGAGCGTGGTCCCCAGTTTCTTCGTTTCCGCAGAGCGAAGACGCATGTTTTCAACGGCCGTTGAAAAACTAATTTTTGCCTTCCCGCTCGCGTATTTTTTCACTTTTTTTCCTTTTTTCTTATCGGATTCCCTTTATTTTTGTTTTCAAAAAAAAAAACTTCGAGTTTTCCTTATTTTTTCAGGCCGGCCCCGGCGGGGCCTGTTGCCACCATACAGGCCTCCGGGTTCGATTTTGCGGAGGCCGTGTTTCCATTCATGCCCCCTCAACCGGGTTTTAAGAAGTGCCAGCGGTGTGCACGCCCAATCTCCCTCACCGACCCACACAATTGGTGCCTCCAGTGCTTGGGTCCAGAGCATCGGGCTGACACCTGCACCCGCTGTGCTACGCTTAAAAAGCGTACTTTGAAAAATCGGCAGATCCAGCAAAATATTTTGTTTGGTACCGGATCTGCCATGGAACCGGCTGCGACGTCGACAGCACCACAAAAGTCGGCACCGACGACATCAACACCACCGGACCCTTCCTTGGGGTCGTTGGGCCCAGGTAAGCCGGCTAAGAAGCCTCCCACTTCCCTTGAGCGCCCTCCTGCCACGGTTGCGACACCGGCCCTCCCGGCACCGCAAACACTCCGCTCCGATCTCGGTGAGTGCCTCATCATCGGCCTCCTCATCGCCGGAGCGTAGAGCGGCACCTATGGTACCGAAGAAGAAAAAAGCGGTACCGGTGCCTCCCCTGGACGACCGCATCGCGGCCATACTCCAAACACAGTTACAGGAGCAGCTGCAACAACACCTCCAACAACTGTTGCCGGCGTTGCTGGCACCGCACCTTCCGGTACGGGACCGGTCCGAGCCTCACACTGTCCCATCGGTGTCGACCCCCTCGGTACCGATTAATACTTCCATGCCGGTGCTCTTGGCAGAAACACCTACAGTACATACCCGTGATGCTGCCGACCCTGTCCGGTCCCAGGAACGACATCGGTCTTCCTCACCCGGTACCGCCTCGGTGCGCTCAGGCAAATCTCTTTCAAAGACCCGCCATGCCAAGCCCTCCACACCGATGTCCAAACGTACGCACCCCGATGTTAGGGACCCAGATTTGTGGGAAGACTCCACTCACGGTACCGAGGAGGACGCTTCGTCAACCGACGAAGAACCCTCCATGACCGACACCGTCTCCAAACCAGAGCAATCCTCTTTCTCCAAATTCCTTAGGGAGATGTCAGCAGCTCTTTCCATTCCCTTAGAGTCCGACTCTAAAAAGTCTCAGGCTTTCCTCAATGCCCTAGACTTTGAGCAATCTCCCAAAGAATTTCTGAAGTTGCCCGTCCACGACATCTTACGGGAAACTTTCTATAAAAACTGGGAAGCTCCCCTCACGGTTCCTGGAGCCCCTCGTAAATTGGATAGCTTGTACCGGGTTATTCCAATCCCAGGGTTTGATAAACCTCAATTGCCCCACGAGTCCCTCCTGGTGGAATCTACTTTGAAAAAATCTCAGGGTTCCAGTGTATATGCCTCCACCCCTCCTGGCAGAGAGGGAAAGACCATGGATAAATTTGGTAAGCGTCTTTTCCAAAATGCCATGTTAGCCAATAGAGCCAACAACTACACCTTCCACTTCTCCTTCTACATGAAGCATCTAGTGCAACAGCTCTCCTCCGTACAGAAATACCTTCCTGAACGTAAGGTCCCTCTTTTCCAGCAACATATTTCCAGCCTCCTCCAACTCAGGAAATTCATGGTTCGCTCCATCTACGACTCATTTGAGCTGACCTCTCGCGCATCTGCCATGGCGGTGGCCATGCGACGTTTGGCATGGCTGAGAGTCTCTGACCTGGACATTAACCACCAGGACCGCCTGGCTAACGCACCTTGTCTGGGTGATGAACTCTTCGGAGAGTCCCTGGACTCAACAACCCAGAAACTCTCAGCACATGAGACCAGGTGGGACACTCTGATTAAACCTAAAAAGAAGACTCCACCTGCTCGCACCTACAGACAGCAGTCTTCATACCAGCGCAGGTTCTCGGCCAGACCTCTCAACCCGCCTCAACAGCAGCCTCGCCGACCTCGTCAACAGCATCAATCTAAGGCTCGCTCACAGTCTCACCAACCTGCCAAGCCTCTCCCTCCGTCAAAACCATCTCAGCCCTTTTGACTTTTTCCTCCAGGGCATAGCCAGTCTCCCATCATCATTGCCTCTTCCTCAGCCTATCAGAGGTCGCCTCCAAATCTTCCTCAGCCGTTGGGAGGTCATCACATCAGACCAATGGGTCCTCAACATCATTCGCCACGGCTACTCTCTCAACTTCCAGACTCTTCCACCAGACAATCCTCCCGTAGAGTCTGCTTCTCACTCCTCCCAAACCCCCCTCCTCCTGAGGGAGGTCCAATCCCTCCTTCTTCTCAATGCCATCGAAGAGGTGCCTCCGGACCAAAGGGGTCAGGGATTCTACTCCCGCTACTTCCTGGTTCCCAAGAAGACAGGAGACCTTCGTCCCATCCTCAATCTCAGGGACCTCAACAAATGTCTGGTCAAGGAGAAGTTCAGAATGCTCTCCCTTGCCACGCTTTACCCTCTTCTCTCTCAACACGACTGGCTATGTTCTCTGGACCTCAAAGAGGCCTACACTCACATCCCAATCAATCCGACTTCACGTTGCTACCTACGGTTTCAGATACAGCACCGTCACTATCAGTACAAAGTGCTACCTTTTGGCCTCGCTTCATCGCCCAGGGTGTTCACCAAGTGCCTTATTGTGGTGGCGGCCTTCCTCAGGTCTCACAACCTCCAGGTGTTCCCCTACTTGGACGATTGGTTGGTGAAAGCACCTACGTCTCCACTTGTGCTACAAGCCACTCATCACCATCTCTTTCTTCCATCTCCTGGGGTTCGAGATCAACTACCCCAAGTCGCATCTGCTTCCCACACAGCGACTTCAGTTCATTGGAGCAGTTCTCGACACCACACTAATGAGGGCGTTTCTCCCCTCCGACCGTCAATGGACCCTGCTCCACCTCTGTCGTCAGGTGCTCCTTCATCACTCCATTCCTGCCCGACAGATGATGGTCCTCCTGGGCCACATGGCCTCGACGGTCCATGTGCTTCCTCTGGCACGACTCCACCTCAGGACACCTCATTGGACTCTTGCCAACCAATGGTCACAGACCACGGATCTTCTTTCTCATCCCATCTCTGTGACATCGTCTCTTCAGCAATCTCTTCAATGGTGGTTGAACTCCTCAAATCTTTCCAGGGGTCAACTCTTTCATCTACCCCCTCACTCCATGATCATAACCACGGATGCCTCCCCCTATGCGTGGGGAGCTCACCTGGGAGATCTACGCACCCAGGGACTCTGGACCCCTCAGGAGCGTCAACATCACATCAATTTCCTGGAACTCAGAGCCATGTTCTATGCTCTCAAGGCCTTCCAGCACCTTCTCTGCCCTCAGGTTCTTCTCCTGTGCACAGACAATCAAGTCACCATGTACTACATAAACAAGCAAGGCGGCACCGGATCTCGCCTCCTTTGTCAGGAGGCTCTCAGCATCTGGACCTGGGCCACGGCCCACAATCTCTTCCTCAAGGCTGTCTATATCCAGGGCGAACAGAACTCCCTGGCCGACAATCTCAGCCGCATCCTTCAACCTCACGAGTGGACTCTGGACCCTTCAACACTCCACTCCATCTTTGCTCGCTGGGGCACTCCGCAGGTGGACCTCTTTGCAGCGCCTCACAACCATCAGCTGCCCCAGTTCTGTTCCAGACTCTTCTCTCCTCATCGTCTGACCCCAGATGCATTCCTGCTCGAGTGGACGGATCGGTTCCTCTATGCCTTTCCTCCACTACCTCTGATGTTGCGGACGTTATCCAAACTCCGCAGGGACAGGGCCACCATGATTCTCATCGCTCCTCAGTGGCCTCGCCAACACTGGTTCTCCATCCTGCTTCAGCTCAGCTCCAGGGAGCCCATTCCTCTTCCTGTGTTTCCTACTCTACTTACGCAGCAACGTCAGTCTCTACTGCATCCCAATCTGTCTTCGCTCCACCTGACAGCTTGGTTTCTCTCGGGCTAACCTCTCCAGAGAATCTGTCTCAGCCTGTCCGTCGCATTTTGGATGCCTCCAGGAAACCGGCCACCCTCCAATGTTGCCATCAGAAGTGGACCAGGTTCTCCTCTTGGTGTCTACTGCATCATCACGATCCCACCTCATTAGCGGTGGAAACTGTACTGTACTATTTGCTCTCTCTGTCCGACGCTGGCCTCAAGTCTACCTCAATCAGAGTCCACCTCAGTGCCATCACTGCGTTTCATGAGCCTATCCTCGGAAAACCTCTGACGGTTAATCCACTGGTTTCCCGGTTCATGAGAGGCCTCTTCAATGTCAAACCACCTCTGAAGCCTCCTCCTGTCGTCTGGGACCTGAATGTGGTTTTATCAGCCCTCATGAAACCCCCTTTTGAGCCTCTTGCCACAACTTCGCTCAAACTTCTAACATGGAAGGTGCTTTTCCTCATTGCCATCACCTCTGCCAGGAGGGTTCAAGTTTAAGTTTCAAGTTTATTTAATGGCTTGATTAACCGCCTTAAACAAAGTTTCTAAGCGGTGTACATTTAAAAAGTTACATTGATTGGGTAACAAAACAGTCCATACAATTAATAAATAAACTTAATATGCTAAAATTAACATTGTTAAACACAAGGTAAGGAGGGATGAAATACAATTTATAAAGTACAGAGGAGACATTAAGGGAAAAATACAAAAGGGTAATAAGACAATTGAGGGGAATAAAATAAGCAGAACAATAAGATAAAAGATTAACTTGCAAATGCATCTCTAAAAAGGAAAGTTTTTAATTCGTTTTTAAATTTTATAAACTCTTTCTCCTCCCTTAAAAACATTGGGAGGGCGTTCCATGTCTGCGGTGCCGTACAAGAGAAAATAAATTGTCTCCTTGTATTGATAATTTTTAGAGAGGGAACAGATAAAAGATTTTGTTCGCTAGATCTCAAGGTTCTCTTTGCAGAATAAGGGATAAGTAATCTAAATAAAAATGCTGGGGTCTTATTATATAAAGTTTTAAAAATAATTGTACATAATTTATGAGTAATTCTATGCATAACAGGAAGCCAGTGAGCCTTTTTAAGGAGTGGTGTTACATGATCAAACTTTTTGGATTTCGTTATTAATTTAATTGATGCATTCTGAATAATTTGTAGTCGTTTTATTTCTTGTAAAGCAATTCCTTTAAATAAGGAATTACAATAATCGATTTTAGAAATCACCAGAGAATGAATAAGTATATTTAGTGATTTAGGACAGAGAAATTTAGAAATAGAACGAATTTTCCGCAATCTGTAAAAGGTAGTTTTCACAATGCTACTGATATGATCATGAAAGTTGAGTTTATTATCAAAGATTACTCCTAAAATTTTAATATTTTTAACTAATTGAAGAGGAACATTTGAAATTGAAATAGGAGTAACAAGAGGAAAACTATCCTTCCAGGGAAAAAGCATGACATTAGTTTTTTTAATATTAAGAGCTAGTCTGTTTTTGTCCAGCCAATGATGCACCTGATCTAATTTCTCATTAATGGCCGAAATTTCATTTATGTTGTTATTAGTTAATGGGTGCAATAATTGTATGTCATCGGCATAGGCAAAAACATGAAATCCAATGGATTGGCATAGTGTCAATAAAGGAGCCAAAAAAATATTAAAAAGCAAAGGTGAAAGAATAGATCCCTGAGGAACCCCATGTGTAATATGTGAGGGTAAGGATGAAGATTCATTGAAAATAACTGTGGATGTGCGATCCTTAAAGTATGATGTAAACCAGGTTAGAACTTCATCTGTTATCCCTACAGAATGAAGTCTATCAAGGAGTAATTGGTGATCAATCGTATCAAACGCTGCTGAAAGATCAAGTGAGGTTAATAGCACCGATTGATGATGATCTAAGAAGTAGTTAGTTAGTGAGATGCATGCACTGGTCGCCGATCCACCGTTCACTGTTTTTCACCATGACAAGGTGGTTCTGCGTACCCATCCTAAATTCCTTCCCAAGGTGGTCTCGGCTTTTCACCTCAACCAGTCCATTGTGTTGCCTGTCTTTTTCCCTAAACCCCATTCTCATCCTGGGGAACAGGCGTTGCACACGCTGGATTGTAAGCGTGCCCTTGCATACTACCTTGACCGTACCAGGGCTCACCGCTCGTCCCCTCAGCTCTTTCTGACCTTCGATCCTAACCGTCTAGGTCGTTCTGTCTCTAAACGGACGCTTTCCAACTGGCTTGCTGCCTGTATTGCGTTCTGTTATGCTCGGGCCGGTCTCTCACTGGAAGGTGCTGTCACGGCCCACAGGGTCAGAGCTATGGCTGCTTCTGTGGCTTTCCTCCGTTCCACGCCCATCAAGGAAATCTGCAAGGCTGCCACTTGGTCCTCAGTTCACACGTTTACTACTCACTACTGTCTGGATGCCTTCTCCAGACGGGATGGACACTTCGGCCAATCTGTGTTACAAAATTTATTTTCCTAATGGCCAACCATCCCTCCTCCCTCTCTGTTAGCTTGGAGATCACCCATGCGTTAAGAATATGCTGCCTGCTTGTCCTGGGATAAAGCACAGTTACTTACCGTAACAGGTGTTATCCAGGGACAGCAGGCAGATATTCTTACGTCCCACCCTCCTCCCCAGGTTGGCTTCTTAGCTGGCTTATCTTAACTGGGGACCACGCTCTCCTCCGTCGGGCGGGAAGGCACTCGTGCATGCGCGGTGCGGCCAACTAGAACTTTCTAGTTAAAAAGGTCCGTACCGGGGCTCCGTCGGTGACGTCACCCATGCGTTAAGAATATCTGCCTGCTGTCCCTGGATAACACCTGTTACAGTAACTAACTGTGCTTTTTGGAGTTCAATTTACATTACCAGTTGAAATATTCTTTTCACCTATTGCTCTTTCCCAGGCCAAAAGAAATTGACCTTACCTTCTCCAGTACAGCTGAGAACAGAAGTCTCTTTATTTTAATACAGGAAAAGAAAGTGTAGTTCCTGTAATAAGCGCACACAGTAATGTTACTTCTGTAGGTTGAAAAGGCATAAAACCAATTAAAGGAGCTGAAAATTAAAAAAGAGGCAATTTTATTGATTTACAAGAGACAGTACTGAACAAAATGAAGATATTGACACCACGTAGAATAAAGTTCCCATTACCCCAGCAGTCATCCTATCAGTTAATAAAAAAAATATGGCCTCTAGTGTCTGTTTTGGACAGAAACATAGATCAACCCTCAGTTGTACGCTGTCTTCTCTGTCCACCTATAGCCTGAATCTTCAGCCTGAGCAGGAACACATCTGCCAATTTCGGAAAAATCACTCGGATGATGTCAACCCTTCAGAAAGGGCAGCTCAAAAGGCTTTGCCACTGCATGTTCCAACGCCAAGGCATATGAATACACTCTGGCATCAACCACAATATGTTCTTTTGCAACTAGTGCTGAGAAATAAAATATCACTTTCATTCAAAGAGACAGTCTACAATCCATTAGAGTACAAACTATATCCCAACTCTCCTTCAAATACTTAAAACCCATTAATTACAATAGTGTATCCATTAAATAGCATTTCCTTAGCATTACTCTAGAGCAGGGGTTCTCAACCCCACCAGTCAGGTTTTTAATTACCATATATACTCAAATATAAACCGCAATAACATTTCCCCCCCCTTTTTTTAGGGAAAAAATGTGAACTGGAATATAAAAACCAAGGGTTTATATTAAAGTGCCATATGGCTGTACACCCATCTGCCCACCTCCCGAACCCAGTGCTGGCTTCTCTGCAGGTCCATCTTATATCCTGGTGGTCCAGTGATGAGCTGAACTGAGTTGGGACGGGAGTGATCCCTTCCTCACTCCAACATGAGGTGTTGGTCATGTTCCAGATGTCACCTGCCCACCCCCTCCCTCAGAGAAGCAGCTTAGGCCTTGGTCACTGGTGGTCCAGTGGGGTGAATCAGAACAGAAGCAATCCTCTTACGCTCATGCCTGTGCAGTCTCCCTGAAAAAATGGTTGCTGCGAGTTCCCACAGCAATCTCATGAGGTTGCTGATGTCTCACAAAGTTGCTGCACGAACTTGCAGCAGCCATTTTTTCAGTGAGACTGCACAAGCAGGAGAATAGAGACTGCCCTGACTCATCCTACTGGACCACCAGCGACTGAGGGAGGCCTACACCGCTTCTCCAAGGCAGGGAGGGAGCACGCGGTGCTTCTACAGCCAGCTGGGGCAGGACCCAACATCTCATCTCAGGGGAGGGAGGGATTGCTCCCATCCGGGCTCACCACCAGAATTTAAGTTGACCTTGAACACAAACCCCAGGTGTAAGAGTCCCTCCCCAATTTTAATTTAGAGGCGCCTCAGTTGTACACACTGCCAGGGGGCAAAGACTACAGCTTAGTTTGGCTAGGAGGCTTAAAATAAATGAGGGAAAATATCCTGGCTATTTCTAAATAAAAGTCCATGTAACTGCAGCCCAATATCATCATTCTTAAGGGTGAGGAGGACATTGCCAGGCTATGAGATCCAGTTATAACCTTATTGGAGGACCCCAGAACAAAGGATCCAATCCAAATTCATGAGGCAGAAATTATTTAAGGCTTGCTAGTACTGTTGTGAAATAGTTCTCCATTTGTCCAAAGCTGCAGGAAGGGAAGATTTTGTTCTTCCTCGGGGGTCTAATTGAACTGAATACCAAAGCATGCACCACTTGAGAGAAAAGATTCCTTACCTTCAATTCTCTTACGCAGTTCATTTCTTGGCACTAATATTACCTCCACAAATTCTACACAAGAAAAAAATAGCTTAAGTATCCAGTTGGGCAAATCTCAAAGAATGTTGTTGATATTGCAAGCATACTTAACTGTGTCCAGCCAAAGTGAAGAAAAGTGAATAACGTACCTCCATCACCTGAAAAGTGGTAAAGATTTAAATGAGGGTCTAGTACATCTGACCATGGCACATTAGCAGCACATATATCCATAAGTATCTCCCTACCAGAAAGAGAAGCATGAATGTATTTGATATACAGGCCTTCCCCTCCCCCGCTCCGTGTTGCATGTACTATTCTATGCATGTGCATGTTGATTTAAGAACATAAAGCGAAGTTGCTTACCTGTAATGGGGGTTTTCCCCATAGACAGAAGGGGAATGCAACCACACTTATTTGGTGAGGTCCTAGACATCCTGTGTGTCAGTGCAGTTTTGTCTAGTTAATGAAGGTATCAAGACAAATAAATTCTTGTGGGGATAGCGGGAGGGTAAGTGTGGCTGCATTCCCCTGCTGTCTGCAGAGAACCCCTGTTACAGGTAAGCAGGGGAATGCAGGCACCCTTATTGGTGAGTCCCAAGCTAGAAGGTGCATAAAGGGTGGTGGTGATGGATTAAGGAGCAAAGAAGTTGTGTGAGGCAGATAGGCCAAAATGAACATCCTGCGATATCTTTTGGTCTAAACAATAATGCTTAGCAAAAGTATGGATTGAGGACCAGGTTGCAGTTCTGCAGGTATCGTGGACCGGAATTGAATGGCACTGTAGTTCACCACTGAACAAGCTGTAGCTCGCAATCTGTGGGCACCAATCCTGGCAGGATGTAGTGATGTACTAAAATTCTATACAAGGGGAAATTCACATGGATATGGTTCGCTTGGAGGCTGGTTGACCTGGATTGGTAAAGCTTCAGTGTCTCAGAGCTAAAACAGGAGTGTGCTTCTGCAGTCCAAGATATGGCAGTGAGGCATGCAGAGGAGAAAGAAGGATGGCAGAACTATGTTTTCATGGAGGTAGAAATCAGAAACCACCTTTGGGTGCTTGCAGAACTGCACACAATTAGGAAAGAATTGCATACAAGGATAAGTCACCAGTGCCTGGAGTTCACTGACTCGGTGTGCCATGGTAATGGGTAACAAAAAGGCCATTTCCCATGTGAGAAAAGCAAGTGAGGCATTGCCTAGCGGCTCGAAGGAATCGATTGTGAGCTGGTTCAAGTTTATTTAAAATTTGATAAAACCACTTATTAAAATTTTCTAAGGGACATACATAATAATAGGGGAACAGGACAAACTTTAGACAGGAAAAAGGAGAAGAACTACAATGTTATTGAGAAAAGTTAACAGTAAAGGAAAAAATGGGAGGGAAGGGACACGCATTAATTGGAACTTAAGACGCCCAAACGCTGGACGCGATTCTCAAAACAGACGTCCACAATTTCAGGGACACCCATCGGAAAAAGTCATGCCTAACAGGATAAGTGTGGGCGTGGCTTCAAAATAGATGTCCATTTACAAAATTGCATCCCACTGAGCGTGCTAATGCGTCTACCCAACATCTAAAATGTAGGTGTTGCAACTTCATTGAGTCTTTGTAATTTTTGCTGGAGTAAAAATAATCGATCCACTTGTACCTGTTCTGTACCACTCAGGATTTTGTAGATCTCGATCATATTCCCCCTCAGCTGTCTCTTCTCTAAGATGAAGAGCCCTAACCTCTTTAGCTTCTCCTCAAGAGGAGTGCTATCTTCTTTATCATCTTGGTTGCTCTTTGAATCTTTTCTAATTCCCGATAGAAACATTATACACTTCCCCCTCTGTATTTGCAGGGATTAGGGGCAGAGCCGGCCTGCGAATATTAAAAAAATGTGAATAATATTCAGGCCGGTTCTGCCCCTAACCCCCACTTCCCCCGGCTATTTTAAGCCCTGAAAGCTCTCCCTTAAGCCTTACCTGGTGATCTAGGGTTTTCAGGCAGAAGCGATCTTCCCACGCTCCTGCCCCGTGCAGATCGCTCACAGGAAATGGCTGCCTTGAGCTCCTGTAGTCTCTCGAGCCATTTCCTGTGAGCGATCTGCACAGGGCAGGAGCGTGGGAAGATCGCTCCTGCCCCAAAAACCCACTAGACCACCAGATAAGGCTTAAGGGGGGGCTTACAGGGCTTAAAATCGCCCGAAAAATGAAAATAAATTTTTAAATTTAAAACCACGAATAAGCGAATCCGTAGATATGGAATTCACAAATATGGAGGGGGAAGTGTAGTATTCTCAGTCTTATTTACCATCCCTTTCCTAGCATCCTGTTTGCTTTTTAAGCTACTGATGCACAGTGGGTGGAAGATTTCAGCATACTATCTTCAATGACACCTAAATATTTTTCTTGGGTGCTTTCTCCAAAGGTGGACCCTAGCATCCGGTAAATGGATTATTCTTCCTAATGTGCATCACCTTGCATTTCTTGAGCTGCACACACATTTTGAGTATACTCAGTCTTAAAAATAAATCTTTCCTGAAAGCTGGATGCAGGAACCACTGTCCCAAGTATCATGGCCTTTTCACCGGGCTGTAACCATATGTCATATTGCCTGCATGGCTGTTGGAAAACAACATTTAAAGTTTGTTTTTATTCCTTTCTTTTGTATTCATACCATTTTTTTTAAAGGAGAGAGATGCTTTAATTCAGTTTCTCTGCGTACAGTGTGCTTTGCATTTTTAAAATTTTGTGGTTACAAGTTTCAAGTTTTATTAAGGTTTGTTGTATACGCAATGTCAAATACTTCAATGCGTAGAACATTTTAAAAATAGGGGAGAAAACAGAACAGTTTTATACAATTAAATACAAAATATATACGTACTAATAACTGGTACAGAAGGTGAGGGGGATGAACTACAATCTTTAAAGAAAGAGAAGAAACATTTAGGGAAAAACACATATGGTGGGTAACACAAAAGGAAAAAAGAGATAAAGGCAGAAATAAACATAGAAAGAAAGAAGATAAATTTGCAACCTAAGCGTAGGTCTAATTCGGATCTAAGAGATTTAATGATTGGTAAGTTATACTATCTATATCTCAAATGCATCCTTATACAGGAAACTTTTTAAAGAACGCTTGAATTTTTCTAAAGAGGATTCATTGTGCAAGTATATTGGTAAATTGTTCCAGAGCTGGGGTGCTATAACCGAGAAAATAGGAGATCTCCTGGTCCCTATTAAAGAAGGAATAGTCAGTAAATGTTGTTACCATTATGTATTAATAAGATTATACTGTGTGTATATGAAAAATGAATGGAAGAAATTGCATATCAATTAGTATTATTATAGGGATGGGGTCAGGGGCAGAGCTTGGGCAGGGGTACTTGGTTGATATTTGTTAGACTTAGAGGGTACTTGACTTGAAGAAGCTGAGAAACTCTGCTTTAATTAATGCAGTGATCTACCTAGATAGATTTACATAAGGAAGCAGTTCAAGCAAATCTTTCTGAAAACCTGATTTGTCCCAAGGAGTGGGATGAGAACCGCTGCACTATAGTGAGCACCAAACATTTCAATAATTCAAAAGGCAGAGAGTTGATACCATTCATGAGTTATTGCAGTTTATCGCAAACTGTGTGCCTTCTGAGATTTCAGGTGGACCATGGCACACTGGGGAGAGGGAGAGGCGTCGGCTGACTACCTACAGGACGATCCTCTCGTGGCGAGGCGTGTCCTGTAGGCAATCATCCAGTGCCTCTCCTCTCCAGCCCTCTTCTCTGCTGGCAACCCCCCCCCCCCACTGGCGTGTCAGAGCCATCTGGAGGGTCTTCACCTGTCATCACGGTGACATCCACGCACTTTCGGATGCCTCGAGCCACGGCCACTACGTTTAGTGAGCTGCAGCTCAAGAAAGTTTGCGGGACACCGAGTTATTGGAAAGTGTAGACGGTTTTGAAAACACCTCTGGGTTACTTGCTTCCATCAACTCAGAAGTGAGTTTCCACTGTATCTCCCTGCACGACTCACTTCCACCCAGTTCCTCTCGCTTATCTAATGTCTCCATGTCTACTATTTTCATACTTATTATGAAAGGGGTTTTGGGGAAGAGTCCTTTGTTTGTACTTACCAGGTTTGGATTTGGGTTTGACATTGACAGCATCATCTCCGTTAATGTTTACGGTTACTATGTAAGTCGTACAGTTTGACAAACCAGGATCCAGGCATGCCACTGAAAAGCAACGCATTGCATTACACTCCATGCTTACAAACAGAACCATTTTTTAATTGCAAAAATGTAATTGTTTCTAGCAGTGTGAAAATGGCAAAGGGTCAGTCACTATGGCTCCCTCAGTGTAAAGTACTAATACTATGTCTGTTTGCAAGTACTTTCTAGATCAGGGGTAGGGAACTCCGGTCCTCAAGAGCTGTATTCCAGTCAGGTTTCCCCAATGAATATGCATGAGATCTATTTACATGCACTGTTTTCAATGCATATTCATTGGGGAAATCCTGAAAATCCGACTGGAATATGGCTTTCGAGGACCAGAGTTCCCTACCCCTGTTCTAGATCAATGTCCCTCAAACTCTTTTTTTAGCTCCAGTACACTAAAACACAGCAAATGTTTTTCACGGCACGTTATAATTGAAATTATAAAACTGCACCATTCTAGAAATCAAAATGTAGTAAAAATGAGTCAAGTCTAGGTCAGTCAAGCCATTGTGACATCACTGATGAGGTTGGCTCTTATTGGTAGAATGAGGCATTATGACGTCACAGTACCAACTCTGGTTATCAGAGGCTGAAACTTTTCACACTATTCATTTGTTCAATTTTCTATACTGTTCTCCCAAGTAGAGAATGACACGGGGACAAACTTTTCCCCATCCTGGCGAGTTCTTTTCCTGTCCCTGCTCCATTCCTGCAAGCTCCGGTCCTCATCTGCACAAGCCTCAAACACTTGTGTGGTTAAGGCAGAGTTTACAGGGACAGCAACAAAACTCGTGGGGACGGGGAAATTCAGTTTCTGTGGGGACAGGGGGGAATTTGTCCCCATGTCATTCTCTAGTCCGATTCTTTGAATGCTTTTCAAAGTGAAAACATACATGCTTTTACTTGAAACTTTTGCAAGCATATGTGCATTTTTTGCCAATGCAGGTGTTATGCATTAATATAAATTCATATTGTAAGAATGATGTTATATCTTTTCTTCTCTCCATCGCTAGCTCTTCAGGATTTTTACTTTTCAGTCTATATCATATTTATTTGTAGACCTTTCAATACCAATCCTAGGCTACATTTCATCCTACACAGAAACAACACACCGACCTGGGGAGCACTCTACAACTTCGCCCCTGTAGCCCGTCTCTTCCTCCAGCTCCCGCAAGGCAGCAGTCTCGGGGGTCTCATTTGCATCAATCAACCCTATCGGAATGATTTAAAACCAAAATTAAAAAGGTACATTTTCAGGCTGTTTCCTTTCTGAAATCAACACCAGCAGTACTAAGCAATTTTCAATAAGCCATCATTAAATTCCTAGGGGGTGGGGGGACTCTTTGTACTTCTAGTCTCGTAATGAAATAAAATGGGCTACTGTGGTCCTGCTTCTTCAGCACCAACAGTGAAAGACTATATTTGAGGAAGGGGCCACAAAGCAGCCTGTTACCACTAATAGCTCCTCAAAGCATGGATAAGATCAGCAGGGAGGGGACCTAGGTTTCACAAATGATAAAAGGGATGGGACGACTTCCCTATGAGGAAAGGCTAAAGTGACTAGGGCTCTTCAAATTGGAGAAGAGATGGCTCAAGAGGGATATGATAAAAGTCTATAAAATTCTGAGTGGAGAGGGTAGACGTGAATTGCTTGTTCACTCTCCAAAAATACTAGGACTAGGGGACTTGTAATGAAGCTACTAAATGGTAGATTTAAAGCAAACCGGAGAAAATATTTCTTCACACAAGGCGTAATTAAACTCTGGTATTCGTTGCCAGAGAATGTAGTGAAATCGGTTAGCTTAGCAGGGTTTAAAAAAGGCTTGGCTAATTTCCTAAAAGAGAAGTCTATAGGCCATTCTTGAGATGGTTTGGGGAAAATCCACTGCTTATTCCTAGGATAAGCAGCATAAAATCTGTTTTACTACTTAGGATCTAGCTAGGTACTTGGGACCTGGGTTGGCCACTGCTGGAAACGGAATACTGGCCTTGATGGACCTTCGATCTGTCCCATTATGGCAATTCTTATGTACCTCTGTGTTTTAGTGCTTCAGCGATTGGAATGCAGACCCCTCCAAAAACAGCACCACATTTCAAGCACGGGAATGACAGCGTTAAAGCTTCATTTTCTCGTGCTTCATACAGAAAGGAGGGAACTTTTCCCCAAACCCAATATCCATATATTACATGCATCAGTGCATAGCCTAACTACATTCAAACCTATTCCTCCTGATGCAGCTTTGACGTGCCCTGAAGCAAAACAGCGCTGCCGTTCTGCTCCAAACGGAACCACTACAGCGAACCTTAGCTCTGAATACACACCGTGTCAAGCGCATTCTTCTACGCTTCTAGGCCAGCATTTGAAAACAGGACAAAGCTCAAATCTACAGCTGAGACTTCAAACCTAATATTTGAAAAGACACGTCATACGCACCTGCAGGAAATTCCAGGCAATGACAACCCATGGAAGGCCTGAACTGCTTCACCAGTGCAATGCATTCATAGTGGAGCGTTCTCTGCAACACGGGGATTACTGCTACACCTGCCAGAGACACAAAGCACATGATGATGTCTTCGCCCTCTTAAACACTCTGGCTTCTAAACATGATGCTGATAAAGATGCACATGCAGCTTAATTAGTTAATGAGCTATTAACGGTAAATGGGGGCTATCAGTGTTAACTGGCACTATATAAGATTAGAGAATGACGCAGGGACAAATTTTTCCACGTCCCCGTGGGGAACTCATTTTCCCGTCCTGTCAAGTTCTTTTCCTATCCCTGTCCCATTCCTGCAAGCTCCGTCCCCATCTGCACAAGCCTCAAACACTTTAAAATCCTAAGTGTTCAAGGACTGCGTAAGAACATAAGAACAGCCTTACTGGGTCAGACCAATGGTCCATCAAGCCCAGTAGCCCGCTCTTACAATGGCCAATCCAGGTCACTAGTACCTGGCCAAAACCCAAAAAGTAGCAACATTCTATACAGAATCCCAAAGAATAGCAAGATTCCGGAATCCCAGAGAGTAACAAGATTCTAGAACCCCAAAGAGTAGCAACATTCCATGCTACCGATCCAGTGGCTTCCCCCATGTCTTTCTCAATAACAGACTATGGACTTTCCCTCCAGGAACTTGTCCAAACCTTTCTTAAAACCAGCTATGCTATCCGCTCTTACCACAGGAATGGGGCAGAGACAGGGACAAAACTCGCAGGGATGGGACGAGGACAAATTTGTCCCCGTGTAATTCTCTATATAGGATTTGTGCATGCATCTGCCTGCGCACTGATCTATAACTCTGGGCAACCCTATAGTGGGCAAAGGGTGTGTGGCCATGAGAGGGAGATGTGCATTCTGAAAATATAGGTGCAGTGCTACAGAATAATGCGTCTCCATGCCCAGCAGGCATGATGCCCAGAACTGGGGGCAAATATCATTGCTAAGCACTAGGTCTGTAAAGGGAATGCATCCTTTATAGAACAGCGCTTACTGCCAATTTTTAAGCGTCATTTATAAAATGTTGCCCTTACTCTCCCTGCGAGGATTAACTGGATAGAAAAAGATCACCAGGTATATGAGCCGCTGTTTGGAGGACTGAAATTAAAGACAAGGTGGGTCCAATCCAGGTGCTTTTCAAGGATTAGCCCGTTTCAGATGCGTTCTCCCCCTAAACAAACTGGCTCAGCTCTTCGGTACAAGAATAGATCAGACATGGCTAATGTTACCTGCCAGGTTCAGAGAAAATTACCAGACCTGGACAGATTGTTCTCACTTTTTGACATCCAATAAACCCCCACAAGGGCTGCAGTACTTAGATTTTATTTTTATTTATTCAATTTTCTATACCATTCTCCTAGGGGAGCTCAGAATGGTTTACATGAATTTATTCAGGTACTCAAGCAGTTTTACTCTCTCTGTCCTGGCGGGCTCACAATCTATCTAACGGACCTGGGGCAAGGGGGGGATTAAATGACTTGCCCAGGGTCCACAACCCCAGGGTGCTGAGGCTGTAGCTTTAACCACTGCACCACTCTAGAAATCAAAATGTAGTAAAAGTGAGCCAAGTATAAGACAATGAAGCCATTGTGACATCACTGATGAGGTTGGCTCTTATTGGTGGAATGAGGCATTATGACATCACAATACCAGCTCTGGTTATCAGAGGCTGGAGGTTGGCTTTTATTGGTGGAATAAGGCATTATGACATCACAATACCAGCTCTGGTTATCAGAGGCTGGAGGTAGGCTCTTATTGGTGGAATGAGGCATTATGACATCACAATACCAGCTCTGGTTATCAGAGGCTGGAGGTTGGCTCTTATTGGTGGAATGAGGCATTATGACATCACAATACCAGCTCTGGTTTTCAGAGGCTAAAGCTTTACACAATATTTATTCATTCATTCAATTTTGTATCCTGTTCTCCCAGTGGAGCTCAGAAGCGTTTACATGAATTTATTCAGGTACTCGAGCATTTTTCCTGTCTGTCCCGGTGGACTCGCAATCTATCTAATACACTTGGGGCAATGGGGATGACTTGCCGAGGGTCATAAGGAGCAGTGTGGGTTTGAACCCACAACCTCAGGGTGCTGAGGCTGGAGCTTTAACCACTGCGCCACTCTCTCCCCTAAAAGTAGGTAGTTTATGTGGATGTCAGCATAGCAGAAAGACCTGTCCTGAAAAGGATTCCACCTGGTACACACAACCCAGAACACAGACAGAAAGCTAGCACTTAGAGAACATGGACCCCCTTTAATGCCCATATTCAACCCTCACTATGAGATTTTGAGCATATTATTTACTCTCCCTGTGCATAAACCTTGCCCTTCCTCTGGGAATCCTCTTACAGAGCACCGCTGCGGAGTTTCTACCGTTCTTAGGCTATGGTGTCTCATCTGAATGGAGCCACCGAGCTGATGTCCTCTTCCGGAAACATTTACAGTTCTGGTCTCTGGCAGCACTTCACAATAACTGCACGAGATCTCACAAAGACATTTTCTCTCATCTTAAAACGTACCATCGGCTGCGCTGCCCTCATTTCTCGTAGTGCGTTTTACCGTCTCCCACGTCCTGTCCCAAATAAAAATGGAAAAGTTAGCCTGAAACATAACATAACAACGTACTTCTTGACCGCGTAACCATAAGTTCTACGCGGTTTACAAAAGATTATAAACTAAAGACAATCAGATGATAGTAGAAGAATTATTTGGCCAGGTAATTTGAGAAAAGATGAGTTTTCAATTGGGTTCTAAAATATTTATAAGAACAAGCTCCAAGCAATAATAATCAAAGTTCTCTATCGTGGGAAGCCGCTTGGCATGCTAGATTATGGTCAAGAAATTTCTTCCTTTTACAGCCCTGAGATTTTCTACTTTATTTATACGATGCTAAAGAAAATCTATTAGCCAAATAAAGCGGAACAGTACCATACATAATCTTATAACAGAAACAACCCAACTCTCATCCCCCAACTCTTGTTCCCTATGTCAATCCCTAAAACCTCCCCCCCCCACCTCCACCATCACTAGCTGTTATTGTATAGAAAAAAAAAAGTGTTCCTTTTCATTTTTAATTAAAAGCCAGCTTCACACATTTTTATACACCATTCTAGACTGCCACTGGATTCATTTCTTAGAAAGACAAATTTGTCTCGGTCTCCACGGTTAACCATCTCAGTGCCATTCTTTAAGGAGAGAGGGAAGAATCAGAGTATGAATGGGCCCAGCCAGTGACCCTCAAGCCTTGCTGGTGTAGAAGGAAAGGACTGAGGTCAAGATAGACACTAAAGAATGGGACCTGGGTTGACCACTGTTGGAAACAGGATACTAGGCTTGCTGGACCTTCAGTCTGTCCCAGTATGGCAGCTCTTATGTTCTTATGTGAGCCAAGTATAGGATAATCAAGCCATTGTGACATCATTGCTGAGTTTGGCTCTTAGGCATTGGTGGAATAAGGCATTATGACATCACCTTCTCAGCTCCGGAATGTTGCTACTCTTTGGGTTTCTGTCTGATGCTTCTAGAGAATGACACGGGGACAGAATTTGTTTCCGTCCCCATGGTTAATGGGAAACCATCCCCGTGTCATTCTTTAAAGCGAGAGGGAAGAATCAGAGTATGAATGGGCACAGCCAAACTGAGGCGATGGGGGGCAAAAAAAAAAAAAATAAAATCTATAAAAGGGCACATGCCCAAGTCCAATTGCTTTATAAAATTAAAACTGATCTTTTCCAGCACTTATTTTTTAGACTCTGGACTAAGTGAAAAGAAAGCGCGAAGGAAGGAACTGAAGAACTTTCTTAGGAGCAAGCCATTTCTTTGTTTCTCTTCGTCTCAGGGCCAGAGACCCCCAGTGATTTGCCAGAAACAGTCATACGTCCTCCCCACCCTCAGGGCAATAACAATTCCAGCAAAGTTGAACAAACTTGAAGGGCTGAAGTTAGGACCCAAAGTGGTGAACTGGGTCAGAAACTGGCTATCGGACAGACGCCAGAGGGTGGTGGTTAATGGAAGTCGCTCGGAAGAAGGAAAGGTGACTAGTAGAGTCCTTCAGGGTTCGGTGCTGGGGCCAATCCTGTTCAGTACGTTTGTGAGTGACATTGCTGAAGGGTTAGAAGGAAAAGTGTGCCTTTTTGCAGATGATACCAAGATTTGTAACAGAGTAGACACCAAAGAGGGAGTGGAAAATATGAAAAAGGATCTGCAAAAGTTAGAGGAATGATCTAATGCCTGGCAACTAAAATTCAATGCAAAGAAATGCAGAGTAATGCATTTGGGAATTAATAATAGGAAGGAACCGTATATGTTGGGAGGAGAGAAGCTGATATGCACGGACGGGGAGAGGGACCTTGGGGTTATAGTGTCCGAAGATCAAAAGGCGAAAAAACAGTGTGACAAGGCAGTGGCTGCTGCCAGAAGGATTCTGGGCTGTATAAAGAGAGGCGTAGTCAGTAGAAGAAAGAAGGTGTTGATGCCCCTGTACAGGTCATTGGTGAGGCCCCACTTGGAGTATTGTGTTCAGTTTTGGAGACCGTATCTGGCGAAAGACGTAAGAAGACTTGAGGCGGTCCAGAGGAGGGCGACGAAAATGATAGGAGGCTTGCGCCAGAAGACGTATGAGGAGAGACTGGAAGCCCTGAATATGTATACCCTAGAGGAAAGGAGAGACAGGGGAGATATGATTCAGACGTTCAAATACTTGAAGGGTATTAACGTAGAACAAAATCTTTTCCAGAGAAAGGAAAATGGTAAAACCAGAGGACATAATTTGAGGTTGAGGGGTGGTAGATTCAGGGGCAATATTAGGAAATTCTACTTTACGGAGAGGGTAGTGGATGCCTGGAATGCGCTCCCGAGAGAGGTGGTGGAGAGTAAAACTGACTGAGTTCAAAGAAGCGTGGGATGAACACAGAAGATTTAGAATCAGAAAATAAGATTAAATATTGAACTAAGGCCAGTACTGGGCAGACTTGCACGGTCTGTGTCTGTATATGGCCGTTTGGTGGAGGATGGGCTGGGGAGGGCTTCAATGGCTGGGAGGGTGTAGATGGGCTGGAGTAAGTCTTAACAGAGATTTTGGCAGTTGGAACCCAAGCACAGTACCGGGTAAAGCTTTGGATTCTTGCCCAGAAATAGCTAAGAAGAAAAAATTTAAATTGAATCAGGTTGGGCAGACTGGATGGCCCATTCGGGTCTTTATCTGCCGTCATCTACTATGTTACTATGTAACACTGGAGATCAGAGAAGAACTTGCCTCTAGCAGAGCAGGACATCTTCAGAGAACAGCAGAGGAGTTGGAAGGAGGAGTAAGATCTAGCACTGAAAACTGTCTGATCGTTCCTCCTTTTTGTCAAATAATCTCCAATACCTATCGTGCTATTTTTTCTGTACAAGGCCCTGAACTTTGGAATTTACTACCAACTCATTTAAGACTCCATAAATCTTTACCTCATTTTAAGAAAGATCTTAAAACATATCCTTTTTCAGATGCTTTTACTTAAATTGGTCCAAATTGCTGGCTGGGCATATCCAGTTAGGGTGGAAGACCAAACCTTTCGTACTCTCCCTCCCCTCCTTTCCTATTTCAATTGTAATTCCTCCCTTTTTTCCTCCACTACAATGTAATGTCTTAACACTCTTTTTTTTCTTCTTTATTTTAAATGTAAGTCGCTTAGACTTAGGTAGGATAGGTGGGATATCAAGCCTGAAATAAACTTGGAAACTTTGGGCTAGATTCACTAAGGGCACGGATCGGATCAGATCCGTGAGGGATCCGATCTGATCTGGTGATTCACAAATCACGCCCCCAACCGAGCCCGGATCGCTCTATAGCGATCCCGACGCATGCACAGGCCATCTGTAGATGGTCTACGCATGCAGTGGCCCTCCATGCCTAGCAGAGCAGGAAAGTGCTTTTTTTTTTCTTTGCAAGCCCGTGGTTTTAACCCGCTTTAAGCGCGTGGGTTAAAACCACGGGCTTGCACTGCGGGGAAGGGCAGGAGAGTCGGGGCGGCAGGAGAGATTTGGGGCTTTGCTTTGTGAATCCAGCCCTATGTTAGGTAGTGAATTTTTTCTTTGCTATATTGGAGCCCTGGGGACCTTTTGTTTCTTGAGGGGTGGGTGTTGCATTAGAAATGTATATTTGGTTACTGTAACCTGATTTTTTTATACTGCCCAGTTTATTGTGTTTGTTCTTTTAATATACCAGAAATAAATGCATTAAAATATATATATAGAATTGCCAATTATCGTCATCTTATTATCTTTTCCGCAAATTGCCAAAAACATATTTCTTTCAGAGATGGGTCTCTCAAAATTTTTTATACATTTTTTCATTTAGATAAGACAGCTTTTTTTCCTTCTCTTTATTGTTGTAAAGTTCTTTATTGTAACCTGCTCTGAATCCTCTGGAGACACTGAGGAATATAAGACAATTTTAATGGCGTAGTGGTTAGAGCTCCAGCCTCGGCACCCTGAGGTTGTGGGTTCAAATCCTGCACTCCTCCTTGTGACCCTGGGCAAGTCACTCAATCCTCCATTGCCCCAAATACATTAGACAGATTGTGAGCCCAGATAGTAAAAAAAATGCTCGAGTACCTGAATAAATCCATGTAAACTGTTCTGAGCTCCCCTGGGAGAACAGTCTAGAAAATTGAATGAATCAATAGTGTGAAAAGTTTCAGCCACCAATAAGAGCCAACCTCATCAGTGATGTCACAATGGCTCCCTTTTACTACATTTTGATTTGTAGTGTGGTGCAGCTCAGCACCCTGAGGATCAAACCCATGCTGGTCCTTGTGACCCTGGGCAAGTCACTTAATCCCCCCATTGCCCCAAGTACATTAGACAGATTGCGAGACCACCGGGACAGATGGGGAAAAATGCTTGAATACCTGATGGTAAACTGCTTAGATAACTTTGACAGGCGATATATAAATGCCTAAAATAAACAAATTATTCAAGTGGCTATGCAAGTAGCCGGACCAACTTCATCCACTCAATATAATAATACACCGGCTAAATATCACATCCCCATATTAATAAAAGGATGGTTATAAGAAAATATTTTGATACTCAATCCTCAGAGGGAAAATGTACCCGTTGGCTCAGGTGAATGAAATACCCTGAACCCACTCTTCACGGGATCTCATAGGATCAAAATATATCATATTATGCAAGATATTTATTAAATTTTTCTGTAATAAATATGAACTTGTACTTAGCTTATAAAGTTCTCTCTTTTTTTGAAAATATTTAAAATATGGTGGAGGCGCTCCTATTTTAAATATGTTCAAAAAAAGAGAGAACTTTATAAGCTAAGTACAAGTTCATATTTATTACAGAAAAATTTAATAAATATCTTGCATAATATGATATATTTTGATCCTATGAGATCCCGTGAAGAGTGGGTTCAGGGTATTTCATTCACCTGAGCCAACGGGTACATTTTCCCTCTGAGGATTGAGTATCAAAATATTTTCTTATAACCATCCTTTTATTAATATGGGGATGTGATATTTAGCCGGTGTATTATTATATTGAGTGGATAAAATAAACAAATAGCATATTTAAATCATAAATGTTGACTGCTGCTGTTTTAATAATATCTACTGGCAGAGCAAGCAGCAAGCAGACATTGCCCTTGAAATAGCCACCATCTTACCTGGTCTTTCCAGTAGGATCAACATATGTCGTCTGCTGGAGCTTCACCCACTTTCCTTCCGTTATTGTCTAAAGACAAAACCAGCATGAGAAGTTTCAGGAGAATCTGAGCCAAACAAAGGGTGAAAAACGTATGGCAGGACTGGGGTTCCCAAAGCCCCTACCCCTCTGACAAGAGAGGGAAATGAATCTTGAAATAGGTGCAACAGGAAGGATCAATACGCATGAATCCAGATTTCAGGAGAGAAGCCAGACAGCATTCTCTGCCTCTGCTGCTATGATGCTGCCCCCCGAGGGCAACATTTTGGCCTGTTGTCATATCCTCTTTGCTAAACCTGGATAAATGCCACAATGACACTCAGGAGATGCAGTTCTAAATTTGACGTCATTTTCTCTTTAACGTGCGAAATAGCGCATGCTACAATGCCGCTGGCGTTAGTTCTAGCCGCATCGTGCTGGGTTAGCATTAGTAAAAGGAGCCCATAGTATTCCCTCCGAGCCCTCCCCTCCTCTTCTGAACACTGATTTGAGTGCGGAGGGTTTGCACTTCTTTTGTTAGGTTCTTTTTGCTCTTGCTTATTTTGGGTTGAACTATTTTATACATTTCTCCTTCTCTCACTTTTGCTCTTTTCTGTTCTTCTAGCTACTATCCTCCTCCTCACCCCCCACCTCTTTGCTGTCCCCCTAAACCAAACTAAAACTTAGCTTTATATACCGGCTTTTCAGCCAGAAAGGAAACCGCATAACAGGTACCGGTCTTTCCTTAGAACTGCCCTCTGTCCTTGAGGAGAGATCAAGGCCAATGTTCTTTCTTAGACCGCACAACGTTTCCTTTGCGGGCTAGTCACCCCCAGGGAAGCATTTCATTCCTGCCAGCTTCAGCCACTTTAGTCGATGGGCATCTAAATTCAATCCAACAGCACAAAAATAGGGGATGGTAAAAAGCTTTCATACCTCTTCTTTGACTATGGCCTCTTTGGTGAGATCTACAAGCACCTCTTTTTCCATTTCCGAAGCTGGGCTGAGCCTGTACGTTCACCTACACAGATACACCACAAGAGGAGAGAACACGGATTAGTTCTTTTGGCAGTGCATTTATCTCATCACATGGATCATTTCTCATGGTTTTAAGCAGCGTCAGAAATGGCACTCTGTCCCATTAACATTCAGCGTATGCTGACTGATAAAAAACAATTCCAGGCAGTTTCTGGGTTACAGACACCCGACTTAAGTAAGATTTGTAGTTAAGAACGCGGTTGCGGCTTCGTTTGGTTTTACTGAGCAGTATTTCCAGTGGCACAGGCTCCTATACGTATCCTAAAGCAGATTCAGGAATGAGGCACGGCCACATTAAGACCAGCGTGGGGTTGTGCATGCTGTACCTTGGAGGGACAGTTGGCCCTTTTGTCAGCTGGGAGCAGAGGTAAGCAGCAAGTGCAGTGGTTAGAGGTACAGCCTCTGCACCCTGAAGTTGTGGGTTCAAATCCCATGCTGCTCCTTGCGACCCTGGGCAAGTCACTTAATCCCCACATTGCCCCAGGTACATTAGATAGAGTGTGAGCCTACCAAGACAGATAAGGGAAAAAAGCTTGAGTACCTGAATGTGAACCACTTAGGTTATATGTGGTATATAAATGCTAAAAATATGTTAACCTGGAGACTGCCTGTACTATTTTGGGGAATGTATCATTATGTGCGTTATTTGTGCTAAGGAAAACTGGGATAGATTTTTTCAATACATATTATGGCATTCCTTTCTACTACAGTGTCAGTACATTTTCATTTAAACCGCTGAGTTTTGTTAAAGCTGAAGAGGTGCATGAAATTTATGGTGAAATCTTTTTATTATGAAGAGGCCATGCAAAGATACAACGTAACAAGCTCAACAGTATAAACACCCAGGTCTCAAACATATGCCATTAACCAGTTAATCCCCCTCACTCTAAATCATGTCACTGGCGGTGTGACAGAAGAACCAAAAACACAGGACATCAACCCCCCAGATAAACAAGAAAGCACACACACTACAGTAACTTTACAAAATCAACTAGTCATCTGGTTCCCAAATCCAAGTATCAAACTAATAAAAATTAAAACATAGTAATTTATGTTTATTGAAAGCTTCTATATTGCTACCATGACTGGGGAGTCAATTCTGTAATGGTGTTACAATACAGAGTTAGCATTTTTTTTAGATGGTTTTTAATACAGACACATTTATACCATAGTCAATCATCCTACCTATATACACATGTAATACCTGTATTGTGTTCTATGTTGTTTTCCTAGTAGGAACTAGCCAGCTATCTCCTCTATGTTGCTTTATTAGTTAAAATAATCTGTGAAGAGGATGGTCTTTATCCCTTTCTTGAACTTTCTAGTGTCCTTTTCTAGTTTTAATTCCTTCGGAAGGGAGCTTCACCACCAAGGAGCCATCACTGAGAACATTCTTGTCCTAACACGCTTTTTGAGGTCTCTGAAGGAGGGTATTTTCAGCAGGTATTCTTGGTTCGAGCGCAGGACGCATGCTGGTGTATGGTAATGTAGTCTGACCGCCAGAGATTGTGGTTCCGAGAGATCCTGAATTTTCACCCTCCTTTCAATCTGGAGCCAGTGTAGCTCTTTCAGTAGCAGGGTGGCACTTGTTTGCTTCGATTTTCCCAGCAGAAATTTTGCTGCTGTGTTTTGTACCCTTTAAATTTGCCTGATCATGTACTTCGGAACAGGATTGCACTGCAGTAGTCAAAGATTGAAAGTACCAGGGTTATTAGTACGTTGGACATTGCTTGATGGGTGAGGTAGGGTTTAAGTCCTCTAACCCAGCAGTTTGCCATGAGCATGTTTCATGATGCATTTGATCTGTAATGACCTGGCTAGTTTCAAGTTCAGCCATACTCCTAGGTTCCTCACCCCTTCTGTGGATGATTTTATGGTATTGCCGTTCAGAGTTAGTTGGTGTCTCGGGCGATTTCCTCTCCATTTGTGAATTAGAAGTTGTTCCATTTTATCCTTCTTAGCTATTAGTCCATTTGTTTGGAACAATCCGAAGATTTTCCCTAGGCCTGTCTTAATCCATTGTTTAGTCTTTGCGTCCCATTTCTTCAGCAGGATGATCAGTTGGATATCACCCGCATTCTCATTTCAGTTTCCTGATGTATTTCCCCAGGAAGATGAACAGCACAGGTGACATAGCGGATCCCTGCAGTACCCCTATGTCCATTTCTTTCCAGTTGCTTATGTTACCCTCCCATTCTACCCTCATTAGTCTTTTGGATAGAAAGGACTCTATCCATGCTATGACTTTTCCTTTAAGGCCCAATTCTATGCATCTCGATTTTAGCAGTGCGTGTTGGACTAGGTCAAAGGCTGCTGGGAGGTCCAGGAACCCCAGCAGGACATCTTCTCCTTTTGCATGGTGTTTGAGGACTGAAGCCTGTACTGCTACTAGCACGGTTTCCGCGCTCAGGTGTCTTCTGAACCTTGAATTTCTGAATGCCTGGTCTAGCTTCGATGAGTTTTCTAGGAAGTCTGCTATAGAGGATGACACGAGGACAAAAAAAACAAACAACCCAACCCTACTCTTCTGTCCTCCAACCCAGCCAGCTGATTAACCGTGCCCCTTAACTGTATCCTTGACATCCTGTTTGTCTGTCTTGGCTATTTAGATTGTAAGCTCTTTGGAGCAGGGACCGTTTTCTTCTTCTTTGTGACTCTGTGCAGCGCTGCGTGCGTCTGGTAGTGCTATAGAAATAATTAACAGTAGTTTGTTTCTTCTGTGTTAATCTGCCTAATGGTAACCAGACACACTCCAGAGATACTATCCAGTTCCTTATTCCTGGGCTTCTTACTGACTATAGATACCTGCTCCTTACCTATCTTCTGCACTTCATAAAAGCTTCGATTTCTCCCTCTATCTCATCCACTTATTTATTCATCGTGAGCTTCAGCTCCCTCTTTATACAAAGAGCATTGAAAGGCAGAGTTCGTGCTCTGTGGACTCTGTTAATGTGGCTGCCATCAGAGAGACATCAAGCTCCTGCCACTGACGTCACACAACACAAGGCCCTTCTCATTCCGTCCTGTTTTAGCTAGGAAGGAAAGATGGAAGCATGGCTGACTGCACCTACGCTCCTAAATGAGCACTGCAAGTTTGAGAGCTGCTGCTGGTGTTTGTTGCTGACTTTTCCAGGGCACTCCTGACAAGGTCTGATGGTAAACTGCAAGTATATCAAACATGTCCTAGTATCTAAATTTGACATTTGGTTAATAAATTTGGCTCCTAAGTAATAGGGAGACTAGAGAGAATGAATAAACTCCTTTCAAAGTTTAAGAGGAAATGTGAAACTTCCTGTCAATACCAGCTGTCACTAAGCAATCTTCTGAAGATAAATACCAGGGGGTGCTGAAAAGTTCTTCCTCAATTCCGAGCATTATTTTACCACTGTAGCTGAAAACAGTGTTATCTTATTTCGTTAAGTGCCAATTTGCAGACATGAAATTCTATGTTTGGACATCGTTTCAGATCATCGATTGAACCATTTTCCTCTTGGTTGGGCTGAGAACTTTTCAGCAACCCCTCGTAGCAACATTCCAGAGCTGAGATTACGATGTCATAGTGCCTCATTCCACCAATAACAGCCAACCTCATCAGTGATGTCACAATGGCTTGATTGTCCTATACTTGACTCTTTTATAACACAACAGGGGGGTGCTGAAAAGGAACCAACCAACTTCCTAAATTCTGAGCATTATTTTGCCACTATACCTGAAATGAGTGTTATCTTATTTCATCATTAAGTGACAAATTGCAGAAATGAAATTCTATGTTTTGACATTGTTTCAGATCATTGACTGAACCATATCCACATCATTCAAAGACATCAAATACAAAAGCACCAGGGCAAGAATGTTCTCGGTAATGGCCCCAATGTGGTGGAATGCCCTATCAAAGGAATTAAAGTTAGAAAAGAACACTGCAATAGTAAACCTACATATATACATAGGACAACCAATTTGTTATAAACGTGCATATAAGTAGGATGATGAATTATTGGCATAACCATGCCGGTATTAATAATTCTAACACCACCACAGAGCTCTGTGTTTTTCAGTATACAGCCTATGCATTGTAACACCTCACAACTCCTTAAGGCAACAGATCTACAGAAATTAATGTATCATAACACCTTTACAGAAGTTCATGTAGACCGCTCTGAATTGACTCCCCAGTCATTAGTAGCAGTATAGAAGCTCTCAATAATCATAATCATTCTTTTCTTGGCTGGGCTGAGAACTTCTCAGCACCTCCTCATAGCAACATTCCAGAGCTAAGATTGTGATGTCATAATGCCTCATTCCACCAATTCCTAAGAGCCAGTGATGTCACAATGGCTTGATTGTCCTATACTTGGCTCGCATAAGAACAAAAGAGCTGCCATACTGAAACAGACTGAAGGTCCATCAAGCCCAGTATCCTGTTTGCAACCCAGATCCCAAGTACCAGACAGAAACCCAAAGAGCAGCAACATTCCAGAGCGGAGATTGTGATGTCATAATGCCTAAGAGCCAACGTCAGCAGTGATGTCACAGTGGCTCTACTGTCCTAGACTTGGCTCACTACATACGACGGGCTGAAAAGTAAACCCACAGACTATGAGAGCAGATGGAGGCTGAAGTGACAATGCACAGCTGATTTTGTCTTCAACTTTACCTGCACAGATAAGATTTCTCTTGGCTTCCCCCTTTGGACCCAGGAAACCTCCTTTCAATGAAAACCCGCCTAATTTTTGTGCATTGTCTGATCGTAAGCTTCCCGTAGAGTCTGCAAGAGGAGCCCTGGGCTCAAATCCCACCCCTGCGCAATGTTCTCCAAGGCCAGGTGCCTACAGCCTCCGTCTCTACCTCCTAATCCGAATTGCACGCGCCGGGTCTCGGTGGAACCTCTCCGGGGGGAAAAAAACCCCCCGCCCTAGAACGAGGCTTGGAACGCACCCGCGCCTTTTCCGCCTTCGTCAGCCGTGGGCGCTGAACGGCAGGCACGTGACCCTGAAGCCGCGCGAGCAGCCGGGTAAACTCCGCCCCGTGCGTTGAAAAAGAGGCGGGAAGCGGGCGGGGCTCGGCGGGCGCCCGGAAGTGCCGAAGCCACTTCCGGCGCACAGTCTCTCAGTATGAAGAAGGAGCAGGTGGCGCGCTGTCAGTTTTCCGTCTGGTACCCGTTGTTTAAGAAGCTGACGATCCGCAGGTGAGGCCTCAGAGACGTCCTTATGACTCGAGAACGGGGGGAAAGGAGGCAGAGCAAAGGGGCTGCAGCAGATACTTCTGTCGATCTCTTTAGGCAGCTTTTCAGTTTCTGCAAGTTTCGTTCGGGAGAGAGTTCCAAATGAAAGGGGCGCGTTTGGGGTCCCTGATTGGACACTTGATCCCCCGTTAGACAACTGCTTTGGGTGTGGTTCAAAAACTACAAAAAGGCAGTATACAAATCCCTTTCCCTGATGTCACAACGCCTGGCAGAAGCCCAAAGAGTAGCAACATTCCAGAGCTGAGATTGTGATGTCATAATGCCTCATTCCACCAATGCCTAAGAGCCAACCTTGGCAGTGATGTCACAGTGGCTTCACTGTCCTATACTTGGATCACATAATAACAGCCTTACAGGGTCAGACCAGTGATCCATCTAACCCAGTATCCTGCTTCCAACTGTGGTCAACCCTGGTCCCAAATACCTGGCAGAAACCCAAAGAGTAGCAACATTCCAGAGCTGAGATTGTGATGTCATAATGCCTCATTCCACCAATGCCTAAGAGCCAACCTCGGCAGTGATGTCACAGTGGCTTCACTGTCCTATACTTGGATCACATAATAACAGCCATACAGGGTCAGACCAGTGATCCATCTAACCCAGTATCCTGCTTCCAACTGTGGTCAACCCTGGTCCCAAGTACCAGACAGACACCCAAAGAGTAGCAACATTCCAGAGCTGAGATTGTGATGTCATAATGCCTCATTCCACCAATGCCTAAGAGCCAACCTCAGCAGCAATGTCACAGTGGCTTCACTGTCCTATACTTGGCTCACATAAGAGCTGCCATACTAGGACAGACCAAAGGTCCATCAAGCCCTGGCTTCACTGTCCTATACTTGGCTCACATAAGAGCTGCCATACTAGGACAGACCAAAGGTCCATCAATCCCTGGCTTCACTGTCCTATACTTGGCTCACATAAGAGCTGCCATACTAGGACAGACCAAAGGTCCATCAAGCCCAGTATCCTGTTTCCAACAGTGGCCAACCCCAAAGAGTAGCAACATTCCAGAGCTGAGATTGTGATGTCATAATGCCTCATTCCACCAATGCCTAAGAGCCAACCTCAGCAGTGATGTCACAGTGGCTTCACTGTTCTGTACTTGGCTCACTTCTGATATTGTATTGGAAGTGAGTGTGGTGCAGTGGTTAGAGCTCCAGCCTCAGCATCCTACAAAAAGGCATTATACAAGTCCCAATCCCTAGCCCAGTACTTCAACAACAACCACCTCAGTTATGCTTCATGGAGGAGTGTGTGGTGCAGTGGTTAGAGCTACAGCCTCAGCATCCTGGGGTTGTGGGTTCAAACCCCACGCTGCTCCTTGTGACCGTGGGCAAGTCACTCAGTCCTCTGTAGCCCCAGGTACGCTAGATAGATTGTGAGCCTACCGGGACAGATAGGGAAAATGCTTGAGTACCTGATTGTAAAAACCACTTAGATAAACCTTGATAGGCGGTATATAAATACCTAACAAATGTAAAAAAAGAAAACTCCACTTTCCTTACAACTAGACACATTCAAGTCTAAAAATTCAAACTGAAATCGTACTGGGCTAGGGAATAGGCTCCTAATATCTGTCATTGGAGTATGTTAAGCATTTTTGATTTTGCATTGACTAAACGTGCTCCTTCTCTAAATATTAAAGTTCCTGATTGTACCCCAGGGGTGGCCAACCATGGTTCCTGAGGGCCATAACCCAGTTGAGTTTTCACGATTTCCATCATGAATTTGGATGTACTGAGGTGTCCTTTGTATGCTTTTTTTTTTTTTAAGTTTCAGCCGAAACCAAAACTGTGAAACTCATCACATGGTTTCTGCTGAAATCAAAAACTCATGTTTGGTTGTGTAACTGTAATTTCCACTGCTCTCTATATAACCACTAAGTCTTATTATATTTTTCTTTCTTAAACTCTTGTAAACCATGTCAAGCTCTATCCTTATAGAGAAGATGCAGTATATAAGCTTAAGGTTTAGTTTAGCTTAACTGTGAACCAGTAAGGGTTGCTGGGGATTGTCAGACCTTGCAGTCTGCATCCAAACTAAACTTTAAGTTTGTATAGCGCATCATCTCCATAAAGATAGAGCTCGGCACGGTTTACAGGTAATTCAATAAATGAGGGAAGGACATAATAAGAAATTAAAGATTATGAAGAGGATAGCTAGCTGTACATTTTAAATAGATAGCTTTACGTTTTGGAGAAAAGCCAGGTTTTCAGATGCTTTCGGAATAATTGGAATCATCAAAATGGCTGCAGTGAGTTCCCGTTGTAGTCTCAAGACTACAATGGGAACTCACGGCAGCCATTATGATGACGGCTCTGCACGGGGCAGGAGCGTAGGATGATCGATCTTGCCCCGCATCGCCGCTAGACCACCAGGGAAGGTCTGGGACACAGGAGGGAGGCAGGGTGGGTCAGAGCCGGCCCTAAAAATTATCCGTGATTTTTCAATATTCACGGGCCAGCTCTGCCCCTAACTCCCGTGAATATTGAAGGTCTGCTGTACCCTTCCCTTGGCCACCCCACTTTTGAGTTACGCACTATGAAATTTAGGTGCCCATGATATAGAAAAGGGCGTAGGGTAGATGCACATGTAACTCAATTAGGCCTGGATTCTCGAACCGGCTGCTGTGAAAGTTGCTCCAACATGCTGACAACAACAAGCGTCTTCAAATCATTTTGAAAAGAAATCAAAACCCTGCTATTCAAAAAATTCATCCAGATATCTTAACTCCTCCCCTTGTCCATCCCCACTCTTGTAAATTTCCCCCTCATAGTCTCTACCGCTCTTGTAATTTTTCTCTCCAAAGTCTCAACCATGTAAACAGCTCCCTAAATTGCAATTTTCCTGGAAATGTCCAGTTATCTTCTTTTGTAGTCCACCTAGAACTGCAAGGTACTGGCGGAATAGAAGTCACTAATGTAATGTATTGTAAAAGCAGCCTCTGATCGTGTGTCGATCACACATTGGCGCTGGATTCAGAATCACGCCAGGGTTTTCCAGGCCTACATTTCCGGTGCCTGCATTCCTGTGAATTGCACCTATGTAGGCACTTTAAACCACAGCATTCGGCAGCCTAAAGCATATTTTCTAGGCATCGGTATGCACCTCAAATCTTGGTTAAAAATGCCATTTGGATGGGGCCTAGAAAATCGATGCCATTTTGAGAATCTGGATATTAGTTCCAATTAATTCCAGTAATTGATTGTCGGTACCTAATCAGCTAATTAGTTTCTGGGTGCTTCTGGGCTCTGCGTCTAAATTTTGGTGACCTTTTTTTAGAATCTGGGGGTAAATTTTTATCCAATAAGACTCTTGAACTGTGAACTTGCTATTTACCGTATGTTTTAAATTATGACCTGCTATTGAAGGAGTATTCCTACTCTACCATAATACCTCAGTCTTCTCAGGATTTAGACAGTTGATTCATCTCGGTTATCACCTCTAAATAAGTCTTCATTTTCTGTATATCTAAGGCTCAGTCAAGTCCTCAACTGTGTGTGAGCCAGAAAAACATGATAAGAACTGCTGTAGTTTGAAATCAATGACAATAAAGGATTCAAACAAACAAATGTTGAATAATAATCTAATCTTATTTGTGCATCGCGCATACTTATGCAGGCTCAGGGCGACTTACAGAGAGAAGAGGGCAGAGCAGGAAAGGAAGGAGGAGAAGGGGAAAGAGACTAACAAGCGGGAGGATTTAGATAGAGATTCAATTAATGTTCAAGGGTCAAAGAGAAGTTGCATGGTCACGGCTGGGGCACGGGCAGTGTGTCTGGGAGGGAATGCATGGATGGGAGAACATCGCAGGGGAGGAGACATAGGCATCCTGGGACTGTCTGCCAAGTCTCTTCCCTGAAGAAGCCCTTTCTGGAAACGTCAATCGCTCCTCCTAAACTTACTTGCTCCACTTCATCACTGACGCTGAAACCGTGGATTGAAGACAAAGTTTTATTTTATTTTTCTTTCCAGCTTATGATTTATCTTTAATCTTATCTATTGTTTTGCCTTTTGTCTTTGTTTTGTTCTATTTCTATCATTTACATTTCTCCAGAATTCTACTGTTCAACGGCTCCCCCTTCTGCTTCTATTCCTTTCTCTCCTCTCTTCTACCTTCCAAAGTATTTAGATCAATGCTGTCTTGTTAAAATGTTTATTTTATTTTTATTTTTCCTCTAACTCTACTTTTTCACTTCTCTATTACCCTCCAAGTACTTTAGTTAGATTGTGAGCCTTCGGGACAGTAAGGGAATTTTTCAAGTACCTTTCTTATTTCTAATCTTAATGTATATTTTCTGTAAACCGCTTAGAACCTAACGGATGTAGCGGTATATAAGAAATAAATTACATTACATTACATTACATCTTTCTTCTATTTGTTTCTCTATAAAAGGTAAATGAGAGGGGAAAGTCTGAAGGCCTGCTGGCCCTCCATGTCTGAGAAACTTTCTTTAGTCTAGGATGAATAGCAGCATCTTTCAATCAATCAGAAAATGTCCAATCTTCCATGGATAAATTTATAACTAGAAGCAGAGATGGTAGAAGTGTTTCCTTTGAGGGTTTTATCAGCCAAGCTGGTACTGCATCTTCTGGAGTGTTAGCTTCTGTAAAGCAGTAAAATAGCTGAATTAGTTTCCATCTTCAGGTTAATCAAAAGGCGCTCTGTTCCTTTTATTCCAGAGACCTCTGTTTTTACTACTGACAGATTTTCATGAATAAGCACAACCATTGTTCTGAGGTAGAGGCCGTAAAAACTGAATATCTGGGGCAGCAGGCTTCCGTAGAACTATGAAATAGTGGAAATGAAGTAGGAACTTTAGATCATTTATTGTTTCATTGCCCATATATTATGAATTTTTGGAAATCAATTTGGGACCAAATTAATAATTTATTAAATAACCCAGTGGCATTATCTTATGATACTGTGATATTTGGTATGGAAATGAGAGCAAAAAGTCAGATTTCTGCTAACAACAATAAATTATTACTAATAATGACTGGGGTTGCCATTCAGCAAATTACATATAATTGGAAGGATTGGAGGAGATTAAATTATAACTTTTGGTGGAATTCTTTATGCCATATCTATAAAATGGAAAGATTTATTGCTTTACAAAGAGGATACTTTAAGAAATTTCAGGATGTGTGGAAACCATTAACAAAATATTGTAAGGATTAAGTAAAATTATTTCCCTTTTAATTATCAGTTCAGGATATAGGGAGGGGGGTATTTTTATTATTACATATATTATATAATAATGGAAGATATGGATGGGAGGGATGGGAAAGGTGAAGGGATAAAAATTTATAAAATGTACCAATGATTGTTTATAAATGATATATTTATTGTTACTGTGAATGAATATATTTTACACTTAATGTAATTTTGAAAATGAATAAAGAATATAAAAAAAAAAAAAAGAGATAGTGGAAATGTTCATAGACAAAGAAATTCAAGGAGTCGTGATCTTAATTTGTAGGGAGGGAGGTTCAGAGGAAATTTGAAAAAAAAAATTCTTTACTGAGAGGATGGTAGGTAATAGAATAATAACATAACATAAGAATTTATTTCTGGACCGCTATTACTGTAAAGTTCAATGTGGTTTACAGAAGATTAGCTACAATATATGTCAACATAATAAAAGAAATATTAGTACAGTGGTGCCTCACACAACGAACTTAATTCGTTCCAGGAGCAAGTTTGTTATGCGAAAAGTTCGTTATGTGAAACGCGTTTTCCCATAACAATACATGTTAAAAAAAATAATTTGTTCTGCAGCATAAAATATGCTAAGATGACATAAAAAAAGATAAATTTGTCAAAATGGTGAAAATGGTGGTTTTGCTGAGGCCAAACTCTGTGACGAGGTCACACTGTTTTACCCCACATTCACTCCTTCTAATTATTTCCCGTTTCATTTCAACAGAAATCACCTTCCTGCTTTTTTTAGAAGCCATGATCTATAAAAAATATTGAGTTTATCTTAAAAGGACGACTGTATACAGTGAGAGAGGGCAGTTAAGCGCAGTGACTAACGACTGCCTGCAGTGCCTGCGCGGAAGGATGCAATACATCGGCAGCTCGGGCGACTTCGTTGTGTGAAACGAAGTTCGTTGTGTGAAACGAAGTTCGTTGTGTGAAGTTCGTTGTGTGAAACGAAGTTCGTTGTGTGAAGTTCGTTGTGTGAAACGAAGTTCGTTGTGTGAATCAAGACATGAAGTTCGTTGTGTGCAGCGTTCGTTGTGCGAGGCGTTCGTTATGCGAGGCACCACTGTATTAAGAACCTAGAAATTTAATAAACAAAAAAGTCTTAAATTGTTTCCTATAATGGAAATAAGAAATAGATGATGATAAAAGCACTTGAAATCCTTGTCCCATAAAGCAATTTGAAAAGAGAGAGTTTTATCATGATGTCTTTAAACCTGCAGCCCTTAAATGATGGAAAGACAAAAAAGGTTTTGGGATTACGCGAGGGGAGTAACAAACAGTTCAGTTAGGTAGGAAGGAACCAAATCCTTTAATAACGTCTAATAAAACATCCCAATTTGAAAAGAATTTGTGCCTCCATAGGCAACCAATGCAAGTCACGATAACAATATGTGATGTGATCATATTTCCTCAGTCCATAAATAAGCCTAACCGCTGTATTCTGGATTATTCGCATCCTTTTTTTTGGAAATCATATTTATTGAGGAGTCAACAAGAGAAACCAACAAATTACAAGGATAAAATGAAATGAGTTCCAGCGAGAAGAGTACCGATGGCTGTATCAGACTCTTAAAGGCAGAAAAGTCAAAATAATTTCTAAGTGTTCGGATTTTCCATAATATATTGAAACCCTTGCAGACCACTATGTCCACCTGGTTGCGCAAAGTGAGATTCTGATCTAAAGTAACCCCTAGGATTTTTAAAGTAGACTGAATTGGGTATTGATTTTTTTTTTTTAAATTAATAGGGATGTCCCGATTGTTATCAAAGGAAGCTGTTTAAAAACTACTAAGAAAATTGCACTTCACTAACTTACTCCCCACCTATTACTAAGCCACGCTAAATGCTCTGACTGTGCACTGACGCTCATAGAATTCCTACGAGTGTCGGAGCGTTTAGCATCTCGGGCTGCGGTAGAAACCTCTACCGTGGCTTAGTAAAAGAATATTTACCTCATGAAATGGTCAGCTGCTCCATGAAACAATCGTAGATCCAAGTCCATGAATCCGGAATGAACAGTCTCAAAATGTCTTTGCTATTTTTTCTTGCATTTTTTGGAAACTTTTTTATTTCCAATAACATATGGTTTCAAAGAGCTGAGGGATGTTTGAGGCTTGTCCATGACAAGGAAACAGGATTCACCATAAGAGAATTGGAGACACGATGTTCTCAGTGGTCGGAGTACAACTCTGGAACTCTCTCGCTGGGGTTATGAAGCATGTTTCAGGAAAGTATTGTATGTCAATGCATTTATATGATACGGATTGATTGTATACTGCTGTAATTTGAAATCACATTGCCCCTTTGAGTTAATGAAGGGATTTTGCAAGAATAAGTAAATTTTCATCTCGATAATTCTGCCACATAGACGTTATTTTGTTTGACATTTATATAGTTTGTTGCTTTATTATGTGTGTTGACTCTGTACACTGCTTTGATTTAAAGTGGTTTATAAATGTTTTTTTAATAAATTAAAATAAAAAATAATACAGCTTAGCAGCTTAGCAGGGCTGTGGTGTCGGTTGTGGTAAGAGCAAGTAGCATAGCTGGTTTTAAGAAAGGTTTGGACAATATCCTGGAGGAAAAGTCCATCGTCTATTATTGAGAAAGACATGGGGGAAGCTACTGCTTGCCCTGGATCAGTAGCATGGAATGTTGCTACTCTTTGGGATTCTAGAATCTTGTTACTCTTTGGTTATTCCGGAATCTTGCTATTCCTTGGGATTCTGTATGGAATCTTGTTACTCTTTGGGATTCTGGAATGTTGCTATTCCTTGGGATTCTGTATGGAATGTTGCTACTCCTTGGGTTTTGGCCAGGTACTAGGGACCTGGATTGGCCACTGTGAGAACGGGCTACTGGGCATGATAGACCCTTGGTCTGACCCAGTAAAGCTGTTCTTCTGTTACATGAAACCTTCAATTTCAACTCCAACTTCTCTATTTTCTAATGTCTGACTCGGACATTGATATTAAGCTTTACATTTTTTGTTCTGGACTTAAATTACTTTAGATTCAGGACAAAGATATGTATATATTCGAATATAAACCAGGATTTTTGGCCCCAAAACTGGGGGTCCTGGTTTATATTCGGGCCAGTGACCCCCTCCCAGACTTATTGCAGGCTGCCACCAGGCTCTGCACCCGGGCCCCTTCCCTGCCCTGACCATCGTACCTCTTCTGCCAATCCCTGGTGGTCCAGAGGTGCAGTGAGCAGGAGCGAGCTTTCCGTGCTCGTGCCCTGCTGCTAGCCCAGTCGCTCGGTGGCTACCATGCGAGTCCTGGTTTCTTCAGCCGCTGAGCGGCGCCGAGCAGGAGCATGCTTTAGCACTGCTGCTCGGCGTTGTGCGGCTTATTGTCTGGCTCCCGCAAATTTACCATATTGTGTCTTTCTATGTTGAAGCCGGAGTCGGATTTGGTATATTTTTACTGCATTCAACTCCGACTGATGTTGCAAATGCCCCAGTTGGTACATTGAAAACTCCAGCTGTAGTTTAAATAGATAATAACAATTTCATAATTCTCCCCCTCAAGAAAATATCCCCCGTTTTGCAAAGATTTCAACAGCTGAGCCGGGGCCTTGACCCTCTGCTCTGCTCGGTTCTCCATTTAAGAAAGTGCGTCTGTGTGTTTCAGCGTTGCAAGTGAGATGTCTTATGGAGAAGCAGCAGCTGAAATAAGTACTTTTATGACGGTGCGCTAGGGCCTTAACGCGCTAAATTGCCATGCACGCTAGCCGCTACCGCCTCCTTTTGAGCAGGCAGTAGATTTTCGGCTAGCGCGCATTAAAAACACTAAAGCACCTTCGTAAAAGGAGCCCTATATTCAGGTTTCATGATCTCGGATATGTGCTTTTTTTACATTTACTTAAAATAGGTGTCATTCATTGCCCATTTGTACGAGTGGTTCTGTACTTTAAGTTAAGTTCCCCCCTTTTTCCAAAACTGTGGAAGCGTTTTTTAGCGCAGGCTGGCACGCTGAATGCTCTATGCTGCTCCCGACACTCGTAGAGTTCCTACGAGTGTCAGGAGCACTGCAGAGCAGTCGGTGCGCCGGCCTGTGCTAAAAATTACTTCTGGGGGAGGGGGTTTGGTGAGAGATGGTGTTTAGGAGTGTAACGGAGTTGGAAGAATCTTGGGGGTCAGGAAGCACTAATAGGATTTGTGTCCAGACATTTCAGTCAATGTATTTTTGTTTTCTTTAGTATTATACTTCCACTGCCCCAGAACGTGAAAGACTATTTACTTGACGATGGTACGCTGGTGGTATCCGGAAGGTATGCAGTTTATTTTGGGGTCTTTGTACTTAGCCGTGGTGGAAAGTGGCATTTGTGTGCCCTTAACCTGGGTTTTTCCTACTCGCTAAGGCCATTTTTAACGCAACAGTGAAATGGCTTAATTTTCCCTTTTTACATTAATGGCCATACTGTAATGTTCACTAGTATATGTAACCGTTCTCCCCCATATATTATTTAAATAAATTAAATTATATATATATAAACTAACTTGGAAGTGCTCAGAACCCGCAAACGGGGAAACGTTCAAAAATGTGGTCCCCCTTGGTCTTTCATTGCACCTCCTCCTACACTCATAGAACTGTTTAAGTTTTCTTATTATATTATTCTGTTGTGATTAATTTCATTCCATTCTTGAAATTTCAATCATTGAACGCTAAAAAGTCCAGAGCCTGGTAAAGTCAATGAAGTTGACTGTGATGGCACTATCTGGTTCTGATGCGTTTCGCCCTCACGGACTGCCTCAGAGAACCCACCACTTCGTATGACGACCAAGAGGACATTCCACAGGAAATGCAGTTTTGAAGAACGGAAGGTAAGCTGATGTCCTCTTGGTCGTCATACGAAGTGGTGAGTTCTCTGAGGCAGTCCGTGAGGGCGAAACGCATCAGAACCCGATAGTGCCATCACAGTCAACTTCATTGACTTTACCAGGCTCTGGACTTTTTAGTGTTCAATGATTGAAATTTCAAGAATGGAATGAAATTAATCACAACAGAATAATATAATAAGAAAACTTAAACAGTTCTATGAGTGTAGGAGGAGGTGCAATGAAAGACCAAGGGGGACCACACTTTGGGGGCGTGTCCCCGTTTGCGGGTTCTGAGCACTTCCAAGTTAGTTTATATATATATATATAAAATTTAATTTATTTAATTTAAATAATATATGGGGAGATCGGTTACATATACTAGTGAACTAAGTTAACATTGGATCTACCAAGCATTGGATTTAATTTCCCCAGGTTAGATTTTGGCATACTGTAATGTTGCCATTAAATAAATTACTTTGGGAACACTTAACTGACACCTATTTTATAGACGGTAATCCTGCATTAATCAACGCATGGTAATATGGATGCGCTAACTGATTAACGCTGGAACGTTTCTCCTCCACCCCAGACATGCCTCGCCATGCAAAAATGTAGACTATTTTAGTGGGGGACGGGGAAGAGGTACTGGGATGTTTTGTTATCCTTTGTGTATTCTGCTGTTTTATGGTTATTCGTATCAGAGGGTTGTGTGTGCTTTAAGCCCTTTGTTTGCTGTAGTGACACCCCATAAAGAACAGAAAGTTGCGTCTTCATTGTGTTTTACCAAGTTTTATTTAAATGTGATAAAACACTTATAAAAAATTTCAAAGCCATTTACATTAATAAAGTAGGCATATAGAAACATCTAAGAGACAGACATAAACCATGACTAACTTGAAGTTTTTTTAAAAAAAAAAAGAGAAACAAATAAGGGAAAAACATTAAGGGCAGGGATGAGGGATTGCCTAAAAGGCTAATCTATAAACGTCACAGGGTAATGATTGTGTGAAGTAATGTTTACCTGTCGATTTGATCTTAATTATTTATCAAAAGCGTCAGTGTAAAGGAAGCTTTTGAGAGAACTTTTAAATCTTTCTAATACTGTTTCTTTTCTAAGACAAATTGGCAGGGCTGTAACTGAGAAGATTTTGTTATGCCTCATATTATGACCTGTAAAGAAGGGATTGTAAGGAGTTGCTGGTGGTTTGTAAACCTTAGTGAGTGTCTTTCTTCTTCAGGGAAGAATCATCCGCAAGTTCCCAGACAGCAGCCAACAATAATGAGGAGGAGACAGAGGTTGGTGGTGTAAAGGATCTTTATGATGGCAAGATAGAGTCATTTCAGGGATGGGGGGAGACCGGGCAGGTTTGGCTCAAATTGGAGCCACTTTTCACTTGTGTATATATATATCTATCTGCATTTTTCTGCCAGAAAATCTTCTCGGGGCTTCTAGTTTCTAGAGGACTGATTCATGAAATGTTATTTGGCTGGATAACCTTAGGCATCTTCACCTGCCACTTGGTGGTGTGAGCATGTTAGGGACGAGCTTTCCTTTCTGGGATTTGACAGGTGCTTCCAAGTGATCCATATTGGCTGCAGATGGAGACAGGATGCTTTGTTCAGGGGAGTACTCGTGTGATGCAGGTTTGGCACTTCCTAAGAACGTAAGAATAGCCTTACTGGGTCAGACCAAAGGTCCATCAAGCCCAATAGCCCATTCTCACGGTGGCCAATCCAGGTCACCAGTACCTGTCAAAAAGCCCAAAGAGTAGCAACATTCCATACAGAATCCCAAAAGGTAGCGAGATTCCATACGGAATCCCAAAAGGTAGCGAGATTCCATACGGAATCCCAAAGGGTAGCGAGATTCCATACGGAATCCCAAAGGGTAGCGAGATTCCATACGGAATCCCAAAGGGTAGCGAGATTCCATACGGAATCCCAAAGGGTAGCGAGATTCCATACGGAATCCCAAAGGGTATCAAGATTCCATACGGAATCCCAAAGGGTAGCGAGATTCCATACGGAATCCCAAAGGGTAGCAAGATTCCATACGGAATCCCAAAGGGTATAAAGATTCCATACGGAATCCCAAAGGGTAGCAAGATTCCATACGGAATCCCAAAGGGTATCAAGATTCCATATGGAATCCCAAAGGGTAGCAAGATTCCATACGGAATCCCAAAGGGTAGCAAGATTCCATACGGAATCCCAAAGGGTAGCGAGATTCCATACGGAATCCCAAAGGGTATCGAGATTCCATACGGAATCCCAAAGGGTATCGAGATTCCATACGGAATCCCAAAGGGTATCGAGATTCCATACGGAATCCCAAAGGGTATCAAGATTCCATACGGAATCCCAAAGGGTAGCAAGATTCCATACGGAATCCCAAAGGGTAGCAAGATTCCATACGGAATCCCAAAGGGTAGCAAGATTCCATACGGAATCCCAAAGGGTAGCAACATTCCATGCTACCGATCCAGGGCAAGCAGTGGTTTCCCCCATGTCTCCTGTATGTTTCTTCTTTTGAGCTATTCTTCTCATTCATCTAACCCAGCAATTGTAATGACAAGTCTCCTTTCTTTCTTTTTGATTGAAATGTGCATGCATTACATTCCAAGTGAAAACATTGAAATCAAGAATATATTTTCTAGTTCTTGTTAAAGGACCACAAGCTGCAACACCAGTCTATTACATACCCTAAATGTGTCCAATTGTCACGTGCTTGATATCTGAACTCTCCTTTCTCCCCAACCCCCCTGCTCCCCTAATAATTAGAGATGACGAATGCTGACTTTCCTGCTTAGGTGCTCTAGGGAGCAAACAGCACATTGAGGTCTCTCACACAGTGCTGTGGAGTCGGAGACAATTTGGGGTACTTGGAGTCATGGGTAGCAGAAACTGAGGCGTCGGAGTCAAAGGATTTATCTCCACAGCCCTGCTCTCACATTCCAGCCCAGAGCAGTGTCCCTTAGCTCTGGCTTCAGTGTATGTCGGCGTTCTTGTCAGGGCAAATCCTCGAGCTCTGGAGGAGGATGTGTGGTCCAAGTTGCAACAAGAAATCTCAGTCAGTCATCGAATCGTGAATCCATTCCCTTCTTTAGAGAATCATACTGACATCTTCATGTGGGGCCGTGATATTTCTAGGGGTCCACTGCCCTATCTGCTCTCTGTGCCTACCAGTTCGTTCCTGCTCTTCCCCTCTGCTGCTAATTATTGCTTAAGGAGGAATTAGTTTGTGTGATTCTAAAGACATCTGGGCACACTACAGCTTTTCAGAGCTGCTTTTCACTGGAGGGTGACTGAGGAAAAGCAGAGATTTTACATGTTAACTCATAAAGTAGAATACTACACGAGTTTGTAATTTTCTGAATAATAATCCAAACAACCACAACCAGACATAGGAGAACTCACACTCCATTCATGCACCTTTCAATCAGAAATGTCAAACGAAAAAAAATGGACGATGGCCTCCTGGCCACTCAAGCAGCAAAACTAGACTACCAATTCTCCAATTTACTGATCACGACCCCAGACTGCAAAACCTTCAGAAAAGAAATAAAAACCCTACTATTCAAGAAATCCTTAAAGACAAACTAACACAGCAAGAACATAAGAATTGCTGCTGCTGGGTCAGACCAGTGGTCCATCATGCCCAGCAGTCCGCTCACACGGCGGCCCTCTGGTCAAAGACCAGCGCCCTAACTGAGACTAGCCCCATCAGCATATGTCCTTGTTCAGCAGGAACTTGTCTAACTTTGTCTTGAATCCCTGGAGGGTGTTTTCCCCTGTCATCTCAATCCCCAATAGCAACCCGCTCCACTCTGTCCAGATAACTCCTTATGTAATCCGCCTTGAACTGCAAAGTAATGGCGGAATAGAAATCACTAATGTAATGTAACTGCTGTGACAATCAAAATCTTTATGCATGTTTAAACCTGAAAAACTATATTCAAATAAGTCTGTCTAAATGTGTTTCCTTGCCTTTTGCTCAGTCTGTTTTATGGTGGATTTGCCTGTTTCAGCATATCAGAACATTTAGAGTTGCTGTCCTGGGGCAGACCAATGGCCCATAGCTTTGGTCTGCCCTGTTTCTAACGGTGTTCAATTGGATCCCCCAAAATAGCATGATTCCATGCTGCCTACCCCAGGTCTGCCTTAAAGGTTTATAGGCTTCAGTTCAAGGAATTTGTCCAGACCTTTTTTTTTTTTTTATCCTGGCTACTCTAACTGCTTTTATCATATCCGCCATCAACAAATTCCAGAGTATTAATATCCTTTCTTTTTCTCTATTTCAGTGGTCAGATGATGAGAACACCACAACGCTGACAGTGAGTTAATTTTTGATCTGCTGCTTTAGCTGAATACATGAGCCTTTGATTATGCCACTGCTGTCCTGTAATATTCCTTTTAAATAAACTAAAGCTGTCCATCGTATAAAAGTCTTTGGAAGGTAATATTGCAATCTGCTCACTCCTTCCTATATTCCCTGAATGTAGAGTTTGCTGAACCATACTCCTATTGCATCAATAAGAAATAAACTTGAAACACGAAAAGTTTAATTTGAGCAAATCTGAGGTTACTTACTACATCAGATTGCTTTGGGATTTTCTTTCCATGGGATTTTGTGATCCATGAAAAGCAGCTGGCTTTGTAATTGCCACCATTATAACACTAACAGATTTAGTGTACCTAATAATTAGTGTGCATTAAATCCATTATTTATTTAGTTCTAAAATTTCTTAACCGCCTATAACTAAGCGGTTTACATCATAAAACATTCACAATGATTCTGAGAGCAACATATAGCAATACTTTCAGTACACACTTTTAAAACAAAAAGAATTGGCCCCAAGATATCCACAGAGAAGAAAATCCAGAGAAAACCAAAAAAACTGGAGTGACGATGTTCCAAAATGGACTTTATTTGAAAGAGTCAAAGTTCCAAAGGTACACCAAAATCATCCACATAAAAATAGGTTATCCACATAAAAGCCTTAAAGGACCTCGTCTGCTAGGGATACAGGACCCAACACGGTCCGCGTTTCGACAAAAAGTCTTCTTCAGGGGTCCCTGGGGGTCCTATAAAGGTGAATACGTGGGAAATAATTGTGTGGTGAACCGGAAGTGAGACGCTTGTGTGTGGGCGGAAGCTTCTCCTCTGACGCAACTTCCGGTTGTGTCAGAGGAGAAGCTTCCGCCCACACACACGCGACTGCAGGCACAGGCAGGCAGTCTCCGCCAGCTTCAGTAAGTTTCTTTACTAAAGCGCATGAAGGTAAGGGGGAGGGAGGGAGATTCTCGGCCCACTGAAGGGCGGTGAGTTGGCGAAAAGGAAGGTTGGATGCGACGAGGATGGGGTGGTGAAGGGGACGGTGGTCCGGTGACGGGGACAGATTTTTTTTCCCTGTGTCATTCTCTAATTTTAACCACAAACCAACTGTAAGCTTAACTCACGCTTATTTAGGAATGTCAGGGTTACCTTGCATTAGCCCATAGTTATACTAATATTTCCAAACTCTTTTTTGGAGCTGCTTTCCTTGAGTCTTTGGAATTGGAGAGGAATTTGCACCTCTGTTAACTGTATATTTTGTCTTTTCTAAAGATCTCAAGAGAGATTTATAACCCTTCCAGTGCTAATTTTTTCCTTACTTTTCTGTATTTGACATGCTTAGAAATAATATTGACAGAAATGTTGCTGGAAACAAGACTTCTCAATATATAAATCAAATAATGAAACTTAAATAAGAATGTCAAAAGCTAGGATTATACTGTTTTCACATACACTCAGATTTGTGTAATCCGACCAAGAGCCGTGGCTCCTATAGCCGAACCCACCGTCCCATCACTGTGTATGACTTTGGTGCAAAAATAATAATAAATAAAGGCAAGTGCTCTTAAATACTAAATTTGTTCTCAATGGCAATAAGAGGAAAAACCACTCCACTTAGCTGTAAGAGGTGTTAGCAGGTCCCGACATGAGCCATGTTTTGAGGGTCTGTTTCAAGGAACCCAAAGGAGATGTGAAAAACTTCAAATGCCAAAGAAATAGTTACTGTGTGATTCAGACAAAAACTTGTCCGAATCACACAGTAACCATTTCTTTGGTTCCTTGAAACAGACCCTCAAAACTTGGCCCATGTCGGGACTTGCTAACACCTCTTACAGCTAAGTGGAGTGGTTTTTCCTCTTATTGCCATTGAGAACAAATTTAGTATTTAAGAGCACTTGCCTTTATTTATTATTATTTTTGCACCAAAGTCATACACAGTGATGGGACGGTGGGTTCGGCTATAGGAGCCACGGCTCTTGGTCGGATTACACAAATCTGAGTGTATGTGAAAACAGTATAATCCTAGCTTTTGACATTCTTATTTAAGTTTCATTATTTGATTTATATATTGAGAAGTCTTGTTTCCAGCAACATTTCTGTCAATGGTTTTGACCTCTCAGTTTTGTACATTTTGAGAGTATTTACTTCACCACTAATTATTTTTGACTTAGAAAAAATATTGGGCAACTCGAGAGGCAGAAATTCTCCCTGTTTCTAATCTTTGCAAGGTGGGTTGTTTATTCATAAAATAGTTCTAATCTTAGGCTGACTTGGTAATACATTTATTTCTAGATATACTGCTGAAAGTGGATCTTTTGGATTCTTCAGTATGTGGAAGCCAGAATTTGCTTCTTAACTACTTTTTGGCATTATGGCTTGTTACATTCTCTTTGGGGTGATGTCTAATCTAATCTAATGCTTGGCTTTATATACCGAGACATCAGTCGAAGAAAGCTCAACTCTGTTTACACTAATTAACTTAAGAAATAAACCATAAAGAATTAGACTAAGTTTCGGAAGATTAATTTTCAAAGTGTTTAGCAAATAAAACAGCCATTAGTTAATGTGTTTTTGTTTGGGAGCTTTTTTCGTTCATCGCCTTTCATTATTTCTTATCTAGAATTGCTCCGATATTAGGCAGTTAATAAGTTACAGTAAATAAGTGTTATGACAGGAATAGTCTTTTCTGCAGACCTCACGCTATTTACTGGGGTATACAAAGCACTTAGGAGTTAGTCTCTTGGGTCATTAATTCTGTGTGAAGAATAAGCCTTAATGGGGAAATTTTCAAGCAGTTCACGTTAGGACCAATTTGCATGTGCTTTTTTTGTAACCTGTATCCTATACAGCAATTGTGAAAGTGAAGCTTAAAATATATTTAGTTTGGCTTTAAAAACTGTTACGGGTACAAAGTTTTCATTGCCTGTGGTATCTACATTTTGTGCAGAGAGGAAAACTGCTTGAAACATACACACAAATATTTGAAAATACAGTCTTTTCTCTTCTGTGCTAACTGTGCCCACAGGATTAGGGTTACCAGATTTTAAAAACCGGACCCAAAGCCCAGGCCTGCCCAGTTCGACCCAGCCCTACCCCATTACACCTAAGTCACGCTCCATTCGTCCCAGCCTCACCCCACCCCACTCCACCAACCTGTTCTCGTCCTTGGGACCGAGTCGGGAGGACATCCGCACATGCGTTGATGCCCTCTCGACGTGGTTCTGAGGTGGAAACTTTTCAAAACCCGAACAAAGTGCCAGGTTTTGAAAAGCCGTCTGGGCGCCCGAACATGTCCTCAAAAAATAGGAGAGGTGGTACTGATAAAATTTGAGCCTCTATTTTTGAGCTAAGCAGCCATTTAAAAAAAAAATTATAGAGGAATGAAAGTTAAAAACAAATGAACGATGAAATAAAGTGAAACAAGACATACAATGAAATAGAATTACTGTGAAGTAATAAGTAGTGAAGCTATCGGCTGTTTTATTGAAATTTAATAAAAGATTGGACCGACGAAGACTTTTTGTAGCCAGGCTACGTTCTGAAAAACTATTTAAGGAAACTTTCTTATCTGTTTATGAGCATAGCTCTATATAAGGCAATCGAATAAGATTTCGTTAGTGCAGTCAAGAGTGGACTCAAAAAATAGGAGACATCTGGTAACCTTACAGTGTCTCCTCTCAGTGCCCAGACCTTTAATCTGAATGAAGATGGGAGATGAGCAGCTTCTATGTTGAATGAATAAGATACGTTCACGTAACTCTAGGCGCACTCCATTTATGCCAGGATTTACTTATTTATTTATGTAATTTGGTTTTTATCTCATCCTCCCCCAAGGAGCCTAGAACGGGTTACAACAGTTAGCAAACAAGACACCTAACAAATTCACAACAAGGAAGAGAAGACTCGGGCAATAGGTTACAGTGGGATGTGTCTAGTTCACTTGCCCTGGATCAGCAGACACCTGGAAGCTGAAGCATGTACAGGGAGAGAGTCAGTTGGACATCTATTAAAGATACAGTGATTTAGGAGTAACGGTCTGAATGCTACCTTGTCTGGAGAAGTCAAGTGAAGAGAGAGGTTTTTATTGCTGTCCTAAAGCTCAAAAGTCCATCAAGGAGGTTGCTGATTCCAGCACTTTGGTAAGAAGTGAGAGTTGGAGGCTCTGACCTGGGGTATTTGAAGACACATTTCCTCCTGGAACATATTTCCTCCTGTGACATAAGGCGGGAGTTTGGCTGATATGTAGCCAGGTGCCATGTTGTGTAAGGACTTGGAAGCAAGTACAGTCAAACCTCGGTTTGCGAGTAACGTGGTTTGCGAGCGTTTTGCAAGACGAGCAAAACACTTCAGCAAACTGTGACTCGCAAAACAAGCATTGCCTCGATAAACGAGTCCTCCAAACCAGAGAAGAGTTAAAAGACGCATTTCCCAACGTGGTAAAGTAAACTAAAGAAAAGTCACATGCGTGCTTTCCCCTCACCTTCCCTTTGAAGCCCGCTTTCAAATTCTCACGCCCTTCTTTTCGGTGGCCTCTGATTGGTAGAGAGCGTCTGTCCCTGGATGCTGGCTCTGCGGGTGCATGCGCAGTCGAGGTGTACCAGACCGGTGCGGGTTGAAAGTGGCACAAATCAGCTCAGGGATCTGGGAAGGGGACGCCGGACCAACCTATGTTTGAGCTAGGAAGAAAACCGACTAGGGCTGGCTTGCCATTCCCCAGCCGCAGGCGTCGGATGGATCCTGCCAGGAAGAAGACCGACTGGGGCTGGCTTGTCATTCCCCAGCCGCAGGCGTCGGATGGATCCTGCCAGGAAGAAGACCGACTGGGGCTGGTTTGTCATTCCCCAGACGCTGGCATCGGATGGATCCTGCCAGGAAGAAAACCGACTGGGGCTGGCTTGCCATTCCCCAGCCGCTGGTGTCGGATGGATCCTGCTGGGAAAAAGACCGACTGGGGCTGGCTTGTCGTTCCCCAGCCGCTGGCATCGGATGGATCCTGCCAGGAAGAAGACCGACTGGGGCTGGCTTGTTGTTCCCCAGCCGCTGGTGTCGGATGGATCCTGCGCTGAAGGAGAGGGAACAAAGGCCTGAGATGGCGCGTGAGAGAATGGCTAATAAAGACAGTAAGTGCACGAGGTGATCTGCACTGCTCCCACGGGCTGGGGGGTGAAATTTGGCATTGTGAGCAGAGGCAGAGAACGGGCATGCAGAATGTGGGTTTCATTCCAGAGGAAATCATACCAGAGCGTGATGGAGCGGGGCTGGGGGGGGGGAGGGGCAGACTAGGAAATGATGTGCAAGGATTACAGAGGAAATGATGACCCAAGACAGAGTGGTAGGCGCAGTTAGCCTTACATTGGGTTGTGGAACGAAAAGTTTTTGTTTCCATTATCTTCTATGGGGAAAGTTGCTTTGATATACGAGCACTTTGGATTACGAGTACGACTATGATTCTGTAACGAATTATGCTTGTAAACCAAGGTACTAAGACTTTGACGATGCAGCGTTTGGCTACGGGCAGCCAGTGGGCCAACTTGGACTAAATGAGTGCACCCAAGTCAAACAACACCCAAAATACGCCCCTAGCCATGTTTGCTTTCTGGTAGGTACCTCTAAATGGTAGGCGCCTACCTACTGCTACCTACTTATCATTTCTATAGCGCTGCTAGTTGTAATCAGTCTTGTACCCTAAAACATTCAAGAGACATCGATAAATATGTTTTAGACAATGACACGGGGAATTTTTCCCCATCCCCCAGGAACTCATTTTCCTGTCCCATCCCTACGAGTTCTTTTCTCGTCCCTGCCCCATTTCTCCAAACTCTGGCCTCATCTGCACAAGCCTCGAACCCTTTCAAATCCTAAGTAGCAACATTCTAGAGCTCAGATTGTGATGTCATAATGCCTCATTCCACCAATGCCTCAGCTCCGTCCTCATCTGCACAAGCCTCAAACCCTTTCAAATCCTAAGTAGCAACATTGTAGAGCTCAGATTGTGATGTCATAATGCCTCATTCCACCAGTGCCTAAGCTCCGTCCTCATCTGCTCAAGCCTCAAACACTTTCAAATCCTAAGTAGCGACATTCTAGAGCTCAGATTGTGATGTCATAATGCCTCATTCCACCAATGCCTAAGCTCCGTCCTCATCTGCACAAGCCTCGAACCCTTTCAAATCCTAAGTAGCAACATTCTAGAGCTCAGATTGTGATGTCATAATGCCTCATTCCACCAATGCCTAAGCTCCGTCCTCATCTGCACAAGCCTCGAACCCTTTCAAATCCTAAGTAGCAACATTCTAGAGCTCAGATTGTGATGTCATAACGCCTCATTCCACCAATGCCTAAGCTCCGTCCTCATCTGCACAAGCCTCAAACACTTTCAAATCCTAAGTAGCAACATTTTAGAGCTGAGATTGTGATGTCATAATGCCTCATTCCACCAATGCCTAAGCTCCGTCCTCATCTGCACAAGCCTCAAACACTTTCAAATCCTAAGTAGCAACATTCTAGAACTGAGATTGTGATGTCATAATGCCTCATTCCACCAATGCCTAAGCTCCGTCCTCGTCTGCACAAGCCTCAAACACTTAAAATCATAAGTGTTCAAGGCTTGTGCAGTTAAGGCAGAGCTTATAGGAATGGGGCAGCGACAGCGATAAAATTCCCGTGGATGGGATGGGGAAATGGAATTCCTGCGGGGATGGTGAAGAATTTGTCTCCGTGTCATTGTCTAGTATGTTTCTCTCATACACTCTCCACCCTATAAAAATCTCTCTCCTGCATATCCTGAAAATCAGACTGGTTGGGTGCAACCCCAGGACAGGCTTGGGAAGCGCTGCTTACAAACCTTAGATACACAGACAGCAATCGCACACATCCGTGCCTGTTTGCTAATTGGTAGCTGCCCCTTGCCACCTGCCCAACTTCTTGTACACGGTGCATTTCTAAGATTCAGAATGTTTCCATATTTATTATAATTATGCCGGGCTGTATAAGCTATTCTGGTGCGCTTTCAGTACGGAGATGCCAATGTGTTTTATGATATATGTAATGGTCCGACACCTAAAGCTTTCTTCTTGTCCTCTGAGGAAGGTGACATAGTTGCTGAAACTTGGATCCTAGTTAGGACTTTCCTAGGATTCTTGACCTGGGACTATACAAGACTTTTATTGGACAGTTGTTTGTTTGGTTGAATAAATGTAACTTGTGGTTGGTATTGACATCTCTGTTGCCTCTTCTGTTGTGATATTTTGAGCGGCACACTGTTTCAGAGAAGTACTGAAAGACCATATTTGGGGGTTGGGACTTGTATATCCCCTTTTTAGTAGTTTTGTAACCACATTCAAAGCGGTTTACCTAAAGGTACTTCAAGCATTTCTCCCTGTCTGTCCCAGAAGGCTCACAATCTACGTAAGGTACCTGGGGTAGTAGAAGATTAAGTGACTTGCCCAGGGTCACAAGGAGCAGCACAGGGTTTGAACCCACAACCAATGCACCACACTCTCCTCCAATAGAATATCAGAAGTGCGCCAAGTATAGAGCATTGAAGCCATTGTGACATCACTGATGAGGTTGGCTCTTATTGGTGGAATGAGGCATTACATAGAAACATAGAAACATAGAAGATGACGGCAGAAAAGGGCTACAGCCCATCAAGTCTGCCCACTCTGCTTACCCACCCCCTGTCTATGCCCTAATGACCCAATTTCCTTATCTTGACCCTCGTAGGGATCCCACATGGGTATCCCATTTCTTCTTAAAGTCTGGCACGCTGTCTGCCTCGATCACCTGCACTGGAAGCTTGTTCCAATGATCAACCACTCTCTCTGTGAAGAAATACTTTCTGGTGTCGCCATGAAATTTTCTGCCCCTGAGTTTGAGCGGGTGCCCTCTTGTGGCCGAGGGACATCAGGGACATTATGACATCAGGGAAAGGGATTGGGACTTGGATACCACCTTTTTGCAGTTTTTATAACCACATTCAAAGCGGTTTACATACAGGTACTTCAAGCATTTCTCCCTGTCTGTCCCAGAAGGCTCACAATCTACGTAATATAACTGGGGTAGTATAGGATTAAGTGACTTGCCCAGGGTCACAGGGAGCAGCACAGGGTTTGAACCCACAACCTCAGGGTGCTGAGGCTGTAGCTCTAACCACTACGCCACGCTCTCCTCCTTTACATTGAAGGTTTATAAAGCATTTTAATAATAAACATGGTCAATCTTGGATTTTTAGAAATATACCGTGCAGCCTATCAATTAATGAATTGTTTTTAATTGCTTCTTAATGCCAATTAATCCTAATTGAATAATTACGGCAAGTTAAGTGCCTAGATTGAGTAGGCGTGCCAAACTGGAAGCCGAACTTCATTCGCTGTTTATAGAATCTGGGCGTTTTGTGCTCAGATATATTTCATTTATTCTCGTTAGAAAAAGCGTCTTACCTTGGGAGAAGTAGTACTGGCAAATTTTTGAAAAACCTGAGTCTGTTGGTTCATTGATTGTAAGCTTTATGTATAAGGTTCTGGCTATTTGTATGGGTTCTTGGCCCTTCCAATATTTGTCAAAATAATGTTGATTTGTCTGGATGGCCAATGGATTTAGACATGTAGACCCGATATGGATTTTTGATCTTTTCTTTCATTTCATTCACCATTTCCATAATTTTAGAGTACAATGAAATTTATGATTAAAAACAAACAAACTTGAAAGAGGGTTATGTTTCTGCTTTGTCTTTACAGAGCAAAATAAACTGGCTCAACAATCAGACTGCAGTTAGTATTTCATTTAACCATTGCTGTAGTGTGTAAAGTTATACCTGTATAGTCACACTGGTATCCAAATATCTGAGTATACCAGTGACCACTGCGATATTTGGTGCCAGTATCTGGCTAAATCACCAAATAACCGAGAATGGCCTTTTTTCTGTCCTGGGTTAACTGGATACCGGGGCTGAATATCGTGGTGTCCAGCACTGGGGCAGTCCGGAGTGCTTTTCAGCAGTATTACCCAGATAATCTGTGCATAGCACCGGTCAGCGGGATTTATCTGTTACTTGAATGAGTCCTGTTCAGTATCAGGCCCAAAAGGAAGCCCAATGTTTCACAGGTGCCTATCGGAATTCTAGCATGCTTACGTCCTTATTCTGCAGTTTAGTATAGCGGATGGGATTTTTAAATTTCATTGCCACAGTAATTTATACCATCTTTAAGACTTGCTCACTTCACCTGTAAAATCTAAGCGTGTGGAACCAAATATAGCCAGAATTAAAAATGCAACAGATGTCTGCTTCTCTGATAACCCTCTGAAATATTCTTTCCATGCAGGCTCCAGAGTTCCCGGACTTTGCATCAAAAGTACAAAAAGCTATCAATTCCCTGGGGGGCAGCATTTTTCCAAAGCTGAACTGGAGCGCCCCGAGGGTAAGAGCATAGGGGAGTGGCTGCTGGCCGCTGCTGTTAACCATTGCTTTTAGCGCGTCGTGATTTACGTACTTATGAATTGTTGCTTCTCACACTCTTGAAAGTATGAATGGAGTAGAGCAAACGTCTGCCAAAAACTTGGAAGTCTTTGAAGAATGCATGACTGTCTTCCACCATAGAATTGTCAAGGTTTTGAATATTAAATGTTAAATCAATGGAAGTGAAAATTGCACTCATTCCATTTTGTCTAGCTTCATGGTCATAGTAAATGCTATTTTTGGTTACTCTTTCCTGATCTGTCATTCCCATCTCCTCTCACTCACTCTAGAGTGGGTGACTTGGCATTGCTTGCTTCTGTGCCATTCCCTCTGGCATCCTCTCTCTCTCTCTCACTGCCCCCTTGCCTCTCTTCCCAGTTGATCTGACAGTATGCCAGCTCTTATCGTGCTCAGTCCCTCTCCGCAAGTAATATGTATACAGTACTCCATTCTAGGAACCCCACAAATTAAAAAAAAACACGCAAATTCGGTCTTTCGCCTGTCAAAAGGCAGGAGAGGGGCAGCTGGAGAGGCAGGAGAGGGCATCTGGAGTGCCAGTGGGTGAAGAAAATCACTCACAGTCTGCTCCGACCGTCTCTTCCTGTAGTAATAATAATAATAATTTATTTTCTTGTATTCCGCCCAACCAGTAGTTCTGAGCGGCGTACAACAGGAAAATACTGAGACATTTCAGCACATTGTACAGTTTCATAGAACACACTATCTACTTACGGTCTAAAATTATATAATAAAAGTAATACAATAGTTAAAAACATCAAGTATAATTTAAAAATTATTAAAAAATTAAAACCTACTATGATAATAAGAATAAAAACCTAAGACCTCATTTAAACATATCAAAATTAATATTCTTCTTTGTCAAATAAATAGGTCTTTAATGATTTCCTAAATGTGAAGTAAGAATTAGATTGAACAATCTTCGGACTTAGCCAGGAGTTCATCTTCCCAGCTTGATACTCCAAAGTCCTTCCTATTATCAAGTTTTTATCATATAGCGTTATATAGTAAGGCTTCTGATTTAATGTTCTGTCAAGTATTTTGGTACCTTTGATTGTCCAGTTCTTTATATATGATTTAGGGCTCTTTTAAGTCGGGCTACACCAATCAGGAGCTGCTATGACACACAGCTCCTGATTGATGTAGCCCAACTTTACTACAGGAAGAGGTTGTTGGAGCAGACCGCAAATGAGCGGGGGAACACTGTACTCCTCTTTCTCTCCTTACTGTCCACATTTAATACTTTCACTTGTTGCCATACCCACAATTGACCTGGTGGTCTGACAAGATATCTCTCTCCATTTTCCTGTACTGCAAGTGACCTAGCATGTTATATTATTTTTGTAAAATTTATTTCAGTTATTTATATACCACCAATTAATTGTCAAAGTGGTTTTACATTCAGGCACTCAGTCATTTTTCCTTGTCTGTCTCTGTCTAATGTACCTGGGGCAATGGAGGATTGAGCAACTTGCCCAGGGTCACAAAGAGCAGCATGGGGTTTGAACCCATAACCTCAGGGTGCTAAGGCTGTAGCTCTAACCACTAGGCCACTCCTTGATTATACAGACTATGACAGGAAGAAATTACAACACAGTATATCCTAATGCCGCCTAGCTTAATGATATGGTAATTGACCGCAGTATTTAAAATCAATTAAAAAGTAATTTAAAAATAAAGGCGCCACTATGCAGTCTCCGAGACCAGCGCCTAAGTCCCTGGCGACTAGCAGTAGAGAATGGCACGGGGACAAACTTTTCCCCGTCCACGTGGGAACTCATTTTCCCGTCCTGTCGAGTTCTTTTCCTGTCGTTGTCCCGTTCCTGCAAGCTCTGTCCTCAACTGCACAAGCCTCAAACATTTTAAAATCATAAGTGTTTGAGGCTTGTGCAGTTAAGGCAGAGCTTACAGGAATGGGAGAGGGACAGCGACAAAACTCACAGGGACGGGATAAGAAAATTGAGTTCCTGCGGGGACAAAATTCTCCCTGTGTCATTCTCTAGCTGGCAGCACATAGTGCTATTGAAACCCAGAAGTGGATGTTTAGGGAGTGTCATCGGACTTTGGCATTACTATGTGCCTCTAGTCATGATTCTGATGGCACCCTAGGTACCTGAAACCCCGGCCTTCATTTCCGGCACCTAGGGTCCTGTCAATTTCTGGAAGCAGCGCCTATCGGTGATTGACACCTGGCAGGCGCCCGCTCTGTAGACACTTCTTACAGAATCTTTTTACCCATGGGCTGCTTAGCATCTTGCGCACGCTAAATCCATTAGCACCTTAGTGAAAGAAGCCCTTAGTAAACAGGTTACATCAAAGTGAATCGCTTGAGCCCGTACGTCTCTTTTGACCATCCTCACTTTCTTCCTGCTGACTCCTTCAAAGTTGCTTTCCTCCCTTTTCCCAACCCTCTATGTCCTCGCCTCATCTTTTTTTAAATTTAATTTTATTTTTATGTCATTTCAAATTATTAGAAAAGGAATACAGGAACAAAATGTTAAAATAAGAGCAATTCTAGGAAACTCTTACAGTACTTCCAAAAATAGACCACAAATAGAAAGGAAAATTGAAGAGCCAAGAATGAGAAAACTCAAAAACAAACAAGAAAATTAGACATTGACTTCCTGTGTCTAGTTCAGCCTGTGCTAATAATAATGAAATTACAAAACTCTAGGGTATTACACAAGGACCTTCATATCTTCTTTTGCAGTTCTAAAGTCTAATAGCTGTTGAGCGGCAAAGAGTGACTAAGATTTACCCCTTATATAACACCACAGAAATGCAAGAAAATTTTGGAAAAAATTATTCTGTAAACCACCTAGTACAGTGGATATAAACTATGAATAAAAGTACACTTTATATCCCCTCCCCCTTTTTACAAAACCGTAGTGCGTTTTTAGCGCTGGCTGTGGCGGTAACAGCTCCAACGCTCATAGGAATTCTATGAGTGTCGGATCTGTTACCGCCTTGGCAGACTATAAAAAATGCACTATAGTTTTGTAAAAGTGGGGAGGGGTTATTTATTTATTTAGGTATGTGTGTCCCGAGGCTGTTCTACATGCCCAGGTTCCTTGTAGGTTTACACCCTTAGAATCCATCCATCCATTTCCTCTCTCATATACACTTCTCCCTCCGTATTCGCTGTGATAGGGGATTAACAGAACCGCAAATAAGAAAAACCGTGAATAACTTTTTCATATGTTATTCGCTATTGTCTATTAAAACCCATCGTGAATATGGTGAAACCACGAATAACATGGTAGGAGACCTGGCCTGTTCCTGAAGGAGAAGCAAAACACAGTGAAGAAAGTGCCGGAAATCGGCAATTTTTCTCTGTAAATGCTTGGAATCAGCAATTTCTCTATGCAAGCGGACGTAATTTGGGGGGAGGAGCCAGCAAGTTAAAAACCGTGAATAATCGAAACCATGAATTCAGAGGGAGAAGTGTAAAGCAGTGCTAGGTCTCATGGATGCTGACTTTCAGGCTGTTCTACGCTCTTTAGTTCCTTGTAAAATACCACAGAGTCCAGTCAGCTGTAAAATGGATTTAGTGCTAAGCGTTAGATATATTCTCCACCATGACTAAGCAGTGGGATTGTGACTTTTTTTCTGAGATGCAGATTTGAACCTGCACATTATAACAAAAGTGAAAGCCATTGTTGCTTTGTAAGGTCATTAATGGTACTGAGCAGCCGACAGTTGTCCTGTCCCGGCTTACCTCTGGTACTATGAAATATCACTAGATGTAACTGGCGGCATGGCTTTCTGCTACTGTGTGCTGATGGTCTCTGTCGTTAGCTGGACAGTGAGACCCTTGTCCAAAACCCAAAATACAATTGAATTCTCAAACTGGTCTGAAATGGTCCTGTAACTTGCCTTGGTCAGCAGCATATCAGCCAGCTCTTTCATATAAGATCTGGGGGGGCTGGAAGGATTTTGTTCATCTTAGAAATGTTGGAGCCGGTGTAGGTGATATCCCATTTGCTGCAGATATTGAAGTATTCGGTGAGGGTGGGGATTTTCTGCAGGGTGTCTGGGCGTGGAGTACACACAGAACTGTATCCTGTTTCACAATATCTGTGTGCAGACTAGTGGTATACACTGTGCCCAGTAGTGATATTATTTAAACTGTTGCAAATGACAGGAGGGAAAACAGGAACTGTGACCAGAAATCAGGCCCTGAAGGTGAACTTCTGCTTTCTGCTGCAGGATGCATATTGGATTGCGCTTAACAGCTCTTTGAAGTGTAAAACTCTCAGCGACATCTTCCTTCTTTTCAAGAGCTCGGACTTTATCACGCGTGACTTTACACAGCCGTAAGTAATGAGTATTGTCTTCCACCGCAAGGAGACCCATCTCCAAAACTCCCAATATCTAGGGCAGCCCTTCTGTAGAGCCTTACTTTCACCTCAGTTCCTTCTGACCTCTGAAGGCCTGTGCGAGTACTTACATTGTGGCAGGTTAATGTGGGGGTGGAGTTGAGAGGATAATAAAATCTGAAGCCTCTCGACAGAAGTAAATTTTACTAATTGCTGGGGAGTGGCTACTGTCCAGCAAGACTGTTGGTACCAAGGAGGCCAGATGTTAGGACAGCAGCCTAAAACTTGGCAAGAAGACCTGGTTGTGCAGGAGAAGAGGGGTCAGAGGAATAGATGTCAGATTAAATATGGGATACCATGTGCTTATCTAGCCAGTTTGGGAAATTAACATAAACTGGTTTGGATAAGGAGTACTCGTAATATGCAAAAGTGTTCAGGCACCTATGACTGGCAGCTGGGATATATATATCTAGCAACATGAGCAGACTGAATTATGCACAAATATAAACTGAGATTTTGGGGCCAAAAAATGGGGGTTTCGGTTTATATTCAGGTCGTCAAGTCTGTGCGCGCTCCCCCACCTGGACCCGTTGCAGGCCTCCCTTAAGCCCTGGTGGTCCAGCGGTGAGCTGGAACAGGAGCAATCCTTCCCATGTCCTGTCCCAGCCAGCTGTTAACCACCCCATCACCCTCCCGCCCCTGGGCCTGTTGCAAGCCTGCCTTAAGCCCTGGTGGTCCAGCAGTGAGCTGGGACAGGAGCAATCCTTCCTGCATCCTGTCCCGGCCAACTGTTAACCAATCCATTTCCCTCCCACCTCCCAGACCTCTCTATAGCATACCTTTTTGAACCCTGGTGGTCTAGCAGTGGAGTGGGGCAGGAGCGATTTTTCTTCACTCCTGTCCCAAGCGGAGTTGTGATCAAAAATGGCTGTGCATGTTCCCAGGGCAGACTCAAGTTCTCACTGTCTCATGACACTGCCCTGGGAACTTATGCAGTCATTTCTGATCGCGCCTCCGCATGGGGCAGGAGCAAAGAAAAATTGCTCCTGCCCTGCTTCACTGCTAGACCACCAGGATTCAAAAGGTATGTTGTAGAAGGGTGCAGGAGGCAGGGAGGATAACAGTTGGCTGGGACAGGACATGAGAAGGATCGCCCCTATCCTGGCTCACCACTGGACTATCGGGGCTTAAGGCATGCCTGTGGGAGACCTGCAATGGGTCTGGGAGGTGGGAGGGTGGCGGGGTGGTTAACAGTTGGCCAGGAAGGATAGGGGAAGGATCACTCCTGTCCCAACTCACCGCTAGACCACCAGGGCTTAAGGCAGGTTAATTAAATATAAACCCCTCTGGTTTATAATCAGATCGGTTTATATTTGAGTATATATGGTAAATGGTGGGGTTTTTTCTGTCTCATTGGTTATGGTATGGATGGACCATATGGTCTTTATATGCCTTAATTTTCTCTATTTTTCTGTTTGTACTAAATGTACCATGTTTCCCTAAAAATAAACCCTAATCGTAGACAGCCACACTTCCCCCCCCTGCCCTGCCCCTGCCGCACAGCCGAACCACTGAACCCTCACTGACCCTCCATCCTTCCCTCTCAACCGATCCCCGCTGACCGCGACCATAAATACCTTCTGGCAGAGGCGTGTTGGGGCACTCAAAGGCTGCTTTGCGGCCTTTTCGCTGGGCCTTCTGTGTGCCGCATTACTGATGATGTCATCGGGACACAGAAGGCCCCAGCGAGAAGGCCGCGAAGCAGCCTGTGAATGTTTCTGGCCCAACACTCCTCTGCCGGAAGGTATTTATGGTTACAGTCGGCGGGGTTCGGTTGGGAGGGAAGGATGGAGGGTCAGCGAGGGTTTGGCTGCGTGGCGGTTGCTCAAGGGTTCTGCTACACGAGGGATGGAAGGGATGGAGGGATAGAAATATGATGCAGGGGGAGGAAAGATGTTGCACATGTGGGGGAAAGCAAAGAGAAAGAATTGGGGTAAAGGAGAGGAAGGGAGAGATGATCGTGTATACGAAAAAAAAAAAGCCCTACCCGAAAATAAGACCTAGTGCGTTTTTTGGGCCCCAAATGAAGACTGTCTTATTTTCGGGGTAACACGGTATGTTATTGAATAGGGAGAGAGAAAAGCTTCTCTTTCCTTGCAAGCCTAACTTGTAAATGTGGCATGTGTCAGCTCATTAGTGTGGAGCGTAGGGCTTTAATTAATGTTGGGCAGAGAAAGTCACACTTCCTCTCATACTAGCACTAATTAAAAGCCTGTCTTTGGAAAGCTACATATTTCTAACCTTTCGTTTGAATTTTTTTTTCATATTTCTGTCCTAAACTCACTAAATCAGGCAAAGCTCTTATGTCAAAATTCTACCCAATCGCCCAGTTCCCCTTTATCTGAACCAAGAATGAAATGACAAAACTAATACTCTTCATCTCAACCAAACAGGTTTCAGGAAATCGCACATAATCCCTTTTGTCTTCTAAAGCCCAGCCCGTGTTGTAATGCTCTCCCTCGATCTTTCTTCAGCTCTTGATTTTGTGCCTCTTGTTCTTCTCCTCTCTAGGCTCTGTAATATATGCATTATCTATACAAGCTTTGATTCATTGGTTTATCGACATAATCCACAATCCGACCCAGGGTTCAGTACTCACCCCTGCACTACCATCTTTCCATCTCCACTGTTGGCCTCGTACCTACAGTTGCTTGAATTAACTTGTTTGTCTTGTACTAGTTGGTTTGAACAGATACTAGCCCCCAAGAGGTTTACACCCTAATATCAAACTAACTCGGGCAGCAGATTGGCTCTGAACTAATAAATTAAAACTCAATCCATTTCCCTCTTCATTCATTCATTTATTATTTATTTAATTTTCCGTATTGGCAAATTTGAAATGAGTGAGTACTGTATATACTCGAATATAAGTCGAGACCCCACAGTTTCCCCCCAAAAGGAGGAAAAATGGTTGATTCGAATATAAGACGGGGGCTTAATATTCAAGTGCCATGCCCTGCCAGGATCTGCACCCAGTGTCCTCTCCCTCACCCCTCCCCTGCAAGGCTCTGCACTCAGCCCCCCTCCCTGCACCCAGACCCCTTCCCTCCCTGCCCTACCAGGCTATGCAGCCAGACCCCTCCATGCCAGGCTATGCAGCCAGCCCCCCTCACTACTTGCCAGGCTCTGCACTGCACCCCGTCCCCCCTCCCTGCTAGGCTCTGCACCCTGTCCTACCTCCTCTTCCACTTCTGGTGGTTTAGGGTAGGCCAGAATAGGAGAGATTCCTCCTGTCTCCTGGCCCGGCCAATACAAATCATTTTTTTACACCCCCCCCCCTACCTTTTTAGTTATTCCTGGTGGTCCAACGGTGTATGGGCCGGACCACACTTCTGTCCTTCACACCTCTTTCAACTCACCAATTGGGGCTCAAGGCACACAGGAGCGAGCTTTTCGAGCTCCTGCACGGCCGTGCGCCACTAGCAGAATGGCTGCCGCCAGGTCCCGCAAGTCCTCTTCTTTTCCTTTGTTCCATTATATTCTAGGATCAGTATAATCCGTGTTAGCTGCTAATTGTATATCATCAGTACAGTAATTCCCAATGATTGAATCAAAGTAGTGAATGGTGCGAGGAAGATATTAAACAGTGGAGGACTTTGCAAGTATGAGAGTATGGTTCTGATTTTGGTTTAAAAAAAATATATATATATATTTAATTGCTTGGTTAAGTAGAAGGTGAGCCACAAAAATGCTGTTTTCCTTATTCCAGTCTCTTGTAGTCTTATTAAGTAGGAAGGTTGTGGTTCACCATGTCAAAAGTCAATTGCAAAGCTCATGGTTTTGTACGTAATGACCTTTACCAAGAAACCCTCCTGGAATCCAGTTTGGTTTGGGTGGAGTGGATTGTACCCTCCAGGAATCTGGAAAGTTGGTTTGCTAGGAGTTTTTTTTTTTTTTTTTTTAATTTTGCTATTAAAAGCAGTTTTGAAGTTGGTTGATAATTTGTGATGTCTGTAAGATTTTTTTGTGTGTGAATCTTTTATTCTTGGACTAATATAAGCAATTTTTCAAGCATCTGGAGCAATTCCTGATTCCAAAGATGTAATAATGATATTGTATATGTACAGCAAAAAGAGATCTCTGACATTTTTACAACCAAATACAAATAATAAATGTGCTACAAAATTTTCAGACACAGTTTTTTGGTATCTGTCCAAAATTGGTCCAAACTTTCCTTTATTATTTAAGCTTCCAGTTCGACCTTTGTGTTGTGAATATTCATGTGCCATATATCACATATCAGTTCTTATACCTTGCATAAATTTAGCACCCAACTGAAGTACTTCAGGTTTCAAAAGCAAAAGTTACGAATGCCTCTAAAGCAGGGGTGTCAAAGTCCCTCGAGGGCCGCAATCCAGTCGGGTTTTCAGGATTTCCCCAATGAATATGTATGAGATCTATTAGTATACAATGAAAGCAGTGCATGCAAATAGATCTCCTGCATATCCATTGGGGAAATCCTGAAAACCCGACTGGATTGCGGCCCTCGAGGAGGGACTTTGACACCCCTGCTCTAGAGACCTCTGGGTACATCCTTACAATCAAATTCATAAAGGGAATAGTGAAAATGGCACAATTGCAACTTTTATGTGTTATAGAAGAGGGTGGCTGAATCTTACTTAAAAATTGGAGACATGAAGTCCTGCATGGAAGTACTTTACAGTAATAGACAAAGATCCAGGCAATCTCTATGCGCCACCTGCAAGCTTTGAGTTTTTACAGTATGCATTAGTCGAAAAACTATGATGCCCCACTGCTGTGCTGGGATGTCTGTGGCTAGTCTGCTAAGAATGCTCCCCCCCCAACACACACATCCCAGAGGTTGGCTTCTTTGTGTTTTTCACTTGGATATTTTTTTCAGAAATGGTTCAAAAAGATAGATGCACTGAGGGCAAATACATTTAGGGCCTGATTCTCGGCGTCCTAAAAAGAATCGTGTCTACATCGCTGAACACACACGCCTTAAATATAGGCTAGCATTATTGCCTCTGGAGATGCATAGGGAAGCTTAAGCACACCCAAGGTCACTTCAAGGGTAAAACCATGCCCACGCCCCGCTTGGGTGTGCTCAAGTGTTCCTACGCATCTCTGTAGATGTGCTACAGATGCTACAACATAGACATCCGTCCTCACTCAATTTTTTTCTAAAATCGTGTGTCCCAGTTGGCTGCCAGACACCTACTGCCACGTGTTTCAAGAATCAGGTCCTTAGGGAATAGCAATTTTTGAAGAAAAAAAGGTAAGATATTTTCTGGTTTGAAAATGACCATTTTCCCAAAACATCCAAAATCGGATTTAGATTTCATATTAAAAATGCCCTCCACATTTTCTCCACCTCTTCCATATCTCTTGTTAATAGCAGATTTTTTTTTGTAAAAAATGCACACTTTCTATAAAGCCATTGAGTTATTTTATTTATATTTTTGTTAAGGTTTATTCACTGTGCTGATGATTCTCCAGATCCATGCATGGATTATGAGGTAAAATAGTATTTCCTGTTCCTTTTGTGAATTGGGGGTGGCCTTTACTCTTTGAATGGGGTCACTCTTAATTTTCAGCTGCCTCTCATAGGAGCTGTCCACACAGCTTGGTGCTGAACTCTCCAAGGTTTGTGGTCACGTTTGGTTTGTTTTTGGAGGGGAGGTTTAAGTAGCCTTTTAAATGTTATCCTTTGCTAAAGTCTAAAATATTGTATTGCCACAAATTAAATAATAGAAAATTAATATTGATCTTTTTGTGAATGTGTCAAATACGGTTTAAAAATGACCTACATGAAATGTTAAACAAACTGCTCTATTAATTATGTATTAAAGCAGCAGTTCCAGGTATCCATCTACAAATTGAACTGTTTTAAAATCCATACTCGAAGGGACGTAGTGCCGTGATTCTGTAAATGACGCCTAAGTGTGATTGACGGTGACCCATCAAAAGCGTGCCGGACATTGGCACCGCTTCTGCCGGTTTCATGCCTTCAAGTGTGCGCTCTGAGAGGGTGTAGGGGCGGGAACCCCCCACTACACTTAGAAATCCTGGCGCTCCCGTTGGGGGTTGAGTGGGGGGGAGCCCCCACTATACTGAAAACTCCCATTCTCCTTTCTTCAGGAGTTTTCAGTGTAATGGGGGGGGTCCCCCAAACCACCCCCTCCCAACAGGAGCGCCAAGACTTCTAAGTGTTATAAGGCATGAAACCAGCAGAAGCGGTGACGTGCCTTAGTCCTGCACGCAAATGTCGCTGCGGGTTTGTCAGCGCACCAATGACCGGCGCGCTTTAGTTATGGTACCATGATTGACACACTTTTTTTAGGCATCGGCCAGTTTAGGCGCTGTTTATGGAATCGGCCCCTGAATGTTACTTTCTGAAGGGACCTTGAACAGCCCATTCAGTTGATAATCACAATTTTAAAATTGGCGCCGGATTAGATTGGCGCAAAGCTTGATTCTATAAAAGGTGCCCATGATAGAATTGCACTTAGCATCACCCAAGCAGCGTAACATTAGGCACACACTTTTTATACCAGGGTCGTCTTCACCTAAATACCTGCGTCTTAGATACCTAACGGAGTCTAATTCATAAAGAGGTGTCTTATCTCGAAAATATGTTTGATCTGCCCCCTAACCACATCCACTTTTAGTGTTGCCACTTTGGACTATGATCCTACTTTTTATAGAATCGTGTTTTCTGAATTAAGTGCCTAACTTCCAATTAAGTCCAGTAGAAGCAGATTATGAGTTGTTAAGCGCTGATATTGGCACTGATTAAGCCAGTTTCTCAATTAAGTTAGGCCCCGATATTTATAGAATCAGGGCCAAGAGGTTTACCACTCCAATCGATCATATTTAATGCCAGTGCCTGCAGGCAGATAGCAAGTCCTGTTTGAGCAGTCCTACCCTTACTTGCTTAGCTATGTGGGTGCCAACACTGAATACCAGCTGGCACCTACATAACTTCTGGGTTGCCCCCTGACTCCGAATATTCAGTGGTGGTATCCAGACGTGGCCTGGCATTAACTGGGCTTAATTTTGCATGTGGCTGTTAGCGGTGTGAAAACTGTTGACCATCCTGGGCTGAATAGTGGCCTCAGCTACAACAGATGAGTTTATAGGAAACGTGATAGAGGAATCTGGTTTTTGTGGGGTTATTTTTTTATATGAAGTAACATACTGCTGTTCTTCTGTAGCTGGTCCTCCGAAAATGGTGTGAATTAATTCCCGGAGCAGAATTTAGATGTTTCGTCAAAGAAAATAAACTTATAGGTGAGGTTTAAAAAAAAAAAATAAAATAATAATAATAATAATTTTAATCTTTATGGGAAATGCATAAAAAATTTTGTGTTGGAGGAAGAGTCAGATTTGATAATCAACCACTGCTCACCAGCACATGTGAACAGGTAAGTAGAAACCAAACCTTAAGGCAAAATATAAGTTTGCTTTGTTCAGTGTCTTCATTTTGCCACAAGAATATTGTGGAAAAACTGCAATTATAAATTTTAAAAAAAAGGTGTAAAATTTTTTTTAAATTTTAAATTCAATCAAATTGTTACAAATCCTCATGATGCCCTTCAAGATCAATAGTTAAGTGTTTAAATAACTTCACAGTAAGAACACAAAAATATATCAAGCATTTTTTGAGAAGATTTTATGAATATGAAGATAATCAACCTGAAGTGCAAGGGATTGAAATGCTTCGTACAAAACAATACAATACATTGATCATAGGCTGTAAGTCTATGTAAGTGAACCTCTTGTAATTAGCATTGAACCAAGAGTTTAGAGAGAGATTGGCATTTTTAATTAGTGTTTTGAACTGTTATAGGTTCGTCCTTTAAAGTATAGATTATAAAACAGATCTTCCTAAAATCTAGAAAATGAAACCTTGGTCTCCCTAACGACTCGCATTTCTGACACATTTTCAGTGGAAGAAACTGAGAGAGACAAGAAAGTCTAAACAGGTTCGGGCTCGTTTCTCTAGAGAAAAGATGACTGAGAAGGGGATGTGATAAAAGTTTAGAAAAACAGGAATGGAGTGAAAGTGTTAAAAAGGAAATCTATTTCGAGATAGACATCATGAGTATTTGTAACTATTTGAATAAACTTAAAATAAAAACTTTCTTCACAATATTCTTGTTAGGTATTTAAGGGACTCTTTTACAAAGTTGCAGTAGAAAGAGGCCTCGGTACACCCTTACTTGGGTCTTATCCATACGCTAAGGCCATTTTTACCAGTGTCGGAAAATGGATGATTTTAGGTTTTAGCTCGTTTACCCTTCATTTTACAAAACTAGCGAGGAATTCTATGAGCGCTGGAGCTAAAAAACGTGCTACGGTTTTGTAAAAGGAGGCGTTAATAGACACATTACAGCAGTTTGCAATAAATTTAAAAAAACAAGTTAATTTTGGCAGGGACAAAGGTTTTTAGTTAATAAGAACACTTGAGAGAACATGAGTTGATTTTAAATGTAAATAAATCAGTAGCTATGAGGTTGTCTAAAAAATCTAGACCACTTAATCATTCAGGATAAATCTTTTCCTTTGAAGGATGAGATCATTACCTTGCGATTTCACGGTGACAGCGCCCTAAGGGGTCCTTTTTATCAAGCCGCACTAGTGGGGTTAGTGCTTCGGACATTTCATCACGTGCTAACCCCTGCGGCAAGCCAAAAAACTAACACCTGCTCAATGGAGGCGTTAGTGACTGGTGCGGCAGGCGGTTTAACGCACGGTATTCCGTGGGTTAAACCCCTACCACGCCTTGATTAAAGGACCCCTAAAATTTGACAGATATATCAGTAGAGTTATTTTCAATTGCGGCTGATTTGTGAGCTAAAACCTTTTTTGACCCAGTCCCAATCTGGTGAAAATTGTACATGTATTGGTAACCATCAGATTAGACTACTGCAATTCACTTGATGAAAAACTGTCTTAAGAGATTACAGTTAGTCCAAAACACGGCTGCACATTTGATTCTTGATGGGGAAAAAAATGGATCATATTACCCTTATGTTGAAACAGCAGCCAGAATCCTGTTTAAACTTATTTGCCTCGTTTTTAAGGCTTTTAGAATGGATGTTCCACAAAACCTCTCTGATAAATTTTTTCCCCCAAGCACATTCCCAACGTGCTACCAATATCGCATCGAATTACATACAAAATTCTATTATTGGTGTTCAAAAATCCGCTCCACAGATAAACCATTATTTCTCGGTCAATTTCTGACACCCTACACTTAGATCCCTAAATCACAATCGCTTCTTAGTTCTACTTTTAGAGAAATATTTCTTGATATAATACATAACTCAATATTTTCCGTTCAGGGTCCAGAATTATGGAATGCTCTTCCTAGTAACTTCAGACTTCTCTACAATGCTCTGTGCTGCTCCCAATGCTCATAGGAATTCTGAGGGCTCCTTGTACGAAGGCGCGCTAGCGTTTTTAACACACGCACCGGATTAGCGCGTGCTAGTCAAAAAACTACCACCTGCTCAAGAGGAGGAGGTAGCGGCTAGCGCGTGCGGCATTTTAGTGCACGCTATTCCGCGTGTTAAGGCCCTAACATGCCTTCGTAAAAGGATCCCTGAGTGTCGGGCGCAGAGCATTCAGTGCACCAACCAGAACTAAAATCTGCTTTCATGGTTTTGTAAAAGGGGGGGGGGGGGAAATATTTTAAATAATTTTAAAATAACTTTGCAGACAGTGTCACTAATTAAACCCTCATAAATCAATCAATCATCTAACTTAATGGAAAAATCTTTCTCAAAAAGGAATGTCTTCAAAAGACTTCCCAATTTCAAATAGGTGGGTTCAAGACGAATGCCAAAGAGATGGTGAAATTCAAAAGAAAGCAGATCTGCCATCTTCAGCAGATCTTTTTTGGGAAGTGGTTGAAGTGCTTCTATTCAATATTAAACCTTGGTTTGTCATTAGGGCACAGGGTTGCTATGAAGAAACCACACAGGTGTCCTGGATGCATCTAACAGGGCATGAAATATGGTTTGGGGAGCTGGGGGAAGGGGAAAGAAAAAAATTGGAACTGTCGTTTGTGATCCGAACAATGTACAATAAAATAAAACAAACTATATAAACCTTTGTCCCTTCCAAAATGAACTTGTTTTTCATTTATTGTAACCCGCTGGGATGTTTATTAAGAATGACAGTATTTGAAGGAATAAAACAGAACGGAAGAGAGACAGGATGTCTGCAAAGCTTGAGTGGGTGTGGCTGATCACGCTGTCTAAAACGTTATTCCACCGAACCCAGAACTCGCTTGAAATTGTGAGATGAACAGGAAACTTGAGACATTTCTGCAATTGAAAGCAACAGTCCAAGTAGAAGCTTTAAGTTTTTACTTACGACTAGATGAGATTGTGGTTTTGGTATTCCCAGGCTGGAAGACTGGGCAAACAAATGGCAAATGCGCTTTAACGTGGAAAAATGCAAGGTCATGCATATAGGAGGTCGTGACCTGTTTGGGCTGCCGCGAGAGCGGACTGCTGGGCAGGATGGACCTATGGTCTGACCCGGCGGAGGCACTGCTTATGTTCTTATGTATGTTTTGAACCTTCTTCCTCTAAGCCACTACAAAAAAATTTGGCTTCTGTGTGCCGTTGAAAGCCTGAATTCATTCATTTGCCTGGCCGTGTTCGCACAGTTATTCATTCAGCAGGTCCTAGGGTCAGCTGCAAGTATGTGGACAGAAGGGAATGGGGTGCTGGAATATTTCCGTGTCTTGCTCTGATGCCCTGATGTCTCGTGCACTTTAGAATGTCTGACTTTCCTTTAAAATCAGATGAGCAAGACTCTGGTTTGCAAATGTCTTTGAAGCCAGCCTTAAAACTCCATTTCTTTATTTTACAGCGATATCCCAGAGGGATTACACACAGCACTATGAGCATATCTGTAAACAGAGAGAGGAAATCTGTAGATCTATACAGGATTTCTTCAGAGAACACATTCAGTATAAATTTTTAGATGAGGATTGTAAGTACTCTACCTATTCTTCCTTTTAAATCTGCTATGAGTTTATTGGCCTGAATTTTTTTGTGTGCATTTAGCTTATGCCTTTCTGTACTTAAGATAAGCTACAATCAGCTTCAGTGGGTCATTTTGTGTCCCTGGAGGGCTTAGTCAATGCTTGTATATTATCCCTAGACCCTACATCAAGTGCGATATGCAGAGGTCTGTGTTTATTTAGATGGGGGGATGGAGCAGTGAAATTTCAAAACTAATACTTTATGTTGAAAGGTTTAAATCTTCAAATTTCATACCTGGAAAGAAGTAATTGTGCCCAGTTGCTGAATCTCTCTTGTGCACAGCTTTCTTAAATAGAGATTTATGTATAAGAGAGATCGTTCACTTTGGCATCCTGTGCCCTTGATCCAGGCACTGTGGCAGCTTATCTTTCAGAGAAGGAACTAGCAGTATTCCTTTGGAGAAGATTGAATAAAGTGAATTTACAAAAGTCCTCTGAAATAGTACGGTGCAAGCTGACAGTTCCAGCAGCAATAAAGGCCATTAGACTGACCATGTAAATATCTAAAGGCACAATGTAACCTTGGATTTGTTTTCCTTGCAGTTGTTTTTGATATATACAGAGACAGCTTGGTAAGTGAATGAGCAGCATTTTACTAATATTTTGCTATTTTCGTGTTAAATGTTGATGAAGCATGTATTGCAAATGGTGCATTCTGTCATTCAGTGGCAGCGTGGATGGAAACTACATCTTAATTACTCTGGGAATTGCACTGGGAGCGTATATGAAACAAGCTCTGGGTCATCTCTCTACCGCGTAAAAACTTTGTTTGTCTTGACTCCCTTCACATGTAGGTGCTGAGTCATATTTGTCTGTCCTGAAGGAAAATCCGGACCCATGGCCACACCCTGAGGCCTGCCCGGTTCCACCCCAGACAGCATCTGCGCAGACGCAGACACTGATGCGGATGCCCCTTCCTGACTCAGTTTTGAGGATAGCTTTTCAAAACCTGGACAAAGTGCTGGGTTTTGATAAGCCATCCGGACCCCTAGATATGTCCTCGAAATGGACATCTGCTAACCCTACCTGATCCCAGTGAAGGTTGTTATACATAGTTATAAAGACATGAATAAGCATTCTAGCATTCTCCTAATACTTTCATTATGTTGTGTATGCCAGTGAAATGGATCAAGTCTACTGGGTCTTTTACCCCTTGCTAAACGAAACCACTCGTACCTTGCTGAAAAGGGACACAAGGGCAGGAGCTTGGGTCCTGGAGGTTAGATATGCAGCAGTTTACTGTGCTGCAATGCGCCTTCCCACTTTTGCCGAGCTCAGCACTGCTGAGCACTTGTCAGCTCTCCACTCTCTATGAGATACGGCTCCTCTGTCAGAGCTGGGAAAGGAAGCCTCGCTACTTAGATGCAGCCTTGCTAGTACATTCAGTGGCTGCAGCGGACACCTGGCAGCAGGCTGACTCAGCAGCTAATTAGAGCATGACATGGAGAGAGCGCTACCCTGCCAGAGCCTTCAGATGGGCAACTGATAAACAGAAGCACTAGTAACATTTGGGTTCTAATTTTTATGAAATTCCTAAAATGCAATTAGCAATTGCATACTGGTTTTTAAGCAGCGTATGTTTGCTTGTAAATATGTTTTGAAATTGTATTGTTGTTGCACACTGCTTCGGACGGCTTGTGTCCATTGTAGAAGAAATAAGTGCTCTTTGCTCAGAGCGAGCCCCGTTTTCCCACTATTCCATTCGACCAGTTTCTGAACCCAGTCAGTCTCTCTAGGGCAGGGTTATTCACAGCTGTCTTAATCCAACTGGCCTGTGATCTCTTTCAATCTATCCTTAATGAATATGCATGAAAGAGATTTGTATGTAAGTGAGAGGACAGGCATGCAGATCTGTCTCATGCATATTCATTAGGGATATCCTGAAAACTCTGGAGCCTATGCAAAGGACACCGTCCAGTATTGCTACTTCAGAATCGCTCAATACACACAATCTTCTGGGACTTCTGCAATAGCACCTACCTCGGCTCCAAACACTTCACCGCCGATGGGCATTTACGTATCCAGTCGTCATTAGTCTCTATTAAATTTAATGTTTATTAAAATTCTTGCTATCCCGCTTAAACTAGAAATAAGAACAAAGTGGTTTACAAAGTGATACAAAATTCCATTTGGATAGGAAAGCTGAATCAAACATAGCTGAAACATTCATAGGCAGATAATACCTAGGAATTCAGACAGTCAAGTCTACAGAGAAGGCCAGCTTAAAATAATGTGATTTTAAACTCCTTTTAAGCCTTACCAAAAATTCTTCTTTTCTCAGTTCTATCGGCAAGCTATTCCACAAGACTGGTACTAGATAGAAAAAAAGCACTGCTTTTAGTAGAAGCCAAATGTGCTTTCGATATGTTAGAACGAGAGGGCATTCTCTAAAGCTAAAAGGGGATAGATTCCGTACAAATGAAAGGAAGTTCTTCTTCACCCAGAGAGTGGTGGAAAACGAATGCTCTTCCGGAGGCTGTTATAGGGGAAAACACCCTCCAGGGATTCAAGACAAAGTTAGACAATTTCCTGCTGAACCAGAACATACGCAGGTAAGGCTAGACTCAGTTAGGGCACTGGTCTTTGACTTAAGGGCCGCGGCGGGAGTGGACTGCTGGGCACGATGGACCACTGGTCTGACCCAGCAGCGGTAATTCTTATGTTCTTATATAAGTTCAAGTTTTAATAAAAATTTGATTGATCACCTATTTTAATTTAAGGTAATATATAATAATATAAAAAAATGGAGCATTACAAGTTTAAAATACTCAACAAAAAATTAATTACTAAGACAAAGCCAGACGAATGAGAGAAAAAAGGGAGAAGGGTGGACTACAATAAAGTCAAGAAAAGAGAACAAAAAAAGGAAAAAACTAGGAGAGAGGGAGAGAAGTTTCATTCAATGCGACTCTATTATCATTTAAGATCTTAATAATCACCGTGGGGCACAGAACGTCACCAAGGAAGAAAGATTTGGAGGCTGACATCAGAATCTTAAATTTAATTCTAAATTCCATAGGTAACAAATGGTATTTAATATATAATGGTGTCACATGATCCCTCATCCTGGCTTTACCCAATAAACGAATTGCCGTATTCTGTAATGTCTGTAATCTCTTTAATCATTTTTTATTTATACCCTTTATCACTAACTTCAAAAATACTATTTAGAATATATTTTCACTTATCTTAAAAATGAAGACTCAGGTCGGGGATAGCTAGTGTTACCGTATTTAGCGAAGTAAAAATCCGGACCCATGGCCACGTCCCCAGGCTCACCCAGTTCCGGCCCATTCCCCCATCCCCGGACGTCAATGAAAGGATGTCATGCTTGCATGCATGGATGTCCCTTCCCGACGCGATTTTGTCAGGAAGCTTTTCAAAACCCGGACAAAGTGCAGGGATTTGAAAAGCCGTCCAGACTCCCGGACATGCGGAAATCCAGACATCTGGTAACCCTAGGGATAGCATAACTGACATGAATCATGTTTTGCAATAACTGCTGTCTCAAGATATATCCCTGTCTTAAGAGTAAAGCACCTCTGAAGACTGGATACGTAAATCCCCATCGGCAGTGAAGTGTTTGGAGCCGAGGTGGGTGCTACTGCAGAGATCCCAGAAGATTGTGTGTATTGAGTGATTCTGAAGTAGTAATACTAGACGGTGTGGTTTCATATACTACTTCTAAGCTAGTTTGAGGAGCTGACAAGAGTAGATCAATGTATTTATTAGTCATCCATAGAAAGATGGTGCCTTATTAATAAAGGAGCAAGAGGAGGCAAATTGCTAGACAGGTTCAATTTCTGGGCAGCAGGAATTGGTAAAGAAGGAGACGTGTGGTGCGCAATCTTTTTAGTCACTCAAGACCCAGGATTGGGCACCACAGGTCTCCTCCTTTGGTTTTCTTTGCTCTCCAGTTTGAGTGTGCAGGGGGAATTGGGGGATCCTCCAAAGATTGGAGAGGGACGTTCCAGGCCAGCCAGGCAGTGATTGACTGGCCCAGAATGTCCTCTTCGATGTCAGAATTGACGTCGGGTGGCGAGAGTTGGTCGGCCCCACGGGGAAGAAAAGCAGGGAGGGAGAACTCGGTGCCGGCCTGTTTCCCGATGGCGGCAGTGGCAGCCTTTCCCCGGCGGCAGCCTATTCCCCGGTGGGTGGCCAGCTGTGCACCCCCTTGGGCGTGCACCTGGGGCGGACCGCCCCCCCCCTCCCTTGGTATGCCACTGCAAATGACACCCCCCAAAAATCCATTAGATTCCAGGAAATGTCAGCTTCTGCACCCCCCCCACCCCCGAAAGTCAATCCAAAAAAGCAGAACAGTCCAGGTCTTCAAACCAAAGGGAATTTGGGACTATACACTACTTCCCCTAAGCTAGGGGAAGGCAATTCCAGTCCTCGAGAGCCGGAGCCAGGTCAGGTTTTCAGGATATCCATAATGAATATGTATGAGATGGATTTGCATGTGCTGCTTGCTTGACATGCAAATCTATCTTATGCATATTTATTGTGGATATCCTGAAAACCTGACCTGGTTCCGGCTCTCGAGGACCGGAATTGCTTACCCCTGCCCTAAGCCTGTGAGGGAACAGGCTCAAAAGAGTGTGTAAATAAAAGCTTTGAATACATGTGAGCAGGGCTCCAGGAAGCTCTGGACTGGACTCTGCTACATTTGGGGGGTTAATGGCTTTGTCCTTTCTCACTCTTGGGCATTAGCTGTCGCAGGCCTTGTTTTTACTGTGCTCTTTATTTCAGGGTAGAGTATGGCTAATCGATTTTAACCCATTTGGTGAAGTTACAGACTCGTTGCTATTCACCTGGGAAGAACTGACAGGTGTGATAAGCATGAAGGACGATCACGGCGAAGGGGAGGCTATGGAACAGGCAAGAAACAGCAGCACCTTATAATTCCAAAGCGTGACAAGAAAAGGGTGGAAAGAAATGGGATTGCAAACAGAGTATCCCCAGGGTTTTCAACCTCTTCTCCCTAGGCAGAGTGCTGGCAGCGTTTGCCCTTGAAACCTGCCAGACATTCTTCTAACCAGAAATAAATCAAGACCCGTCAAACTGGTTTTTGTTTTAATGCAATTTTCTGCAACTTTCCTATTCTGTGATGACCAGAACAGTTTACAGTCAATAAAATACACCTTGTACTGTACTAAATTGTATTATAAATCGCCTTAACCCTATTTAGGCATAGCGTGACTTGTAAATCCCAGATTAGATTGTAAAATAATAAAACCATTTCCATGAAAGCTAATTTTGAGCAGTATTTCCTACTTTGATGGTTGATTGCAATTTTTCTTGGAAATGTTCTGTTTTCCACTGCTTGCCCTGGATTGGTAGCATGGAATGTTGCTACTCTTTGAGATTCTAGAATCTTATTAGTCTTTGGGATTCCCGGAATCTTGTTACTCTTTGGGATTCCGCATGGAATGTTGCAACTCCTTGGGTTTTGGCCAGGCCAGGTTCTAGTGACCTGGATTGGCCACCATGAGACCAGGCTACTGGGCTTGTTGGACCATTGGTCTGACCCATAATGATCTAATAAAAATAAAATAAATGAATAAATAAAACCATAAAAGCAAACCAGTCTAAAATACAATTAAAAATTAGGACAGCACTCAGTACTGTTCTTCCCTTGCCCTCTCTAATCCCTGTTGAGAGAGTATTTATTTGTTAAACTCGCTGTCTGCATGAACTGAGTTGAACTGTCCTACTGCTGATGCTTTGCTGAGGAAGTAACCTAGAAGAGCCCTGGGTTGAAGCAGAGAAACCAGGGTTCAAATCCTACTTCTGCTACGGCCACGCCTTGTGACCTGGGCAAGCCACTATCTCCCGTTGCTCCAGAAATTCACTTAATATTGAAATATGGTTTCTGAATATCTCACTGTCTAGCACTGTGTGTGTCCAGTAGTGATACATAAAGAAGTGTTTACAGAACATAATCTGGACTTATTCTCTGACTTTTCTCACCATTCCAAGTTAAATGCAGACATAAGCATAGCTTTACTGGGTCAGACCAATGGTCCATCAAGCCCAGTAGCCCGTTCTCACAGTGGCCAATCCAGATCACTAGTACCTGGCCAAAACCCAAGGTGTAGCAATATTCCATGCTACCAATACAGGGCAAGCAGACTATGGGCTTTTCTTCCAGGAACTTGTCCAAACCTTTCTTAAAACCACTCTTACCACATCCTCTGGCAATGCCTTCCAGAACTTAACTATTCTCTGAGTGAAAAAAATTTCCTCCTATTGGTTTGAAAAGTATTTCCCTGTAACTTTATCGAATGTCCCCTAGTCTTTGTCATTTTTGACGGAGTGAAAAATCGATCCCCTTGTACCCGTTCCACTCCACTCAGGATTTTGTAGCCTTCAATTCTATCTCCCCTCAGCCGTCTCTTTTCCAAGCTGAAGAGCCCTAACCGTTTTAGTCTTCCCTCATACGAGAGGAGTTCCATCCCCTTTACCATCTTGGTCGCTCTTCTTTGAACCTTTTCTAGCGCCACTATATCTTTCTTGAGCTAAGGAGACCAGAATTGAATGCAATACTCTAGGTGAGGTTGCACAAAGGAGTGATACAAGGACATTATAACATTCTTAGTCTTGTTAACCCCCTTTTTTTTTTTTTTTTTTTAAATAATTCCTAGCATCCTATTTGCTTTTTTGGCCACCGCCGCACATTGGGTGGAAGATTTTATCGTATTCATCGCTTTGTTTGGGCCCTTCCCGTTTTACTAAAACCCTAAGGAACATCCCTCAGAAAGTAAGGTCTTGTCTGCATGAGGAACACCTTCGTTTTTTTGGTGCAGTCATAATATGATCGCACTTAGACTACTGTACCACTTGTTTTGGGGGGGTTCTCAACAAAGCCTCTATCTAGATCGCAAATACTATTGGGAAAACAAAGGAGGTAAATCCCCAGTAATAGAACCAAGAAGAACCTCGTTTGGAAAAACGCCCCCAGTGAAACTTCTTTTTTATATTTTTAAAATTTTTTATATATATTTGAGAGTTTCAGTATACAGGAACTCAGAATAACTGAGAAATCCCCACAGGTTCTCTTGGACCTTTGCTAACAGGCAAATAAGTCCAGAGTCCGTGTTGCATCTCTAACTCTTAAAAAAAAATTTTATGATTATTTTGTGTTTTTTTTATATTGAAATATATGTGAAATAGTTTATAGTTTATTGATTTATATCCCGCTTTATACAAAGTGGGTTCCAAAATGTACTTACATAATATTATCAAATCGCATCCAATTAACAAACAAACATTTCAGCGACCAGCGCCTACAATTATATTAAAGCTTCAATTCCCATATTTCATCTTAGAGAACTAATCATTAATATTGTAATCAAACTTCTCATCAAAAATAGTCCAAGGCCAATTGAGACAACACCTGAAACATGGCAATATACCAAATTTAGATTGAATTACTTAACTGAATGTTAAACGTGGTCCCAAATGCCCGTGGGCAGAGTTGGCAGCGGGGGGGGGGGGGGGTAGGTCTGTTGATACTAATTCTAAAATGTTGATGCCTGTTTTTTAGGGTTCTTTTACAAAGCCGCTTAGCGGTTTAACGCGCGCTAAACTGTCGGCCGCGCTAGACGCTAGCATTGAGCTGGCGTTAGTTCTAGCCGCGTAGTGCGGGTTTAACGTGCGCTAAAACCACTAACGCAGCTTCGTAAAAGGAGCCCTTAGTGTTGATGAGAACCCTACTATGCCACTGTTTTGCTTATTCTTTTGTTTACATCAATAAAAATAGTTTGAACCATAAATGCAGTCCCAAACTTACATTTAGTAAGTGTGAGAAATCAGTTAGGTCTTCACCTTTGTTACGCTTAGTTCCCACGTCCATTACCTTCACTGTATACTGTGATCACTGGCAGCCTAGCCAGGTTACCCAGCCACCAACCAAAGGCTAAGAGCCCTGATCAGAATTTTCACGATTCCAACCTTTTAAAATCTTTTCTTCCATCTGTTATCAAAAAGGTTGTGAGCCTAGGCTTAGGCTGGATAACCTTCCAGGTTCCCGTTACTAGGATGACTTGTCAACCTTCTATATGACCTTGACCTGCCGCTAACCTGTTTTTGAATACCAGCACACAATTACAGCTAATCAGATCACTATTAGGGATGGGGGGAGAGCTCAAGAAAGCGATCGGAAAATAATGCTGAATTGAAAGTGTGGTTACCTTTTAGAAAGTGGTGAATCGATAACTGTCTGAAACGCAGATGTTTGTATGAAGTAATGTGAATGGGGTTCTGTTTTTTCCATTTAGGATCATCCGGCCTTCCGTTATACAACCAGCGAAGTCACAGTCCAGCCCAGTCCCTACCTGAGCTACAGGCTTCCCAAAGATTTTGTGGACCTTTCTACTGGAGAAGATGCTCACAAGCTAATCGACTTCCTCAAATTGGTGACTAAAACCTAAACGTTTATGTTGAGTGTTTACAAGTAGAGAATGACACTGGGACAAATTTTTCTCCGTCCCCGCGGAGCTCATTTTCCCGTCCCATCCCCGCAAGTTCTTTTCCTGTCCCTGCCCCATTCCTGCAAGCTCTGTCCTCATCTGCACTAGCCTCAAACACTTTACAATCATAGGTGTTTGAGGTTTGTGCGGTTAAGGCAGAGCTTACAGGAATGGGACGGGATGGGGAAAAATTTGTCTCCCATGTCATTCTCTATTTACAAGTTTGATCTAATGGCAGCCTTATAGGAGTTTCCTCATTTCTTGGTTCTCTCTCTTCTCCATCTTGGTCTTATCCCTATGTGTTGGAAAGAATTTTACAAAAGAGGTCAAGAAATGCCTTCAAAAGAACTCTGAAAAATTAACAGAATAGGATCAAAATCAGCAAAAGATATTTTGAGTTTGAAAAATGGGCCATTGGGGGTTGCAGAGAAATAAGACCCCCTCCCCAATAAATAAAATGGCTTAGTGCATTTCTGTGAGAGTTATACGTTTCTGTAGATACAGTAAAACATAACCGTTAGGGAGGTTCCTTGTTTCAAACTTTCCCAGCCCCCCTAAACTGCCCTCGTAATCCAAAAACTACTCCCTCGCAACTGCCCCTCGACCCCCCCCCCCCCACAGCTGCCATTAGCTCTCAAACTACCTCCACAACTGCTCAAACCCAAAAACTCTCCCACCCTCTTCCCGAACCCTTTATCTTTGGTGCGAGTAGCCACGAATGTGCTTTGGCGCGGGTCCCGGAGTGTGCCAAAACCGACGTGACCATCAAGTTTGTGGCTGCTCATGCTAAAGTTAAAAAGGTACAGGGGAATGGGAAGTACGCATGGGGCAAAGTGAGAAGGGAGGGCGGAGATCCGGAGGGCTGCCAGTGGACTGTCCCTCCCCCGCACTCCCCTTACTACGCCACTAATACTACCCCTTGTATCTGCCCCCCAAACTGCTTTTCCTGCAAGCAGCCCTTTTCCCCAACAGTTGCCCCTCACCCTGCAAACTGCTGCCACCCCCAAAGTGACCCCTCTGCAACTGCCTCAGTACTAAAAACTACCCGACCTGCAACTACCCTAGAAATTGCCCCCACCCCCACCCCCCGCTGCTCCTTCACTATTCTCGTTCACAAAACATTTGATGAGCCGTGCTCTGCGTGTATTTTCACTTCTGTATTTGTGAGAGGCAGAGTGTGCACGACACAAACTCCACACAGCTGAGCCAGGAAAGGGAGGGGGATGAGTCCTTGCAGCCCAGGCTCACCCCACTGCATGGCAGCTATTATGCATTTAACTTAGTTGAACTATGAACTAGGCGTCGTGGCCTTTAAAATACCCTTGGACAATTTTCTTATGTGAACTTTTTCTGCCTTTGTGTTGACAGAACAGAAACCAAGCTGATGAGGACTCTGGTGACAATGTGGATGAGTGAAATCTCCTTCCCTCGTGACAGAGATTACTCTTCTCTTTTACCACAGAGCACTGCAGCTGCACTTTCTGATGTCTGCCCCCTATATCTGACCTTGCTATAATAAATACACAGAATTTCCATTCGAGTGCTTTTCCTTAAGAGAAATACTTCTTCGTAGAGATGGTGATGGATGCATGCAACAAAACTGCAGCAAAATCCAAGAAAACCTCCATTAATAATAATAATAATAATTTATTTTCTTGTATACCGCCCCACCAGCAGTTCTAGGCGGTTCACCACAAAGAAACTGAAACATTTCAGCAGAATATACAATTTCAAAAACACACTTCTACATACATCAGTCGAATGCAGCAATAGCTAAGATGCGATTTCAACTCTTTGCTATCATTAAAACATAAGTTAAAAATAATCACAAAACACCATCGTAATATTAAAAAAAAAAAAAAAAAAATCAGCATTCTTATTTATCAGATAGATACGTTTTTAATAATTTCCTAAATGTAAAGTAAGAATAGGCTTGAGCAATCAATGGGTTTATCCAGGAGTTCATCTTCCCTGCCTGATCCTCCGCTCTGAGAGGAGTGAGGAATAAAGCAGTGTCGAGCCAGGGCACAGTAAACCTAGTGTCCTTGGCTCGAGACACCCGGAAGTGCGCTGGTGTTGGCGTATGCGCAAAGGCCCTTCAAACGGGCCTCGCGCCAAGAGAAGGGCCATTAGAGAGAAGAGGTGCCAGCTTCGGGAGATTGCTTACAGGATGTGCCTCTCTTTGCGAGAGGCATGTCCTGTATACAGTCAGCCGGCACCTCTCCTCTTCCCCAGTATTCCCAGCAGGCACACAGTTTGAGATAGACTGGGATAAAGCCTTGGATAAGCACAGAGGATCCTTAGCTGTGAAGGTTAAAGGCTGGGTAGGGAGGAGTACACGAATGGTTAATGCCCAGTTCCACCCAACCCCAGTCCCCCTCTCCTCCTACGCTCTCCTGCCAGACGTAATTTCGAGGAAGCTTTTCAAAACCCAGACAAAGTGCCAAGTTTTGAAAAGCTGTCCGGACCCCTAGACATGTCCTCGAAAAGGAGGACGTGTCCAGGAAAATCTGGAGATCTGGTAACCTGAATGCAGTGAGCTGAGATCCTGGGGAACTGGGTTCAATTCCCACTACAGCTCCCTGGGACCCTGGGCAAGTTACTTAACCCTCTGTTGCCCTTTAGATCAGTGGTCTCCAACCTGGGCTGCATTGTGACTATGAGACAGCTCTGAGGGGCCACCAAAGGAGTTCAAGCTTACGTATAGTACAAATTTTGTGAACCAGCTTGACCTGCTTGTTCAGACGGGTAGTAATCGTTACAAATGAATACTGATATTGATTCTACAACAATTCAAGGATATATTTAAAAACTCACTTTATTTTGGATTGTCAACAGTAGAAAGTTCTATAATGAGACATCTGAGTAACACACTTAAAAGATTGTTTGCAGTCAGGTGGGCAAGAATGAAATTAACTCATTTACAGGATTTGAAGAGCATTTGAGCAAATTGAGGGCTGCATGTGGTCCTGGGGTCACATGTTGGAGACCGCTGCCTTAGATTGCAAGCCTACTAGGACAGAAAATGTACCTATATATCTAATGTATTCATTTATTTATTTAAAACATTTATAGCCCGCATATCAAACATGAAGAAGGACACAGTACTTCTCAAAAGCGTCCAGAAAAGAGCAACTAAAATGGTTAAGGGGCTGGAAGAGTTGCCGTACAGTGAGAGATTGGAGAAACTGGGCCTCTTCTTTCTTGAAAAGAGGAGATTGAGAGGGGACATGATCGAAACATTCAAGATAATGAAGGGAATAGACTTAGTAGATAAAGACAGGTTGTTCACCCTCTCCAAAGTAGAGAGAATGAGAGGACACTCTCTAAAGTTAAAAGGGGATAGATTCCGTACAAATGTAAGGAAGCTCTTCTTCACCAAGAGAGTGGTAGAAATCGGGAACGCTCTTCCGGAGGCTGTTATAGGGGAAAACATCCTCCAGGGATTCAAGACAAAGTTAGAGAAGTTCCTGCTAAACTGGTCTTCGACCTGATGGCCGCCACGTGAGCGGACTGCCGGGCAGGATGGACCACTGGTCTGACCCAGCAGCGGCAATTCTTATGTTCTTATAACACAATTACATATATAATAAGACTTAAACAGAAGAAAGTAAAATGTCACCAGTATGTAATTAAAAATAAGCTCCAGATCAATAACTTTAAATCAGGGCTGCCCAAGTCCGGTCCTCGAGATCTACTGGCAGGCCAGGTTTTCAGGATATCCACAATGAACATACATGAGAGATATTTGCATACCAAGAAGGCAGTGCAGGCAAATCTCTCTCATGCATATTCATTGTGGATATCCTGAAAACCTGGCCTGCCAGTAGATCTCGAGGACCGGACTTGGGCAGCCCTGATTTAAAGTTATTGATCTGGAGCTTATTTTTAATTACATACTGGTGACATTTTACTTTCTTCTGTTTAAGTCTTATAATCACATTATAAAATTCCTGAGTCCGAAAACGCCATTCGAAAGAATTGGGCTTTCAAGCTTTTTCTAAAAGCTGGGACGTCAGTGATCAAATGAATACCGTCTGGAATCGAGTTCTGCAATGATGGTCCCACTACTTGAAACATGCGAGCTCCATTCACGAGTTTGGTAACAAAGTGGGTTGAGGGAATAACCAAATAGTCTTTGCCTTGTGATCTCAAAGAGCGAGAAGAGGCAATAAGCCACATATCGATTTAAATAGCAAAGTTAATATCTTGAATTGTATTCTCTATGTGACCAGCAGCCAATGAAGGTGTAATAATCTAATCCTTCATTTTATATACTGCGTCATCCCTGCAAAAGAGGGCTCGATGTGGTTTACATTAAGATTTTGCAGAAAACAAGAAAGTCTATTCTTTTTTGAAAGATATATAATGTGTACAGTGCTGTGTACATCTAGTAGCACTATAGAAAGGATAATTACAGAGGATCCTTGTCTGTGTGTGTGGGGTGAAGGGGGTAGTGAGCCTGGAGAAAGCACAGGATCTTTAGCAGTGGGCAGTGGTGTAGCAGGAGTGGGGGGGGCACCCCTCCCGCCCTCTTCCCCACCCCCCTGTCACATGTGCCCACCCCTTCCCTGTACCTTTTTATCTTTGGCATGAGCAGCCAGGAAGTTGTTGCTTGTGCTCTCTCTGATGTCACTTCCTGGGCCCAGGTACCGGACGTGATGTCAGAGAGCGCCAAAGCCGACTGAAGCAGCAACTTTATGGCTCTTTGCACCAAAGTTAAAAAGGTATGGGGGGGGGGGGAGGAGAGGGAAGGGGGTTGCAGACAGCAGGAGGGGGTGCCAGCATCCCAAGGAAGAGTGTGCCTGGGGCAGACCGCACCCCTGCACCCTCCTCATTACGCCACTAGCTGGATAAATGAGCAAACACTCAGCCAGAGTAGGATGTGTGGTATTTTAATAAGATAGGAAAATAGAAGAATAAATTGTTTATCTGATGTAAAAAAGAAAAGACTAGGGGAAACTTCAGTGGGATCCTATGAAGATGTCAGCTATTCTACTGAATATACAAAAGACTCGCGATAGCTTGCTGATGATCCCATTATATGTAAGGATGTTGATCTGTTAATTAGGTGGAATCACAAACAGATCGGAGAACGTTATCATGCCACTGTACCGGGCCATGGTTCGCCCTCACCTGGAATACTGCGTCCAGCACTGGTCGCCGTACATGAAGAAGGACACGGTACTACTGGAAAGGGTCCAGAGAAGAGCGACTAAAATGGGTAAGGGGCTGGAGGAGTTGCCATACAATGAGAGATTAGAGAAACTGGGCCTCTTCTCCCTTGAAGAGAGGGACATGATCGAAACATTCAAGATAATGAAGGGAATAGACTTATTAGATAAAGACAGGCTGTTCACCCTCTCCAAGGTAGAGAGAACGAGAGGGCACTCTCTAAAGTTGAAAGGGGATAGATTCCGTACAAATGTAACGCTCTTCCGGAGGTTGTTATAGAGGAAAACACCCTCCAGGGATTCAAGACAAAGTTAGACAAGTTCCTGCTGAACCAGAACATACGCAGGTAGGGCTGGTCTAATGGCACTGGTCTTTGACCTAAGGACCTCCATGGGAGCGGACTGCTGGGCACGATGGACCACTGGTCTGACCCAGCAGCAGCAGTTCTTATGCTCTTAATAACATTGTGGATATTTTCTACCTTTTAATGCAGTGGTCTCAAACTCAAACCCTTTGCAGGGCCACATTTTGGATTTGTAGGTACTTGGAGGGCCGCAGAAAGAATAGTTAATTTCTTCTTATTAAAGAAATGACAATTTTGTATGAGATAAAACTCTTTATAGTTTAAAAATCTTTCCTTTTGGCTAAGTCTTAATAATAATATTGTAATTTATAGGTAAAGAGACATATGATCAAAACAGTTTTATTTTACTTTTAAGATTATGATAAATATACCGAGGGCCTCAAAATAGGACCTGGCGGGCCGCATGTGGCCCCTGGGCCGCGTGTTTGAGACCACTGTTTTAATGAGAGCCAGTATTTGTGGATTGTCATTGTAGGTTTTTGTGGGTCCTATTTGAATAGGGCTCGGGCTCGTTTTATACCTGTGGAAGCATTTTTGCTGAAGAAGGTTCTCTGTGTCTGAACAGCTCTCAAGAACAAGAGGTTGTCTTTTGGCAACTGTTACCAACTCATTCATCGGTGAGTATCTTTGGAAATTCAGTGTGTTCCTCGCTCACTTCTCTGAAATGGATTCTGTTATGGTTCAGTGAAGAGCACGGAGTGTATCTGAGTGCCACTGGTATATTTTAAATAGTAATATAAAATGTTTTCTAGTAGTACCGAATGTAAGGTTTTCTTGCTGCCCAAAGATTAAAAAAACAAAAAAAATGTTAGTGATTGAAGTTTAAAAATCTAGATCTAAAATCATCTTGTACATAGAAATGATGGTGCTGAGATTCTTGTTGACAGAACTATGTGAAAGTCTTCTGAAGAGGAGGCAGTGCCATAGGTGAGGTGAGTTAGAGAATGACACGGGGACAAATTTGTCCCCATCCCCGCCCCATTCCTCTAAGCTCTACCTTAACCGCACAGGCCTCGAACACTTATGATTTTCAAGTGTTTGAGGCTCATGCATATGAGGATGGAGCTTAGGCACTGGTGGAATGAGGCATTATGACATCACAATCTGAGCTCTAAATGACATCACAATCTGAGCTCTAGAATGTTGCTACTTAGGATTTGAAAGTGTTTGAGGCTCATGCAGATGAGGATGGAGCTCAGGCATTGGTTGAATGAGGCATTCTGTCATCACAATCTGAGCTCTAGAATATTGCTACTTAGGATTTGAAAGGGTTTGAGGCTTGCGCAGATGAGGACGGAGCTCAGGCATTGGTGGAATGAGCCATTATGACATCACAATCTGAGCTCTAGAATGTTGCTACTTAGGATTTGAAAGGGTTTGAGGCTTGTGCAGATGAGGACGGAGTTCAGGCATTGGCGGAATGAGGCATTATGACATCACAGTCTCAGCTCTAGAATGTTGCTACTTCTGATTTTAAAGTGTTTGAGGCTTGTGCAGATGAGGACGGAGCTTAGGCATTGGTGGAATGAGGCATTAATACATCACAATCTCAGCTCTAGAATGTTGCTACTTCTGATTTTAAAGCGTTTGAGGCTTGTGCAGATGAGGACGGAGCTTAGGCATTGGTGGAATGAGACATTATGACATCACAATCTCAGCTCTAGAATGTTGCTACTTCTGATTTTAAAGCGTTTGAGGCTTGTGCAGATGAGGACGGAGCTTAGGCATTGGTGGAATGAGGCATTAATACATCACAATCTCAGCTCTAGAATGTTGCTACTTCTGATTTTAAAGCGTTTGAGGCTTGTGCAGATGAGGACGGAGTTCAGGCATTGGTGGACTGAGGCTCTGTGTTACTTGGGCAGGATTTTATGAATAATGCTGAATGATGATGCTGTTTGCACAGAATATTAGCCACTGGTAATACTTAGCACTTGTGTAATGCCACAAGGCATAGAGAGTTGAATTTTATAAACTTTTTTTGTGAGTAAACTCTGTTTTCCGCAACTTCTATATAAAGCGTTAAAATATACACTTGTAATTAGCAAGCAATTATTGGCATTAATTGGTTTTAATTAAAATTTTATGTGCAAGTGAATAAAGGGGGCCAAAATGAGGGTCATGGGTGGATTGGGCGCTTTCCTTGCATTTAGACTCGTGGAGGGGCATTTTCGATAGGACGTCTAAGTCTGGACATTTTGGGAAATCTGGTAGGAAAAATGTCCATTTTCCTTTTTTTATGACCTATGTAGGCGTTTTGGTCCTTGATACGTCTGTCTTTTTTGGCCATTCTCAAATATAAATACGTTCACATGAAAAACGCACAAAAACAAGTTTTCGTCTAGGCATTCTTAGCAAACTCTTCAGACAGCTGAGCATAGCAGAAGGGCTCTTCTAAGGAGGACGGCAGTGAATTTCACATTAAAAGTCCTAGGTACAGATGTCACTTTATCTTGCTTAAATTGTACAGTGAACCCTCCAAAACCCACCCAAAACTTACTGTACCCACCTGTACACCACAACAATAGCCTTTATGCCTGCAGGTGTCATCTTAATGTAGGTACAGTAGGTTTTGGATGGCTCATGGTGACATGTGGAGGATAATTTTATGACAGCAGTGACAGCACATAGCCATGTATGTTGTGCCTATTTTTAAAGGCAACGTGCGAACCTAATTTTTTCATAGTTGACCACTGAAAACCTGGTCGTTCTAGGAAGGGAGGATAGTATTTATTGTATATACTCAAATATAGACCTAGAGTTTCTTGGTTTATATTTGAGTCATCCCCCTCTCCCACCCATTGCTGGCTTCTCCCTGGGCCTACCTTAAGCCCTGCTGGTCCAGTGGTGAGCCAGAGCAATCTTGCTACTCAAGATGGCTGATGCGAGTTCCCGCATAGGCTGTGATGTTTTATGAAGAGATTCACCCAAAGAAGTTAACTGTACATCAGGAGTGTCAAAGTCCTTCCTCGAGGGCCGCAATCCAGTTGGGTTTTCAGGATTTCCCCAATGAGTATGCATGAGATCTATTAGCATACAATGAAGGCAATGCCAATAGATCTCATGCATATTAATTGGGGAAATCCTGAAAACTCGAAAGGATTGCGGCCTTCAAGGAGGGACTTTGACATCCCTGCAATACATTGAATAGTAATCAGGTACTCTTAAGTATTTTCCCTTTCTATCCCTGCTTGCTGACAATCTAATTGTACCTAGGGCAATGGGGGGATTAAGTGACTTGCCCAGAGTCACAAGAAGCAGGCTGAGATTGAACTCACAACCTCAGGGTGCTGAGGCAGCAGCTCTAACCACTAGGCCACTCACTCCCTAAGTAACCTTGGAAGATTGACATGAGTTCAATTTATATTCAGCCTTTATTCCCCTTTTGGGGGGTCAGAGGTTACCTTGGTTTATATTCAGATGGGTTTATATTCGAGTATATACGATAGTTGGAGGAATTTGTGCTGTCATCAAGGGCTGGATAATTTTGTAGTTTTTATGGTTTTATCTGGTTATACATTGCATTGATGGACTCAAAGATCAACAGGTGATAGATCAGAATTTTAAAATAAAATCCTGCTTTTTTTTTGGCTGAAAGATGTGTTTTGGGCCTGTGGTGGGAGGAACGTTATCCTGAAGAATTTGGTGACAGGAGGAGTCCCCTGGAGTCCTTAGCCAGCAGGGGGCAGATACTACCTGGGAAATATTCCAAAGGCAAATGGAAGATGAAAACCTGAACTAAAAATATGTCCTGCCCGTAAATAGCTTTTTTTAAAATATGTTTCTTTAGATGCTAGACACCTAGGAAGTGCAAAACTTAGCTCTGTAGTCATTAGCTATGAATCGCTATATATTCCATACATATAGGGGCTACTATCCTTATGGACAGCATCTGCCATTTCACCTATAGCCTACCTCATGGGTTCTGGGATAGAGGATATCAATATATTTAAAAATTTATTTCATGGAATACATCTATTTCCTATCTCCCCTCTTTTTTCAACCTTTCAAAGTCCTTTAGACCATTGTAGTCTTATTAGAATGTTTATTTTCTTATTTTTTCTCATCTATCTCTATTTTAATTTTTTCATTGCTCTACTAATTGTCATTTTTCTAGGTACTTTAGTTAGATTGTGAGCCTTCGAGACAGTAAGGGAATATCTAAGTACCTATTTTACTTATAATTTTAATGCACCCTATTGTCTGTTTTTTTTCTGTAAACCACTTAGAATCCTAACGGAGTTTAGCGGTATATAAGAAATAAATTACATTACATTACATTACATAAACAATGATGAATCATCACACTGTAAGCACAACCATAGATAATCTATATCATTCAATATAACTCGTTGCTCTTTAGAGTCAATTACATGCAACCAAAAAATGTTCTTAATATATTTGAAAGCATGCGTGGTTAATGCAACTCAATCTGTATACTTTGGTGGAAAGGCGGGAGAGGGGAGATATGATAGAGAATTTAAATACAATCAACAAAAAATTGTTATTAGCCTAGTGGTGGAGATACTCCATGAAAGGTGGTTCTTTTTCTGGCTCCCTGTGCCCAGTGGTGGCTTTGGTCCCGTTTTGAAAAATTACATTTTGAAACGTGTGGAGTTTTTTGCCTATGATACAGAGCAGGACTGGCTTAAGATCTCATTGGGTTGCTGTCCGTATATTGTTGATAAGTTGAGGCTTTTTCTCCACCTATTATAAATGTACTTTCATGGGGTATCTCTACCACTAGGCTAATAACAATTTTTTGTTGATAGTATTTATATTTTGTTATTGCGACTTGGATTCTTGAGAGACGTTTAAATACCTTTCGTGGTGTAAATGCACATGAGTCGAGTCTCTTTCATTTGAAAGGAAACTTTGCAATGAAGTTAAGAGGTGATAGGCTCCGGAGTAATCGAAGGAAATACTTTTTTACAGAAAGGGTGGTAGATGCATGGAACGGTCTCCCGGAGGAGGTGGTAGAGACAGAGACTGTGTCTGAATTCAAGAAGGCATGAGATAGGTTCGTGGGATCTCTTAAGAGAGAGGAAGTGATAATGGTTACTGCAGATGGGCAGACTAGATGGGCCATTTGGCCTTTATCTGCCATCATGTTTCTCTGTTAAAAGTTATCTTTTTAATTTTGTTCTTTTTTTTTTTTAAACCCTTAAAGCCTCAGACCAGCAAGTTCATGATTACATAGTGTCAGCCTGCTCTGCTCCTTCTCTTTCACTGCTTCTAAAGCTGACCTCGTGTTTCGTCTCCTAAAAAAATCTCATTTCCTTCTCAACAAGGAAAGTGAAAGCAGACAGGAATTTTGCTGTGTTCCACTTGGTTTATTTCAGCCCTTTGTACAGTGCACACAGATGACTAACCACAAACATTTTGCCTCCCTTCCCTGCCTTTTACAAAACCACAGAAGCGTTCTTTAGCGCAGGCCGGCATCCTGAATGCTCTGCTCCAGATGCTCATAGGAATGAGTGTCGGGAGCAGCACCGAGCATTCATTGTGCCAGCCTGCACTAAAAATTACTCTCGTGGTTTTGTTTTTTTTTTTAAAAGGGGGAGGGGAGGGTTGATCCAGTGTGAAGATCCTATATTCATTGCACTACTACTCTTGATGGCCCAATTTTCATAAAAAAGTTTGCAAAAGGGGTCAAACTTGAATCTCCACAATATCCCCAATGCCAAAAACCATTCACTGTTAATATTTGTACGCTCTAATATCGGTGGTGATGAAGATATATAGAGCGTACAGATAATAACGGTGAATGGTTTTTGGCATTGGGGATATTGTGGAGATCATTCATAACAGCAAAGCTGGACATTCCCAAGGGCTGTGTGAAATGGGCTGCAAAGGCAGTTATGCCCTATTACAGCTCTGGGGTCTTCCAGAGAAAAATATGGTAACGTCAGAGAAGGGGCGGGACCATGGCAGAGAGAAGACGCTCCGAAGCCGTTCAGCAGCTTGCAAAGATCGCTAGCGCCAGCGATCTTATTGCAGGCTGCTAAAGCTAGGGGGGACAGCAGGCCTTCCGGAGGGGAGGTGTAGTCCTTCGGGGGGAGGGGCTGCAGTCTTCCGGGGGAGGGGAGTACAGGTCTTCAGAGGAGAAGGCAGGCAGGCCTTCAAAGGGGGGGGGGACAAGCAGGCAGGCCTTTGGGGGGGATGCAGGCCTTCAAAGGGGGAGGCAGGCAGGCCTTCGGGGGGATGTAGGCCTTTGAGGGGGGTACAGGCCTTCACGGGGAGGTGCAGACCTTCAAGGGGGGGACAGACCAGGGGGGGGGGCCCTGGTGTAGAACTACACGGAGGGAGGGAGGGAAGGGGGGGTTCAAAGAGACGTGCATATGCCGGACTTTGGGGGGGAAGAAATAATGGGTCTGAAAACAGAGGAGAGGAAGAGAGATGATGGACAATGGGATTTAGGGAGGGACGGAACAGAAAGGGAGAGAAGTTGGACACAAGGGATGGTGTGGAGGGGGGATAGAGATACTGGATAGGAGGGTAGTTGGGAAAAGAAAGGGAGAGATGGTGGACCCTGGGGTGGTGGGGAAGGAGAGAGAGATGCTGGATGAAAGGGTAGTTAAGAAAAGATGGATCTGTGGATGGAGACGAAAAAAAAAGAAAGATGCCAGACCTCCGGGGGAGGGAAGGGAAACGGAAGGGGAGGACAGAGATGACAGATGGATGGTTAGAACAGAGAAAGAAGGAGACCCTGGCAAGCAAGTTATCAGAAGACAACCAGAGCCTGGGACCAACAAGATTTGAATAATGACCAGACAATAAAATGTAAAAAAACTGATTTTATTTTCCATTTTGTGATTACAATACGTCAGATTTGAAACGTATATCCTGCCAGAGCTGGTGTTAGACCGCAAACGTGAGCTAGGATTTAAGAGAGAGAGGAAAAGTCTTTTTTATTTGTTTGTTTTGTTTACACCACAGTGCCAGTGTGGTTAGGAGAAGGCAAAGGGGGTGAGGAGGCTATAAAATAAACCCACCAGGATGTTTGAAAAAAACACCCAATTGGGCAGGAAAATCGAATCGAAAAATCAATTCAGTAGGCTGAATCGAATTGAAATTTTTTTTTTCCTGAATCGGGCAGCACTAGTGGGTAGACCTGGTAGTGTCTAGGTAGGTCCCTCCTATGGTTTCCAATAGGGTATACCTTTTGCCTCCAGGAACACCCCTTCAGAAAATCCAGGAACTATCTTGGCTTCTAATTGGATCTAATTCCAGACAAGTGCAGGATGCTCAAACAGGAAAAACAAGGGGTCAGATAATTACCAGGGCTGCAGGTAGCTGAAAGCTGAAAGCAAAACCACAACACTAATGATGTGCTCTTGCAAGCTGTCAGCTAAGGAAGCTGCCAGCGAGAAACAGAAATGAAGACCTTTAGAAACAGCCAGGAGAAAAATACATATAGGATCATACTGTATATCTTTTTTTCCTGCTGTTACAATATATAAACCACTTTGATTGGTAGTAGATCAAGTCTGTGGGAGTGTGTGATGCAGTGGTTAGAGCTACAGCCTCAGCACCCTGAGGTTGTGGGTTCAAATCCCGCACTGCTCCTTGTGATCCTGGGCAAGTCACCCAGGTGCATTAGTTAGAGTGGGAGGAAAAAATGCTCGAGTACCAGAAGAATTTGTAATCCGTACAGAATTGTAGGAAATGCTGAATATAAATTTTTTTTTTTTTTTAAAGTCTCATCCCCAACCCCCTGTCTTTTGGGAGAGAGTTTGTGTTTAGTTTTGCTTTGCTTTGGCTCCAATTGAAGCCTACTCATGGACTGAAATGTAGTCACTTAAACAGCAGAAAATGGCCCTATGTCCTTTTAAATCTGCCCATCATCTCCTGGCATGCTTTCTTGAATTCTGATGCTCTCAGGAGACTGAGAGGGGACATGATCGAAACATTCAAGGTACGGAAGGGAATAGACTTAGTAGATAAAGAGAGGTTGTTCACCCTCTTCAAGGTAGGGAGAACAAGAAGGCACTCTCTAAAGTTGAAAGGGGATAGATTCCGTACAAACGTAAGGAAGTTCTTCTTCACCCAGAGTGGTGGAAAACTGGAACGCTCTTCCGGAGTCTGACAGAGGGGAAAACACCATCCAGGGATTCAAGACAAAGTTAGACAAGTTCCTGCTGGACCAGAACATACACAGGTAAGGCTAGACTCAGTTAGGGCATTGGTCTTTGAGCGGACTGCTGGGCATGATGGACCACTGGTCTGACCCAGCAGCGGCAAATCTCATGTTCTTATATTTATAATTTTATTTTCTTAGCTCACTCCTGATTTTACCTCTTTTCATCCTCTACTTTTGACCCCTTGTTTCAGAGCTGCCATTTAGCATTACAAAGAAAATTATAGCAGGTAAAACACGATATGCTCTATCATGTCCACCCATTCTATATCAACTATTACACTTTGCAATCCCTTCCTTTCTTTTAGAGAACTTCTGTGCTTGTTCCATGCTTCCGTGAATTCGAATATCGCCTTTGTCTCCCATCATGTCTGCTGAGAGGCCACCACCCTTTCCTTAAAGAAATATTTGCTTCGATTACTCCTGAATTTATCTCCTTCTACCTTTATTCTGTGCCCCCTTGTTCCAGAGCTTCCTTTTAACTAGAGAATGGCACGGGGACAAATTGGTCCTCGTCCCCACAGGAATTCAATTTCTCCATCCCATCCCTGCGAGTTTTGTCGCTGTCGCTGCCCCATTCCTGTAAGCACAAGCCTCGAACACTTATGATTTTAAAGTGTTTGAGGCTTGTGCAGATGAGGACGGAGCTTGCAGGGACAGGAAAAGAACTTGCCGGGATGGGAAAAATTTGTCCCCGTGTCATTCTCTACTTTTAACTAAAAGAGGCCTGTCATGGAGCTATTTGAATGTCTTTATCACTGCTCCCTTTACCACCATTCTTCCCTAATTGATCTAATGAGATCTTTAAATCTGTCCCTACATTTTAGTAGCTACACTCTGAACTTGCTTCATCCAGGTTTTATTTTTTTTAACTTCAGATTTTTTACTAGAGGTCACTCCGTCAAAAATTACAAAGACTAGGAGACACTTGATGAAGTTACTTTTCAAACCAATAGGAGGAAATATTTTTTCATTCAGAGAATAGTCAAGCTCTAGAATGCGTTGCCAGAGGTTGTGGTAAGAGTGGATAGCGTAGCTGGTTTTAAGAAAGGTTTGGATAATTTCCTGGAGGAAAAGTCCATAGTCTGTTATTGAGAAAGACATGGGGAAGTCACTGCTTGCCCTGGATCGGTAGCATGGAATGTTGCTACTTTTGGGGTTTTGGCCAGGTACTAGTGCAGACAAAGTGTTTGAAAGAGTGTTCTCTTTGTCACATTTTGATTTTCCAGATTGGATTAACTTCTGGTTGTGTAATCTGAGTGTCCATCTATGACACAGAGAGACAATCCTGCCCTTGGTGTGCAGTTCTTTAAGGAATGAGCTGAGGTTGACCATCACTATTCCCTCTAAGCCAGGGATCTCAAAGTCCCTCCTTGAGGGCCGCAATCCAGTCGGGTTTTCAGGATTTCCCCAATGAATATGCATTGAAAGCAGTGCATGCACATAGATCTCATGCAGATTCATTGGGGAAAACCTGACTGGATTGCTACCCTCAAGGAGGGACTTTGACACCACTGCTCTAAACTGAGCAAGAGTTCTCTACCTACAATCCTGCCAGTGGGGGGTGCTGTTTCACTATCACATTTTCTATAAGAGGGACAGGTAATTTCTGCAGGACTCGGAGAATCTATCTGTCTCTAGAGCAGGGGTGTCAAAAGTCCCTCCGTGAGGGATGCAATCCAGTCGGGTTTTCAGGATTTTTCCAATAAATATGCATTGAAAGCAGTGCATGCACATGCACATAGATCTCATGCATATTCATTGGGGAAATCCTGAAAACCCAACTGGATTGTGGCCCTTGAGGAGGGACTTTGACACCCCTGCTCTACACATTGCGAACACAATACGGAAGCACCCCCCCCCACACACACACACACACTTGTATAGCAATGCAGGTGGAGGACTCTGCTTAGACAGAACAGTGTTGACATTGACCATTATCTCCAATCTTACTTTATGTTGCTATTAATGCATATAATTAAAGTGCCATTAGAGGTGGGAGGTGCGTGGAATTTCCCTGTATGCTTCATGGACTTCCCTTTATCACAGCTCCGGAGAGAAAATGGATTTTTACGATCTCTTCTTTGGTTGAAGAGTCTCATTCCTGTGACAGTTTTGGATTTCAGACTTGCTAGTACTTGCATGGTGTGCTTTGGGGCTAATGTAGCTTCAAAGTATCAAGATCTATTTTAAGTAATTGCATACCAGTTCTGCATACAATGTAAAAAGACTTGGCTGGCTGTCTTGGGGTACCAGCCTAAATGCCCTTAAACTAGACGTTTTGTTTTCCTTATTTATTTAATGCATTCTTATTGGATTCAATATCTACCAAAAGCTCCAGTATCTGTCTCCACTCTCCAGTAGGTAGAAAAGAGAAGGGGGAGGGGTTCCCCAAGCCCCCTCTTAAAAGGAGTGGAAGCAGGAGCACAGTAGCGATTTGACTGGCAGCAATCCCCATGCCCTGCCGGCTGAAGACTCCCAGCACCGGTCCCTCCTGTCTGGGCTGCACCTGATCCACCCTTCCTACCCCAGTTCTGCCACTCCCCCCTTGCTCGTTGTCAATCTTTACTGAATGTATAGTAGGGCTGGTCCAGTGAAAATGTGCTTTCCCGTTCAGTCAGCAGGGGGCGCAGCAGAAATATCCCTGCCTTTGTCATCTTGAATCCAGCCCTGGCTGCAGTTGACCAGGAAGCCCAGAGGAACAGGAGGAAAACTGCCAATGAAAAAAAGCGCCAAACCATTATAAACATTACATACAGTTTGTAGGGCACTGTGGGGCTCAATTGTTTTAGCTCACAGCTGGTACAAATGTTTTCAAATAGTCTGCCTGCAGCAAAATTGCCTCAGGCCTGGTTTAATGCCGGTTGATAAATTCATTCTGCACAAAAATAGCGAGGCTGGCGGCGTTAGGAATCACAGTGGCGTGAGCTGAGCAGAACAGCTAATGAGCCCCAGAAGCTATGTTTTGAAGTGAAAACAATAGTTTTTGTAACATGTTGTATTACATCAAGGTATTGATTATGAGGTGTAGCAGGTTGCCAAAATGTTTTGTTGTAGTTACAGACAGAGCGTTCTGGCCCCTGTTCCAGAAATGAACCCCCAAATTCTGTACACCTGCGCGTCCAACATTATGCTTAGCGCCCACAGAAATCAAAACCATACTATTCAAGAAATTCATCCTAATTTCCTAACCCCCATTTTTTTCCCCTCTCTCCCCCTCTTGGTATCCTCCCTTCAAAATTGATTTAGACCTAACGCCTTTAATTGTATTCCTCTTCCTGGAAATGTCCAGTTATCTTTTTGATGTTATCCGCTTAGAACTGCAAGGTACAGGCGGAATAGAAGTCATTAATGTAATGTAATGTAACATGTACATAGGGTTACCAGATTTCCCTGACATGGCCTCCTTTTCGAGGACATGTCCAGGGGTCTGGGTGGCTTTTCAAAACCCAGCACTTTGTCCCGGTGCTCCTGTCTGATGAGATCAGGCAGCGGGGGACGGGGTGGGGTAGGGCTGGGTAGAACTGGGCGGGCCTAGGAGGTGGGTCTAGGGGGTCTATTCTGCCCCCAGCCCTGCCTTGCTGCCTCCATCCCTCCCTTTTCTGCCCCCAGCCCTGTTCCATTCCACTTCCAGCCTTGCCCCCCCAAAAGCCTCATCTCTTTTTTCCTGACCTCCAGGCCACATCTGGAGGGCCTCCAGTATGCGCGGTTGCATGTGACGTCATTTGCGCATGCTTTTTGAAAGCCCTCCAGAAGCAGCCGGAGCTTGGGGCTTTCCAAAACCCGGACAAACTGCCAGGTTTTGGAAAGTCCATCCGGGAACCCGGGCAGTCCTCGATAAAGAGGACGTGTCCGAGTTTTCCCGGATGTCTGGTAACCCTGCACTAAGCCACGTTGTCTTCCTTTTGTGTGTGAGGAGAGTTCTTATGCTAGGGCTGATGAGAATCAGTTATACGAAATATCCATCTGCTCCAAATATTGTGGAAAGCAAGCAGAGCACCAGAGGTAGGAGTAACACCTCCCACTCACACATTTAATTTCTGTGTCTTTAAATTAGATACTATCAATGTATTTATTTAGGAACACAGAAAAATACTGGCTACTGGACACATGGCAACAGATATAAAAATAGGATGGATTAGCACAAGTTTTAAGCTGGTCTACAGTAGCCCCAGTCGTTAAGGCTTGACAACTGGTACTGCTTCCAAACATGTGCTAATTCAACCCCTGTGTGTGTTAAGGAACTTTTAATTTATTATTGCTTCAGATGCTCTATGGTAAGAAAAAATATATAAGAACCAGGTCAAATATAGAGTTATCTACACTGAAGCTAGGGTGACATAGAAACATGATGGCAGATAAAGGCCGAATGGCCCATGCACTCTGCCCAACCACAGCATCCACTGTCTCCTCTAGCGGGACTTCTAAGCCACTGGGCGTTTAGCGTTTTATTGGGTGGGTTGGGAGGTTTGCCGGCCACAATGGAACCTTTACTGAGACGTCCTAGACAGAACTTAGATGTTTTGGGCTAGACCTGTTTTAGAAGCATCTAAGTGCTAAAAGTTACCCAAACTGACCACATGACCACAACACTTCCCCAGTGGTCACAGATCCCCCTCCCACCCCATAAAAGCATCACACAGGTGCCTTAAGTAGCCAGATGGGTGGGTTTGTGAACCATAGAGAGGAGGACCCACTGCATTTGTGATGGAACGTACGAGGCCACCAAAACCCTAGTCTACTGCCATATAGGTGCCACCTGCAGCTATAAGAGCTATTGGGGTGGTAGACAGATGGGTATAGTGAGTTTTGGGGGGGGTCACCATAATTTATAAGGGGATTATGGTGAGATGTACACATGGCACCCTTTATATGAGGTTCACGGCAGAGCCCTTTAAGGTGTCCCACTGCTCTGTTGGCATGTCTACGTGGCCAGTCCATTACATTAGATAGAGGATTACTGCACAAGTCCTGGACCTGTTGGGCCGCCGCGTGAGCAGACTGCTGGGCACGATGAACCTCAGATCTGACCCAGTGGAGGCATTGCTTATTTTCTTATGTTCACTCCCATGTCCAAATGCAGACTATTTCGACGTTTCCAACTTGGATGATTTTTTGGTCTAAAATGGGGTAAAACTTTGGATGTTTTTTTTTAATATATATTTTGGACGTCTAGTGGTTTGGCTTTTGAAAAGGGCCACTTTTTTTACTTCCGGTTTTGGATGTTTTGTGTGAAAAGTCCATATCGGACTAGGACTTTTTTTTTTTTTTAATGGCCCTCTTTGTTTACACCTTTAAACTTGGACAAGTAGAACAGAAGGAATGAGTGAGAATCCACCAGCACATCAATGTGGAGAAGATAAAAATGAAACAACTGGCTAAACTTCTTATACAGTGGGAAACACAGAAAGTTACTCCAGAAACCACAAACAAATCAAAACGTGATACGGTAATTGTCAGCGAGAAGACCTTATACTTAAAGACAAGAAATAGCAACACAGGATAGTACATAAGAACATAAGAATTGCCCCAGGTCCCAAATACCAGACACCCAAAGAGGAGCAACATTCCAGAGCTGAGATTGTGATGTCATAATGCCTCATTCCACCAATGCCTAAGAGCCAACCTCAGCAGCGATTCACAGTGGCTTCACTGTCCTATACTTGGCTCACATAAGAGCTGCCAAACTGACACAGACCGAAGGTCCATCGAGCCCACAGTCCACTGTTTCCAACAGTGGCCAACCCAGGTCCCAAGTACCTCAGAGAAACCCAAAGAGTAGCAACATTCCAGAGCTGAGATTGTGATGTCATAATGCCTCATTCCACCAATGCCTAAGAGCCAACCTCAGCAGTGATGTCACAATGGCTTGATTGCCCTATACTTGGCTCACATAAGAACATAAGAGCTACCATACCGGGTCAGACCAAAGGTCCATCAAGCCCAATATCCTGTTTCCAACAGTGGCCAACCCAGGTCCCAAGTACCTCAGAGAAACCCAAAGAGTAGCAACATTCCAGAGCTGAGATTGTGATGTCACAATGCCTAAGAGCCAACCTCACCAGTGATGTCACAATGGCTTCACTGTCCTATATTTGGCTTACATAAGAGATGCCATCAAGCCCAGTATCCTGTTTCCAACAGGGGCCAAACTAGGTCCCAAGTTCTTAGCAAGATCCCAAGTAGTAAAACAGATTTAATGCTGCTTATCCTAGGAATAAACAGTGGATTTTCCCAAGCCATCTCAACAATGGCCTATGGACTTCTCTTTTAGGAAATTATCCGAACCTTTTTTAAACACCTCTAAGCTAACTGATCTCACCACATTCTCCAGCAACAAATTTCAGAGTTTAATTACACGTTGTGTGAAGAAATATTTTCTCCAGTTTGTTTTAAATCTACTACTTAGTAGCTTCATCACGTGCCCCCTAGACCTAGTATTTTTGGAAAGCGTGAACAAGCAATTCACATCTACCCTTTCCAAAAGAACATAAGCAATGCCTCTCCTGGGTCAGACCTGAGGTCCATCATGCCCAGAAGTCCGCTCACGCGGCGGCCCAACAGGTCCAGGACCTGTGCAGTAATCCTCTATTTATACTCCTCTATCCCCTTTTCCAGCAGGAATTGTCCAATCCTTTCTTGAACCCCAGTACCGTACTCTGCCCTATTACGCCCTCTGGAAGCGCATTCCAGGTGTCCACCACTCATTGGGTAAAGAAGAACTTCCTAGCATTCGTTTTGAATCTGTCCCCTTTCAACTTTTCCGAGTGCCCTCTTGTTCTTTTATTTTTAGAAAGTTTGAAGAATCTGTCCCTCTCTACTCTCTCTATGCCCTTCATGATCTTATAAGTCTCTATCATATCCCCTCTAAGTCTCCTCTTCTCCAGGGAAAAGAGACCCAGTTTCTCCAATCTCTCAGCGTATGAAAGGTTTTCCATCCCTTTTATCAGACGTGTCGCTCTCCTCTGAACCCTCTCGAGTAACGCCATATCCTTCTTAAGGTACGGCGACCAATATTGGACGCAGTATTCCAGATGCGGACGCACCATTGCCCGATACAACGGCAGGATAACTTCTTTTGTCCTGGTTGTAATACCATTCTTGATTATACCTAGCATTCTATTTGCTTTCTTAGCGGCCGCTGCGCACTGTGCCGTCGGCTTCATTGTCATGTCCACCATTACCCCCAAGTCCCTTTCTTGGTTGCTCTCATTCAATAATATCCCTCCCATCGTATAGTTGTACCTCGGGTTTCTGCTTCCCACATGCAATACTTTACATTTCTCAACGTTGAACTTCATCTGCCATCTCGCCGCCCATTCCCCCAGTTTGTTCAAGTCCCTTTGCAATTCTTCGCATTCCTCTTTAGTTCCAGCTCCACTAAATAGTTTTGTATCGTCCGCAAATTTTATTATCTCACTCTTCGTCCCTGTTTCTAGATCATTTATGAATATATTAAATAGCAGCGGCCCGAGCACCGAGCCCTGCGGAACACCACTCGTGACCCTCATCCAGTCCGAGTAGTAGCCCTTCACTCCTACCCTCTGTTTCCTACCCGCCAACCAGTTTCTGATCCATCTATGTACGTCTCCATCCATCCCACGATTCTTCAGTTTCCGGAGTAGACGTTCGTGAGGCACCTTGTCAAAGGCTTTTTGGAAATCAAGGTATATGATGTCTATGGGGTCTCCCCTGTCCATCCTTTTGTTAATTCCTTCGAAGAAGTGCAATAAGTTATTTAGGCACGATCTCCCCCTGCAGAAACCATGTTGGCTTGTTTTCAGAAGTTCGTTTCTATCCAAATGTTCATCGATGTTTTCTTTTATCAGTGCTTCCGCCATTTTCCCCGGAACAAAGGTCAAACTCAACGGTCTGTAGTTTCCACTCCTCTCATTATTTTATAGACCTCTATCGTAGCACCCCTGAGCTGTCTCTTTTCCAAGCTGAAGAGCCCCAGCCGCTTTAGCCTCTCCCCATAGGGAAGTCATCCCAAACCTTTTGTCATCTTCATCGTACATTGTGAACAAAATGGTTCATAGCTAGCACAGGACAAAAAAATGGTAAAACAGATGCAGAGTTTGTGGTATTAAACTGGAAACAGTCATGCATGTCATTAGTGGCTGTTACATGCTAATGTCAGAAAGTTTGTTTATAGAGAGGCGCAATAAGTTGGCACGCCTCATCCACCCAATACTATGTAAATATTATATTACGCTGCTGTGCCAGGAAAGTCTGAGATCAAAACCCAGATGGAGCTGTGCTAGTTCCACAGATAAAAAAGCTCGATGCAAGAACAGTGAAAATTGGCATAAAGAGAAGCACAGGAATAGCAAGGGACTATTCTGTACTCTATAGGAAGAAAGGGAAGGCCCTTAAACATAGGATTACCAGATTTTCCATTCAGACCCGCCCCCCCCCAGGCCCGCCCACACTATCATGCCCCAGTCCTGCCCCCTGCTGCGTGCTCTGGTCGGGCATGCGTGCATGCAATGCGATGACATCACACACATGCGGCAATTTTGAGGGAGGCTTTTCAAACTCCGGAGAAAGTGCCGGGTTTGAAGAGCCACCTGGACCCCAGGACATGTCCTCAAAAGGAGGACGTGTCTGGGGAAATCCAGACATTTGGTAACCCTACTTAAACACACAATTGCAGAAAGCAGGAAAATGTGACAGAAAGATACAGAAATTGCCCCAAAGCACATCAATATGTTGCTCTATGTATTGTCCCTTATGCCAGTGATTCCCAAATTTTTTACTATGGCAGAACCCGTAAAATATTTTTTCCTACACTGAGGAACCTTCAATTTATGTAAACATTATATCTGTGTATGTCCTTTCGTTAATTTCTTGAGGAAGCCCTGAAGAGAGTTTGAGAAGCCTCCTCATGCCTTGTACACTCTAGAACAGTGCTAAGAAATGCAAGGTCATGCATTTGGGCTGCAAATACCAGAGAGAATGGTACAGTTTAGGGGGTGAAGAACTTACGTGCACGACGGAAGAGCGGGACTTGGGTGGGATTGTAAGTGATGATCTTAAGGTGGCTAAAAAAGTTGAAAAGGTGACGGCGAAAGATAGAAGGATGCTAGGGTGCCTAGGAGGTATTGATGCCCCTGTATAATACTCTGGTGAGACCTCATTTAGAATATTGTGTACAATTCTGGAGGCCGCACCTTCAAAAAGATTTTAAAAGGATGGAGTCGGTGCAGAGGAAGGCTACTAAAATGGTGCATGGTCTTCGTCATAAGGCATATGGGGACAAATCTCAATCTGTATACTGTGGAGGAAAGGTGGGAGAGGGGACATATGATAGAGACGTTTAAATACCTATGTGGTGTAACTGTGCATGAGTCAAGTCTCTTTCATTTGAAAGGAAGCTCTGCAATGAGAGGGCATAGGATGAAGTTAAGAGGTGATGGGCTCCGGAGTAATCTAAGAAAATACTTTTTTACAGATAGGGTGGTAGATGTGTGGAACAGTCTCCTGGAAAAGGTGGTGGAGACGGAGACTGTGTCTGAATTCAAGAAAGCCTGGGATAGGCACGTGGGATCTCTTAGAGAGAGGAAGAGATAATGGTTATGGCGGATGGGCAGACTGGATGGGCCATTATCTGCCGTCATGTTTCTACGTGCATGTTATGTTATGTGCAATCCTGCTGAATTCTCATTAGTTAGAGTTCTAGGCAGGTTACGGGCAATATATTGTTACATAGAGTTTTGTATATGTGCAGGATGCATGTGTGTGTGTGTGCAGGATGCATGATGCATGTGTGTGCAGGATGCATGTGTGTGTGTGCGCTCACTGAGAGAGACAGAAGCTTTCTGAACAACCCTCATTACAGAATCAAACTTGCAGCCACCGTCACTGAAAAGACACTAAGCAAGCAGTCTCAAACTTGTTAATTAAGAACTGCCTGTGAATTAAGGATTCAGACCATCAACTGGAAGCAAGCAGATCATGCCAATACTAATTTATCTCTTAATTAAAGACAGGGAAACAAAGCTGCTTCTTCCCATATTACAAGGTTGAGTGACTGTAGCTTTGGATTCTGAGCTGTAACTTGCGCGGGAGGGGGTGGGGGGAGAAGGGGAGAATGCTGCTGAAGTTCCTGTTAAATGCCTTACATGAGAAGAAACATACCCACTACGGGTCCTAGTAAGATTTATTGAGATAAGCGCCCCTATCCCCGATCCCCCCTGCCGCATGTGCTCCCTTCTCTTCTCTTCCCCCCCCCCCCCGTACCTCCAGTGGTTCACCGCTGCGAGCAACAAGAATTTTATCGTTCTCCTCACGGCCCTGTGAGCTCTCCCTTTGACGTCACTTCCCGTGTGCGGCACCTGGAAGTGACATCAGTGGGAGAGCAGCGGCCGCGAGGAGCAGGTTGAAATTGTTGCTTGTGGCGGTGAACAACAAGAGGTACGGGGGAAGGGAAGAGAAGGGAGTGTGTGCGGCAGGGGGGATGGGGAAGGAGCAGGGGAGGGGCGCTTATCTCAATAAATCTTACTAAGACCCGTGGTGGGTATGTTTCTTCTAGTGTAAGGCAACATGAGGTACGGGGGAAGGGAAGAGAAGGGAGCGCGCGCGGCAGGGGGGATGGGGGAAGGAGCGGGGGGAGGGGCGCTTATCAATAAATCTTACTAGGACCCGTGGTGGGTATGTTTCTTCTAGTGTAAGGCAACAAGAGGTACGGGGGATGGGAAGAGAAGGGAGCATGTGCGGCAGGGGGGGAATGGGGGAAGGAGCGGGAGAGGGTGGGGATGAGAGCGGGGGAGGGGCGCTTATCTTAATAAATCTTACTAGGATCCGTGGTGGGTATGTTTCTTCTAGTGTAAAGCATCAAGAGGTACGGGGGATGGGAAGAGAAGGGAGCGCGCACAGCAGGGGGAATGGGGGAAGGAGCGGGGGAGGAGCATTGAAAGATAGATTTTTTTTAGTTAAGATAACAGATAGGAGAATCAAATATTTACAGGGCTCTCCCATCCCTTGGCCATCAAGGCCCCCATCCAGTCCCAACAACCCTCTCTCCAAATCAGAAAAAACTCCCAGACAGAAAGCCCTAAGCTTTGAGCTCTCCACAAAGCGATGCACCATTGTGCCGACATCACCTGCCCTTAGCCCCATCTGCTTTCCCACATTAGGAGCAATTCCCTCGCTTCTTTCTTCATTCCCCCCTCCCCAGTTATTTTCCTTATATCAAAGCACATATACCAGTGGTTCTCAACCCTGTCCTGGAGGGCCACCAGCCAGGATGGCTCTAATGAATTTGCGTGAAAGAGATTGGCATGTAATGAAGATGATAGGAATGCAGAGCTACCCCATGCATATTCAGTGGCACAGAGGTTAAAGCTACAGCCTCAGCACCCCCACGCTGCTCCTTGTGACCCTGGGCAAGTCACTTCATCCCCCCGTTGCCCCAGGTACATTAGATAGATTGTGAGCCCACCGGGACAGACAAGGAAAATGCTTGAGTACCTGAATAAATTCATGTAAACTTTTCTGAGCTTCCCTGGGAGAATGTATAGAAAATTGAATAAATATCAACATGCTCATCATTATTGGGCAGACTGGATGGGCCATTTGGCCTTTAACTGCCATCATGTTTCTGTCGAAAGGGCCTGGGATAGGCACATGGGATCTCTCGGAGAGAGAAGGAGATAATGGTTACTGCGGATGGGCAGACTGGATGGGCCATTTGGCCTTTATCTGCCATCATGTTTCTGTCGAAAGGGCCTGGGATAGGCACATGGGATCTCTCGGAGAGAGAAGGAGATAATGGTTACTGCGGATGGGCAGACTGGATGGGCCATTTGGCCTTTATCTGCCATCATGTTTCTGTCGAAAGGGCCTGGGATAGTCACATGGGATCTCTCGGAGAGAGAAGGAGATAATGGTTACTGCGGATGGGCAGACTGGATGGGCCATTTGGCCTTTATCTGCCATCATGTTTCTGTCGAAAGGGCCTGGGATAGGCACATGGGATCTTTCGGAGAGAGAAGGAGATAATGGTTACTGCGGATGGGCAGACTGGATGGGCCATTTGGCCTTTATCTGCCATCATGTTTCTGTCGAAAGGGCCTGGGATAGGCACATGGGATCTCTCGGAGAGAGAAGGAGATAATGGTTACTGCGGATGGGCAGACTGGATGGGCCATTTGGCCTTTATCTGCCATCATGTTTCTGTCGAAAGGGCCTGGGATAGGCACATGGGATCTCTCGGAGAGAGAAGGAGATAATGGTTACTGCGGATGGGCAGACTGGATGGGCCATTTGGCCTTTATCTGCCATCATGTTTCTGTCGAAAGGGCCTGGGATAGGCACATGGGATCTCTCGGAGAGAGAAGGAGATAATGGTTACTGCGGATGGGCAGACTGGATGGGCCATTTGGCCTTTATCTGCCATCATGTTTCTGTCGAAAGGGCCTGGGATAGGCATATGGGATCTCTCGGAGAGAGAAGGAGATAATGGTTACTGCGGATGGGCAGACTGGATGGGCCATTTGGCCTTTATCTGCCATCATGTTTCCGTCGAAAGGGCCTGGGATAGGCACATGGGATCTCTCGGAGAGAGAAGGAGATAATGGTTACTGCGGATGGGCAGACTGGATGGGCCATTTGGCCTTTATCTGCCATCATGTTTCTGTCGAAAGGGCCTGGGATAGGCACATGGGATCTCTCGGAGAGAGAAGGAGATAATGGTTACTGCGGATGGGCAGACTGGATGGGCCATTTGGTCTTTATCTGCCATCATGTTTCTGTCGAAAGGGCCTGGGATAGGCACATGGGATCTCTTGGAGAGAGAAGGAGATAATGGTTACTGCGGATGGGCAGACTGGATGGGCCATTTGGCCTTTATCTGCCATCATGTTTCTATCGAAAGGACCTGGGATAGGCACATGGGATCTCTCCGAGAGAGAAGGAGATAATGGTTACTGCGGATGGGCAGACTGGATGGGCCATTTGGCCTTTATCTGCCATCATGTTTCTGTCGAAAGGGCCTGGGATAGGCACATGGGATCTCTCGGAGAGAGAAGGAGATAATGGTTACTGCGGATGGGCAGACTGGATGGGCCATTTGGCCTTTATCTGCCATCATGTTTCTGTCGAAAGGGCCTGGGATAGGCACATGGGATCTCTCGGAGAGAGAAGGAGATAATGGTTACTGCGGATGGGCAGACTGGATGGGCCATTTGGCCTTTATCTGCCATCATGTTTCTGTCGAAAGGGCCTGGGATAGGCACATGGGATCTCTCGGAGAGAGAAGGAGATAATGGTTACTGCGGATGGGCAGACTGGATGGGCCATTTGGCCTTTATCTGCCATTATGTTTCTGTCGAAAGGGCCTGGGATAGGCACATGGGATCTCTCGGAGAGAGAAGGAGATAATGGTTACTGCGGATGGGCAGACTGGATGGGCCATTTGGCCTTTATCTGCCATCATGTTTCTGTCGAAAGGGCCTGGGATAGGCACATGGGATCTCTCGGAGAGAGAAGGAGATAATGGTTACTGCGGATGGGCAGACTGGATGGGCCATTTGGCCTTTATCTGCCATCATGTTTCTGTCGAAAGGGCCTGGGATAGGCACATGGGATCTCTCGGAGAGAGAAGGAGATAATGGTTACTGCGGATGGGCAGACTGGATGGGCCATTTGGCCTTTATCTGCCATCATGTTTCTGTCGAAAGGGCCTGGGATAGGCACATGGGATCTCTCGGAGAGAGAAGGAGATAATGGTTACTGCGGATGGGCAGACTGGATGGGCCATTTGGCCTTTATCTGCCATCATGTTTCTATCGAAAGGACATGGGATAGGCACATGGGATCTCTCGGAGAGAGAAGGAGATAATGGTTACTGCGGATGGGCAGACTGGATGGGCCATTTGGCCTTTATCTGCCATCATGTTTCTGTCGAAAGGGCCTGGGATAGGCACATGGGATCTCTCGGAGAGAGAAGGAGATAATGGTTACTGCGGATGGGCAGACTGGATGGGCCATTTGGCCTTTATCTGCCATCATGTTTCTGTCGAAAGGGCCTGGGATAGGCACATGGGATCTCTCGGACAGAGAAGGAGATAATGGTTACTGCGGATGGGCAGACTGGATGGGCCATTTGGCCTTTATCTGCCATCATGTTTCTGTCGAAAGGGCCTGGGATAGGCACATGGGATCTCTCGGAGAGAGAAGGAGATAATGGTTACTGCGGATGGGCAGACTGGATGGGCCATTTGGCCTTTATCTGCCATCATGTTTCTGTCGAAAGGGCCTGGGATAGGCACATGGGATCTCTCGGAGAGAGAAGGAGATAATGGTTACTGCGGATGGGCAGACTGGATGGGCCATTTGGCCTTTATCTGCCATCATGTTTCTGTCGAAAGGGCCTGGGATAGGCACATGGGATCTCTCGGAGAGAGAAGGAGATAATGGTTACTGCGGATGGGCAGACTGGATGGGCCATTTGGCCTTTATCTGCCATCATGTTTCTGTCGAAAGGGCCTGGGATAGGCACATGGGATCTCTCGGAGAGAGAAGGAGATAATGGTTACTGCGGATGGGCAGACTGGATGGGCCATTTGGCCTTTATCTGCCATCATGTTTCTATCGAAAGGACATGGGATAGGCACATGGGATCTCTCGGAGAGAGAAGGAGATAATGGTTACTGCGGATGGGCAGACTGGATGGGCCATTTGGCCTTTATCTGCCATCATGTTTCTGTCGAAAGGGCCTGGGATAGGCACATGGGATCTCTCGGAGAGAGAAGGAGATAATGGTTACTGCGGATGGGCAGACTGGATGGGCCATTTGGCCTTTATCTGCCATCATGTTTCTGTCGAAAGGGCCTGGGATAGGCACATGGGATCTCTCGGAGAGAGAAGGAGATAATGGTTACTGCGGATGGGCAGACTGGATGGGCCATTTGGCCTTTATCTGCCATCATGCTTCTGTCGAAAGGGCCTGGGATAGGCACATGGGATCTCTCGGAGAGAGAAGGAGATAATGGTTACTGCGGATGGGCAGACTGGATGGGCCATTTGGCCTTTATCTGCCATCATGTTTCTGTCGAAAGGGCCTGGGATAGGCACATGGGATCTCTCGGAGAGAGAAGGAGATAATGGTTACTGCGGATGGGCAGACTGGATGGGCCATTTGGCCTTTATCTGCCATCATGTTTCTGTCGAAAGGGCCTGGGATAGGCACATGGGATCTCTCGGAGAGAGAAGGAGATAATGGTTACTGCGGATGGGCAGACTGGATGGGCCATTTGGCCTTTATCTGCCATCATGTTTCTATCGAAAGGACATGGGATAGGCACATGGGATCTTTCGGAGAGAGAAGGAGATAATAGTTACTTCGGATGGGACTGGATGGGCCATTTGGCCTTTATCTGCCATCATGTTTCTATTAGACACGTAGGATCTCTCGCAGAGAGAAAGAGATAATGGTTACTGCGGATGGGCAGACTGGATGGGCCATTTGGCCTTTATCTGCCATCATGTTTCTGTCGAAAGGACATGGGATAGGCACATGGGATCTTTCGGAGAGAGAAGGAGATAATGGTTACTGCGGATGGGCAGACTGGATGGGCCATTTGGCCTTTATCTGCCATCATGTTTCTATCGAAAGGACATGGGATAGGCACATGGGATCTTTCGGAGAGAGAAGGAGATAATGGTTACTGCGGATGGGCAGACTGGATGGGCCATTTGGCCTTTATCTGCCATCATGTTTCTATCGAAAGGACATGGGATAGGCACATGGGATCTCTCGGAGAGAGAAGGAGATAATGGTTACTGCGGATGGGCAGACTGGATGGGCCATTTGGCCTTTATCTGCCATCATGTTTCTATCGAAAGGACATGGGATAGGCACATGGGATCTTTCGGAGAGAGAAGGAGATAATGGTTACTGCGGATGGGCAGACTGGATGGGCCATTTGGCCTTTATCTGCCATCATGTTTCTATCGAAAGGACATGGGATAGGCACATGGGATCTTTCGGAGAGAGAAGGAGATAATAGTTACTTCGGATGGGACTGGATGGGCCATTTGGCCTTTATCTGCCATCATGTTTCTATTAGACACGTAGGATCTCTCGCAGAGAGAAAGAGATAATGGTTACTGCGGATGGGCAGACTGGATGGGCCATTTGGCCTTTATCTGCCATCATGTTTCTGTCGAAAGGGCCTGGGATAGGCACATGGGATCTCTCGGAGAGAGAAGGAGATAATGGTTACTGCGGATGGGCAGACTGGATGGGCCATTTGGCCTTTATCTGCCATCATGTTTCTATCGAAAGGACATGGGATAGGCACATGGGATCTTTCGGAGAGAGAAGGAGATAATGGTTACTGCGGATGGGCAGACTGGATGGGCCATTTGGCCTTTATCTGCCATCATGTTTCTATCGAAAGGACATGGGATAGGCACATGGGATCTTTCGGAGAGAGAAGGAGATAATGGTTACTGCGGATGGGCAGACTGGATGGGCCATTTGGCCTTTATCTGCCATCATGTTTCTATCGAAAGGACATGGGATAGGCACATGGGATCTCTCGGAGAGAGAAGGAGATAATGGTTACTGCGGATGGGCAGACTGGATGGGCCATTTGGCCTTTATCTGCCATCATGTTTCTATCGAAAGGACATGGGATAGGCACATGGGATCTTTCGGAGAGAGAAGGAGATAATGGTTACTGCGGATGGGCAGACTGGATGGGCCATTTGGCCTTTATCTGCCATCATGTTTCTATCGAAAGGACATGGGATAGGCACATGGGATCTTTCGGAGAGAGAAGGAGATAATGGTTACTGCGGATGGGCAGACTGGATGGGCCATTTGGCCTTTATCTGCCATCATGTTTCTATGTTTCTATTAGGGCTATCCCGAAAACCCAACTGGCTAGTGGTCCTCGAGGACAGGTTTGAGGTCCATTGACATATACTGTACACCACATATCTGGAATCCAAACCTTGCTCTAAAACTCTCTCTCCATAAAGACTAGACATCTATGACCTAGTGTCAGTTCTACCTGTACAGAAACTTCTAGATGAACTGCAAATCTTCCTATTGATGTAAATGTACCAGAAAGCAAGAAGCGATTTAGAAATGCCATCACAAAGCAGATGTGTAGCAAACTCAATCCTCTTTGTCATGTAAACATCAATACATTTATCTTTGGAAGCACTTGTGGCTTTTAATGCATTTTTAAAAGGCTTTTCACACTTGTATCTTGGGCATTTCCAAGTCTTGGCTCTCCTTAATCTGATATCAATCCACAGAATGTCAGTCTTTACCAGGGGTGCTGAAAAGTTCTCGGCCCAACCAAGAAGAAAATGACGTGGATAGGGTTCAATCAATGATCTGAAACAATGTCAAACATAGAATTTTATTTCTGTAAATTAGCTGTTAATGAAATAAGATACTCTTTTCAGCTACAGTGGCAAAATAACACTCAGAATTTAGGAGGTTGGTTGGTTGGGCTGAGAACTTTTCAGCACCCCCTCGTTTTTAATAAAAGTGAGACAAGTGTAGGACAATCAAGCCATTGTGACATCACTGATGAGGTTGTGTCTTATTGGTGGAATGAGGTATTATGGCATCACAATCTCAGTTCTGGTTACCAGACACTGAAACTCTTCACACATCAAGGGGGTACTGAAAAGTCCTTAGCCAAACGAAGAACATAAGAACAGCCTTACTGGGTCAGACCAATGGTCCATCAAGCCCAGTAGCCTGTTCTCACGGTGGCCAATCCAGGTCCCTAGTACCTGGCCAAAACCCAAACAGTAGCAACAATCCATGCTACTGATCCAGGGCAAGCAGTGGCTTCCCCCATGTCTTAATAACAGACTATGAACTTTTCCTCCAGGTACTTGTCCAAACCTTTCTTAAAACCATCTACACTATCCGCTCTTACTACATCCTCTGGCAACGCATTCCAGAGCTTAACTATTCTCCGAGTGAAAAAGTATTTCCTCCTATTGGTTTGAAAAGTATTTCCCTCTACCTTCATCGAGTGTCCCCTAGTCTTTGTCATTTTTTGACGGAGTGAAAAATCGATCCACTTGTACCCGTTCTACTCCACTCAGGATTACACAAATTCAAGAAGACTGGATAGACCAGGGGTAGGGAACTCCGGTCCTCGAGAGCCGTATTCCAGTCGGGTTTTCAGGATTTCCCCAATGAATATGCACTGAAAGCAGTGCATGCAAATAGATCTCATGCATATTCATTGGGGAAATCCTGAAAACCCGACTGGAATACGGCTCTCGAGGACCGGAGTTCCCTACCCCTGGGATAGACCAACCATTCCAAGAATTGCAGTGCACCTGCCAAACCCAATCTAATTCCTAGTAGTACATATTCTCCTCTTTCTTCTGTCCATTTAATGGTGTTCTTTTTTTCTTTCTGTTAACTAGATGGCTGATCCTATAGGCCAGGGGTGTCCAATGTCGGTCCTCGAGGGCCGCAATCCAGTCGAGTTTTCAGGATTTCCTCAATGAATATGCATTGAAAGCAGTGCATGCAAATAGATCTCATGCATATTCATTGGGGAAATCCAGAAAACCCGACTTGACTGCGGCCCTCGAGGACCGACATTGGACACCCCTGCTATAGGCCAGTGGTTCCCAAACCTGTCCTGGGGGACCCCCAGCCAGTCAGGTTTTCAAGATATCCCTAATGAATATGCATGAGAGAGATTTGCATATAATGGAAGTGACAGGTATGCAAATCTCTCTCATGCATATTCATTAGGGATATCTTGAAAACCTGACTGGCTGGGGGTCCCCCAGGACAGGTTTGGGAACCACTGCTATAGGCAGTATATCAAATAAATGTAACATTGATTCACGAAATAAACATTTTTTTCAAGGTTTTCCTAAACACTGAATAATCGGGGGAAGGGAAGGAGTGGGATGGGCGGAGATGAGGGTGGGGGAGGAGCACCATGCCCCGGCTGCCTCTCACCCTCGCTAAGCCACTGATCTCTCCTATGACCTCAGTGCAGTAGGCCATCTGAGCTGGCATTCTGGAAGGACGTCTCAAATACATCTGAAGAGTAGGATGGAAATGAACATTTCAAATGGAGTGGGCTGCATAGGCCTGATTGAAGGCTGTGATGAAACATCTTCTCCAGAAAAGTCCGGAATATTATTTAGCAAAGTAAGTACAGATGAAACATCGAGACGTGAAAACAGTCTTCCTCCAAAGTGAAGTAAATGAGAACATTTACCTGGAACAATCGTCAGGATTTAAAGATGAATACAAAGCAGAGCAACTTAAAAAAGATTGAAAATGGAGTCAGGGAAAAACAATCAAATTTCACCTGCAGGAAAGCAGATTCAAAGGGGCTGGATGGCAGATGGAGTTTTACAGCAAACTTTGCTGACAACCTGGTGATATGTTTCGAGCGAGAAGGTGATGATTTGGGAATAATCAAAGCATTAGACTGAGATTCTGAGAGAAAAGAAGATCTGGAAAATGTTAACACTCTACCTAAAAACAGAGGCACAGAGAGAAGAGAATGGAAGTTACTGTCTAAGCTAAAGATGTGGAGGCGCGTAATAAAAAAGTCCCTTTTTGGCCTAAGACGCTAGGCCCCAAAAAAACGTCCAAAATGTGTTTTATTTTTAGAATGGCCCACCTGTATATTCAGGCATTTAATCGCCCAGACCCCCACTACGTCTATCTTTAAAACATATTCCCGACCAAAAATTTACCCAAGTCCCAAATGCCCAAACCAAAACCTTTGAGGAGTAGGAGGGGCTAGTCCTTCACCTAACAGCACAATTCTCTAACCGGTGTCTTTCATAAGTGCCGGTTAGAGAATCGAGGAACACGTTTCCCCCCTCCCGCAAAGACTACCGCAGGAGAGTTGCCCAGTCCCTCCTGCTGGACATCCCCCCCCCCCCAAAGCTAGCCCACCCGGACCACCCAAGCCCACTTCCACGAGAACCCCCAATCTTTTTAGATGTCCAGCTAGCAGGCCTGCCTTCAGTAGAATGGCAGGCCTGTCCTTTCCTAGTGCATCCTGAGATGTACCGGGGAGGGGCCTAAGGCCATGATTGGCCCAGGTGCTTAATGCCCCTCCCATAGAAGGAGTCATAGGCACCTGGGCCAACTGGAATCTTAGGCCTATCTCCCAGTGCATTCTGGGATGCACTGGGAGTGGCCTAAGATTCCAATTGGCCAGATCCCTTAGGCCACCCCCCCATAGGAGGGGGAGAGAAGACAGCTTAGAGTGGAACTTACCCCTTTCTTTACAAAAATGTGCTACTGTTTTTAGCGCCACGGCTGGCATTCTTACCACCGCGGCTGGCGCTAAAAACACTAGTGCGGCTTTGTAAAGGACGGGGTTAGTGTGTACAATGTAATAATATACCAGATTGTTGGTTCCAGATTGTTGAGCAGACCCAATGGACCACACCGCCATCATTCACTGTGTTACTGGTACTGTGGAGATCAGTTTCAAAGGAGTAAAGAATCCCCAAAATAGCATACAGCGGCATTCGGATCAGTGGCTTACCAAGCGGGCGGGGGGGGGGACTGTTTCTCCCCCAGGTGTAGACCATAAGGTGGTGCTCCCGGGGTCGGCATTGGCGTCATGGTCTGGGAACTTCACTGCGCTGGAGTTCCTTGTGATCTTGGATAAGTCACTTAACCCTCCGTTATCACAGGTAGAAACCCTATGGAGACAGGCAAAAATGGTACCTGAACATAACTCACCTCGAGCTACTGAGAAAACCATGAGCTGATTCCAAATTTGGTTTGTGCTTTGGCCTAGGGATGCTTAGTTACAGGTCACCTGCACTGTTTTGTGAGCAGACATCTCATAAATGAACAGACCTGCAACCGTGCTCTACAGCGGATATGATAGTAAACTCTTATCACAAAACATGTATCAAGAAATAACCCTCGTAAGCTCTAAAATAAAATGAAGAATAACACATTATATTTAGCAGCTTGCTATTTCCAGCATTGTCTAGAGCAGAGGTGTCAAAATCAATCACATTAAGGGACTGACTTTTCACGACTGCAACACACATTTGGCATTGCTAAGTCTCAGAGTTATAGATGGTTGAAGCTGAAGCAGACCATTCAAGTGGGGGGTCCCTGATTGGCAAAATCTTAAAAATCAGTAGAGTTTGCCGGTCCTATGCTTCCAGACAGATTTCGTGGGACATCAGGCCGCTCAGTGGTATAAATTAATATCTGAATTTGTTAATAAGAAACCAAAGATTGATCTTCGTGACATTTGGAGCATTGAGATAAAGCATCAGATTACTGCTTCTCAATGGCCACGAATTTGGACTTGGAGGATGAGATGTACGGCGTCGGCATCTATGAGACAAACATGGTTTTTCTTGTTACATTGAGCATTTTGGACCATGGTTCGATTACAGAAATTAGATAGTTCCAAGTCTAATAGATGCTGGTACTGTCATCTCGAAGTTGGGACATTGGATCATCTATTTATTGTCCCTTGATACTTAAATTTTGGAGATCAATTTGGGATCAAGTGAATAAATTATTGGAAAATCCTGTGGCATTGGCGTACGATACCATCCTATTTGGTACGTTAATGAGAGCTAAAACCCAAATATCTTCTCACAATAACAAACTTCTCTTTGTAATGATAGGGGTTGCATACAACTTATTTTGAGGAATTGGAAAAACTGGGATCGGTTAAATTACACTTTCTGGTGGGAATCTCTGTGTTATACAACAGGGACAGTATAGGAAACTTCTGGATGTTTGGGAACCATTGACAAAATTTTGTAAGGAATGATAACTGATTTTATTTTATGGCCCTCCAGGGTGGGAGGGTGGGTGGGGGTGGGGGATTTGCATTGCAATCTTAAATTGGGAAACTTATTGATTGATTCTATGTATTTGTTTTTCTTGATTATTGGTGGGAGGGAGGGTTAAAATAGTTGCTCATTTATGTCTGTAGGATCAATGTGCTTTTCTTGTACTATTATATGTATATATATATATATATATATATACAGTAAAACCTTGGATTGTAAGTAACTTGGTTTGCAAGTGTTTTGCAAGACAAGCAAATCATTTTATTAAATTTTAACTTGATATACAAGCAAAGTCTTGTAATACGAGTACATACAGTATACACACATCACAACTGAGCCGATGATTCTTCTCTCTCTCACGCTGCAGGAGTGCAGTGATTGTTCTAAACGAGCAAGGTCTTGCAATACAAGTACATATAGTATTTTGTATTAAAGTTTGTGGGTTGTGGAACGAATCGTCTGAATTGCCATGATTTCCTATGGGGAAATTTGCTTTGATATACAAGTGCTTTGGATTACAAGCATGCTTCTGGAACGAATTATGCTCGCAAACCAAGGTTTGACTGTATTTGTTTTGCACAGTTGTCGTTTGAAAAATCGATAACGATTAAAAAAAAAAAAGGGGGCCGAAATCCAAAACACAGGCTAAGTCGCGGGCCAGACTCCGCCCCCATAATAATACTAATATAACACTATTTTTTCCATTCATTTTTCATATATACACACAATATAATCTTAACACATAATGGTAATGGTTAACCACAAAATTAAACTACACAAAGCACACAGTATGCTTCTCAACATTCATTCCTACCAGAACATAGATAACCTCTATGCAAATACAGAACCAAAAACTAAAAGTACTAATATATTTTTTAAAAACACCCTAAGATTCAAGATTCTGCATGCAGTACAACCCCCAGAGAAAAAGAGACAAATGTATTTCTTCCTGAAGAGTGCAAAAGATAGACAGCAGGTTAAAATGCTCAAAACTGGACACAATTCAAACTTGAAAATAAAACCATTCCCCTACCTTTGTTGTCTCCCTCCCTCCATGCTGTGCCTCCCTCCAGCGGATGTCTAACCTTCTGGCCAGCTCCAACCTGGCCATTTTATGCGGCCTGCGGTCCAATGCCTCCCGGTGTCATCTTGTGGTTGGCTCCCTCCTCCTCACAGCCATAGTGTGCAAGGAGCCACGTGAAGTGGCTCCTTATGCGTCCTGCACCTGAACTGGAAGCCTTCTCTCTGACGTCGCAACATCAGAGAGAATGCTTCTGAATGAGGTGTAGGATGTGCGAGGAGCCGCTGCATGTGGCTTGGCGCAGACTACGGCTGTGAGGAGGAGGGAGCTGGCCACAAGATGACACCGGGGGACATTGTACCAGGGCCACATAAAATGGCCATGTGGGCCGGATTTAGCCCATGGGCCTTGAGTTTGACCCCTGTGGTCTAGAGCACTGTTCTTCAACCGCCGGTCCGCAGACCGGTGCCGGTCCGCATAAAAATCTTGACGGTTCATGAAGGATTCGGGTCACTGCAGCAAAGAAAGGTGCCGGCGTCAGCTGACTTGCAACTTCCTGTTGCCGTCACTGTGCCGGGACTCCTGCCTTCGCCGGGACTCCTGCCGTATATGCTTCCTGCCTTTGTCTCCACACCTCCAGACCAGCAGCAGCAGCTCTGTGTGCTTTTAACTTCGGCACAGAGCTGCCCCTAAGCAGTAGTTTAGCCACGGTTTCATGAGGCAGCCTCGGGGCCTTTGTTAGGCTGGCCCACATCGAATCATCAAAGTGGGCCGACCTAGCAAAGGCCCCGAATCCGCGGCTAAACTACTGCTTAGGGATAGCTCTGTGCCAAAGTTAAAAGCACATAGAGCTGCCTCTAGCCTAAAGATTCTTGGGCCGCTGAAGGAGGGCAGAGAGCAGCTGTCCTGGAGGTCTCCCTTCCTCTCACCTTTGCAGGTCCCTTTTTTCCACTTTTTTATTTCTTCAAACGGCGACAGGCCCCAGCATCGACGTCAAGTAAGTTCCACTGTTCCTTGCAAGCGGTTCTGCTCAGCCAAAGCTTCCCCTCTCACATGAGCCACCCTCAAGGGAAAGAAAGTGACCCGCAGAGGTGAGGGGAAGGGAGGCAAATGATGGAAGTTGGGGGGAGAGAGAGAAGGGGGCAGATGATGGAAGTGAGGAGAGGAGGGAGAGAAGGGGGACAGATGATGGAAGTGAGAAGAAGGGAGAGAGGGCAGAAGGCAGATGGATGTCAGTTGAGAGGGGAGAGCAGATGCTGAATGGAAGTGGGGAAAGAACACATACTGGATGGAAGGAGGAGATAAATAAAGGGGGAAGAAAATAGAATTAGTAAGATAATGGAGGGGGTGACAAGCTGTGGGTAGACACAATGAAAAGAGGGAAACAGGACTAAATAGTAAGGAAGAATTTAATTTAGATAGAGGCAGAAAATAGAGAAGGAATACCAGATAAGAAAAGGAAAGGGAAGAGAGAGGAGAGAACGATATCAGATCTGAGTGGAGGAAATGAGAAGAAAGAGATGCTAAAAACCACAGGGGGGAGGGAAGGATAGAGATGCCAGACCATGAGGGGAACAGAAGGAAGATGATGGATGCCAGACCAAATTGTGGGGTGGCAGGAAGAGAGATGGCAGGGAAAGACAGACAGTGAATGGAAGGGGCAGATGCTGGATTGAAGAGACAGAGGGCAGACGCTGGATGGAAGAGAGTGAAAAGACAATGAAAGCAGAAACCAGAGATGACAAAAGGTAGAAAAAAATAATTTTATTTCTATCTTGTGATTAGAATATATCAGATTTGAAATATGTATCTTGATAGAGCTGATGTTAGACATAACTGGGGAGTGCAAAGCCCAGTCAGTGCTTCTTTAGCTTTCAGCTGGCTTAGGGTTCTCTCTGACCAGGGGGCAGTTGCCCTAGTTGCACTCCCCTAACACCATTCCTGCCATGTGTGACTGTGGTATTCTGATAGCATGATATTTGTGTAGCATTCTATAATAATTGGCTTATTCAGTTTTCATGATAGTAGAGGGGATATATATGAAGGAGAGGGGAGACAGGGGTTTTGTTGATCTTTGCCCTGTATTATTTGTATTTATAAAATGACAATTGTATAGTATATTGTTTCTTTTTATACTTTAATAAAATATGGTCAATATAAAATCATAACTATTTGAGGCTTGTGCGGATGGGATCAGATGGTTTATGGGACTGAGCTCGCAAGGACGGGGTGGCGATGGTTTTTAAAAAAAATTTCAGTCTTAGTAGTTTGCCGGTCCACGAAATAATTATTTTATTTCCGCTGGTCCATAGGTGTAAAAAGGTTGAAGAACACTGGGCTAGAGCATCTATTGTGCCCCAACTCTAGCATTTAAGATGGATGCTGATAGATATTTATTAAGTTAAAGCTTGCAAACTGTTATAGGGCCACAGGGTGGCACTGTTCTGTTTAAAGGGTTCAGGTAACAAAGGGAAATGTTTTATTGCTTCCTTATACTATATTGTGTATTAGTTAAGTTCTGTTCTTACTGATTGTCATTGGGAAGATGATAGAGATTTCCAGTTGAAACTTTACTTTTGATTATGTTAGAAGAAACCTATTGTAAAAAGAAGCAGAAAGTTTTCATGATGACACAGTTGAATAAAAATGATCCACCATATCTGAAAATGCTTCTGAATAAAGATTCTTGAATGAATGTTAAAATGCATGCAGATTGTGAAAAATTGCAGGCAGACCTTAGGAAATCGGAAGGCTGGGTGTCCAAATGGCAGATGAAATTTAATGTGGACAAATGCAAAGTGATACACATTGGGAAGAATAATCCGAATCATTATTACCAGATGCTAGGGTTATCGTTGGGGGGTAGATCTGGGTGTCATTGCAGATAACAAACTAAAACCTTTCACCCAATGTGTGGTGGCAGCCAAAAAAGCAAACAAGATGCTAAGAATTATTAGAAAAGGGATGGTAAACAAGACTAAGAATATTATTGTTATTCATGTATTCTGTCTTGAACTATTGTGAACGTACTTCTATCTTGCTTCATGGTGTGACCTCACCTGAAGTATTGCATTGAATTCTTATCTCATGAAAGATATAGCGGCACTAGAAAAGGTTCCAAGAAGAGCAACCAAGATGATAAAGGCGATGGAACTCCTTTCATATGAGGAAAGACAAAAGAGGTTAGGGCTCTTCAGCTTGGAAAAGAGATGGTTGAGGGGAGATAGGATTGAAGTCCACAAAATCCTGAGTGGTATACAATGGGTACAAGTGGATCAATTTTTTACTCTGTCAGGAATTACAAAGATTAGGGGACACTCGGTGAGGTTACACGGAAATACTTTTGAAACCAATAGGAGAAAATATTTTTCCACTCAGAGAATAGTTAAGCTCTGGAACGCATTGCCAGAGGTTGTGGTAAGAGCAGTTAATGTAGCTGGTAAAAAAAAAAAGGTTTGGACAAGTTTCTGGAGGAAAAATCCATAGTCTGTTATTGAAATAGACATAGGAGAAGCCACTGTTTGCCATGGATTGGTAGCATGGAATGTTGCTACTCTTTGGGGTTCTAGAATCTTGTTACTCTCTGGGATTCTGGAATCTTGCTATTCTTTGGGATTCTAGAATGGAATGTTGCTACTCTTTGGGATTCTAGAATCTTGTTACTCTCTGGGATTCCGGAATCTTGCTATTCTGTATGGAATGTTGCTACTCTTTGGGGTTCTAGAATCCTGTTACTCTCTGGGATTCCGGAATCTTGCTATTCTGTATGGAATGTTGCTACTCTTTGGGGTTCTAGAATCCTGTTACTCTCTGCAATTCCGGAATCTTGCTATTCTTTGAGATTCTATAGGGAATGTTGCTACTCTTTGGGTTTTGGCCAGGTACTAGGGACCTGCATTGGCCACCGTGAGAACGGGCTACTGGGATCATTGGTTTGACCCAGTAAAGCTATTGTTCTGTTCTTATATTAAATAAATTGAACTTGAAATGGAGTACCCCCTTGCCAGTCAGTTTTCAGGATATCCACATTGAATTTGCATAAACTTGATTTGCATATACTGCCTCCATTATATGCAAATTTCTTTCATGCATTTTCATTTGTGGATATCTTGAAAACCTGACTGGCAAGGGGGTACTCCAGGACCGAGTTGACAAACACTGGTTGAGGAATCACAGGACCTTTTGGGTGAGGACTGAAGACCATTTTCAGAGCTAGGTGGAAAGCGACGGCATGGTGGCCTACTCCAGGCTTGACTAGACAGTCTCGGATTTAGAAGTGCCTGTGAAGATCTTAGGAATCGCTTCAGAAAATGATTTGTTTTCTTGGCATGGATCTGTTTGCTGAATGACTTTTAAGTCTGGTTTTTATGCTGGGTCATTGTTTTCAAATCTTTTAGTCACACGGCCTAGTTAAAATGGTTTGTAACGATCAGACCTTTTGATAGGTGTGGCTCCAGGGGATGTTGGAGGTCTGGTAGCTCCAGTATCTGTATCATAGTGGCATAAACTAGATACAATTGTTTTAACTAGTGAAAACAAACAGACATCTTGCAGTCAAGGTCAGATTAACAATTTGTGGAGAAGCCATTCCTTTGTGGCCACCGTCCAACTCTCTCAGTTTCTCAGAACTAGGGAGTCTTGTGAGATCGAGCAGACAGACGTATGAATTGGGCGATTGGTGCCAAGGCACTACCCTCCTCTTCAGAAGCTCTTGCTTGAAGTAATTAACTCGAGAGTGGAGCTGAAAAACAGCCAATATCCCTCCCTCTGCCTTCCTCTCTCGGTGCCCTTAGAGACATATACTGGTGAGTCCCAGTATGGGGTCAGGGAGCGGGAAAGGCGGTTCTTGGCATGCAGTTTCAGAGGTGGCATGCCAAGAACTGCTTCTCCTGGGGACTCACCGGTCAGTATATGTCTCTAAGGGCACCGAGAGAGGAAGGCAGAGGGAGGGATTTTGACCGTTTCCACGGCAGAAGGGAGAAGCCGAACCAGTCTTAGGCTTGGCCCACTGTCCTGCAGGCTAGTTTTTCTTAGTGGCCCTGCATTTCTGTTAAAGGGTGACAGCTTGTCTGGAAGTCCACTGTTAAGTGGGGGATGAGTCGCCCCTCTGGATGGCGCACAGGGCTCGATGGTAGGCTGAATCCAGGCAAGAAGTTGGGGGAGGGGGCAAATAAAGGACCGGTGACACCGGAAGGAGCCAGACCAACAGGTTATGAGCAGCTCTAATTGGAAAGTTCAATTGTAAAAGTCTGGCAGCGGAGATTCTCCCCCAATGGGGAAGCAATTTAAGGGAGTGCCTCCGAGTTCCGGGATCCTTCCTGTTTCTCGGAGGCAGCTCACTCACCCATCCCACCTTCCTTTCTTAGCCTTTCAATTTATGTTTGATATATGTAGCATGCTTGTTGCAACTTACAAATTTTATTGCGGGGGGAGGGGGTTACCTGAGCTAAGAGTGAGGTACTGTGAGTGAAGTGCTGTGCAGCTCATGGGGGAGGGGGAAGACATCTTGACCAGTAAACTGAATATTGTGGTTATAATATACGACTATTACTACTATTTATCATTTCTAAAGCGCTACCAGATGCACCCAGCGCTGTACATTAAACACGCAAGAGACGGTCCCTGCTCGAAAGAGCTTGCAATCTAATTATAATATAATAGTGTTCTGAGCAATTTGATTAATATGTTTTTCCTGCTTTATTGTATGTTACAATATAAAATTTTGGAACTGAAAAAAAAATAACTATGACTCCATCATGTTTGACTGCCTATATGGTTCGTATGGTGGAGAAGCATGGGTGACGGGCTCACACAAAGTGGTGGATGCAGCTCTGGCTAGTGTTCCCAGATGTCTTTTTGAGGACATATCCAGGGGTCTGGGTGGCTTTTCAAAACCTGCCACTTTGTCCAGGTTTTGAAAAGCTGTGTGGGTCAGGGAGGAAGTCCCCTCCCTGCCCGCCAAGAGCAGGCAGTGGGGGGGGGGGGGGAGGCAGGGTTTGGGGCGGAATTAGGGCGGGGTGGGTGTAACTAGGCAGGCCTGGGGGCGGGGCTGGGGGGGGGTCCAGATTTTCCAAAAGGAAAATCCGGCAACCCTAGCTCTGGCCATCTTGTTGGGCAGACTGGACGGGCCCTGCAGGTCTTCATCTACTGTATTACTGTGTGCTGGGATATTATTCATTTTGAAATCCCTGCTTCTGGGTTTCACAGAGTTAACCCACAGACTTTGCATCTGTGATATACGCAGGGAGAAAAAATTCAAAGCAGCACAGCGACCCATGGGGTCGCCCCTTTGTAAATCGACCTTCAGGCTAGTGGTTAAAAGCACTGACACCTCTTTAAGAAATAATCTTCATAAAGTACATCAAGCATTGACGTTGAAAGGTTGCACTTCCAAAAGATTTCTGGATAGAAGCTTATCTTATCAGGCCGGTATTTGGAGTAAAACCACAAGTGACTTGTTCTTAAACTCAATTTCCTATCAAACATTTAGAAAATCTTTGAAGACCTATTTATTTCACAAATTTGTCGAATGAAATTTCTGTCGTGTATTGAATAGGTTCACGTATGTATTCACAGCGTTTAGCAGTTTCTCTTGAGGTAAACCGCTCTGAACTGCGAGGTAGAGCGGGTTATAAATAAATTTTTTAAATGATTATTATTGATATCTGTGTTCTCTTCACATCTTGCTAAACTACATCGGACAATATCATTGTGTTTGCTTTAGGTCAGGGCTGCCCAAGTCCGGTCCTCGAGATCTACTGGCAGGCCAGGTTTTCAGGATATCCACAATGAATATGCATGAGAGAGATTTGCATACCACGAAGGCAGTGCATGCAAATCTCTCTCATGCATATTCATTGTGGATATCCTGAAAACCTGGCCTGCCAGCAGATCTCGAGGACCGGACTTGGGCAGCCCTGCTCTAGGTGTTCTCGTCTTTCCTCTCCCCTTATAAATTCACATGTAAGGTAACATAAGAACATAAGCAGTGCCTCTGCCGGGTCAGACCACAGGTCCATCCTGCCCAGCAGTCCGCTCTCGCGGCGGCCCAAACAGGTCAAGACCTGTCTGAATCATTAGAAGGGGCTCCCTTGCCACCTTGGTTTCCCATTTAAGTCCTGCCTTCCTATCGAAGTCCTAGCCCTCCGGTCTTGCACATGCACGACCTGGTTGGTTTATACTCATTACCTGGGTAACTTCCTATACTTGTGTTACATCCCAGCTCCTCCCTCAGTATCCCACGATCCCTTTATCCCTCAGGAATCCATCCAATCCCTTTTTGAATCCCTGTACCGTACTCTGCCTGATCACTTCTTCCGGTAGCGCATTCCAAGTGTCCACGACCCTTTGTGTGAAAAAAAACTTCCTTGCATTTGTTTTGAACCTGTCTCCCTTCAGTTTCTCCGAATGCCCCCTCGTACTTGTTGCCCCCTTCAGTCTGAAGAATCTGTCCCTATCCACCCTCTCAATGCCCCTCATGATCTTGAAGGTCTCTATCATATCTCCCCTGAGCCTCCTTTTCTCCAGAGAGAAGAGCCCCAGCCTATCCAGCCTCTCGGCGTATGAGCAGTGTTCCAGCCCTCTTACCATTTTCGCTGCTCTCCTTTGGACTCTCTCAAGTACCGCCATGTCCTTCTTGAGGTGCGGCGACCAATACTGAACGCAGTATTCTAGATGTGGACGCACCATCTCTCGATACAATGGCATGATGACTTCCCGTAGGTTGATTTATAATGAGATCATGCAATGGATTAGTTCAGTCTGACAAATTTCTGCATTCTGTGGATAGACAAGCAAATTTTCTGAAACAATATTTATTTATATTTCTATCTCGTCCTCCCGTAAGCTCAGAACGGGTTAAAAAGGACATTCACAGTAAATTACATTAGACATTCATGGTTGCTTAAGGACATGACTGGTTGCAAAGGGACATTCATAGGTAATTACAAAGAGATGTTTACCGTGGCAATGGGACAGTAAAGGCAATGATGGTCCCATAGGCAACCATAGTTTGGCGTTATCACTGAACAGTTGGGTTGAGGGTCTGAGCACTTTACTAATTAAATTAAACTATATATTTAGTTAATTAAAAGGGGAAAAAAGCAGTTAGAGCTGTGATATTGGAAGTGATTTATATCATTATCATCACAGAATAGTAATTTCTAGCTCCTTGGATTAATTAAAGGACATGAATGGTGGCATAACAGGCATTTAATGGAAGGAGTGTATATAGAGGGGATTGTCTGATGGTGAAGAGAAAGGTTGAAGAGTTGAAGAGAAAGGTCTTCACTGCTCTTCGGAAAGTCATCAGTGAGTTCTATGATCTAATCTGTGCAGGCAGTTGGTTCCAGAGCCGAGGTTTCCATCTGGAGAGATCTTCCTGGGAGGATGCCTCTCTGCTTCAAAGCGGAGGGGGCAGGTGGGGATGTGCATCGTAAGAAGATCTACATGCCCAAATAGCAGCGTTCAGACCTTGTTCCCATTTAAACATGTCGATGATTCAAAAATAACCCCAGTAATGTGCTTATCAGAGGGATAAGCCTATGTGAGGCAAGGATCCTGCTGCTTAATGTGCAGGGAGGGGGAGGGGGGGTCTCGCAGGAGAGGCGAGTGTGAGTGAATATAATCTATTATCCGCACATTCATTTCCTACACAGACAAGACATTTTTAATAGAATGAAACTCTGGGGCGAAGGGTGATGATACTATGCTGAATGGGTATAGACTCGGCGATAAATATTCCTTGGTGGAAGGTAGCGAGGAATCGAGCGGGTGAGTCTGCAGCTCAGCAGAAGGAGGGAGATTTGGGCCTTGTGATTCTTTTCGTTCCTTGTGATGTGTCAGATGGGAAAAGAGCAGAAGCCAGACTGCAGGAAAGATGGAAATGAAAGAAACGACTGGATTCAGATGGCCATGGATATCGCCTTTGGTAGGTTGCCAGAGTCTTAGCAATGTGAGCTGTCAGAGAGGGACCAAGATGGTAAAGGGGATGGAACTCCTCTCGTATGAGGAAAGACTAAAACGGTTAGGGCTCTTCAGCTTGAAAAAGAAACGGCTGAGGGCAGATAGGATTGAAGTCTACAAAATCCTGAGTGGAATAGAACAGGTACAAGTGGATCGATTTTTCACTCTGTCAAAAATGACAAAGACTAGGGGACACTCGATGAAGTTACAGGGAAATACTTTTAAAACCAATAACAGGAAATATTTTTTCACTCAGAGAATAGCTAAGCTCTGGAACGTGTTGCCAGAGGTTGTGGTCAGAGCAGATAGTGTGGTTGGTTTTATGAAAGGTTTGGACAATTTCCTGGAGGAAAAGTCCATAGTCTGTTATTGAGCTCACTGGGCCACATCAAAATGGAAGATGAAACTATACTATCTTATGCCGATGATATCCTCTTCCTCATCATCATCCCCATAACCAATAACCATCCCAATATTGCTGAAAAAATCTCAAACAATATAGATAAAATTCAAACCTGGGCAACGAACAAGTTGAAACTGAATGCCACTAAGACCAAAGCCATTGGTTTCCGCACTGCACAATAGAATATCATACCTAACCTCACTCTTTCATCAGGTATCACTCTCATAATGGAAAAATCCACCATGGTACTAGACTGCATCTTAGATGACACTCTCACAATGGAACCACAAATATCTAACCTTCAGAAAAAGACCATCTACACTATGCGTCAACTACGACTCACAAGACCATACTTCCACCCACACCACTTTGCTCTGATCGTTCCGATGATGGTCCTACCCCAACTGGACTATTGCAACTCTACCTACCTTGGCATCAACATCGCTCTTATCCACAAACTACAACTCATCCAGAACACAGCCGTTAGACTAATCTACAAATTAAAGAAATTTGACTCAATCACAACCTTCATCAGGCAGCTACATTGGCTCCCAATATCATCCCGAATAATCTTCAAATCATCATGTATCCTACACCAAATCCTGTACGGAAGCTCAGCAGCCCCTCTCAACCAATTATTCTCTAATGTTTGGATGACATCAAAAAGAATCCTTAACAGAGTCCAACTAAACCTACCATCCACTACAAATGAATTTTCCACTCTATGCTAACCTATCTGGGTGTAAAAATCTGGAATGACCTACCGGATGCTATCAGGAAAGAGACAAACTACACTAGATTCAGAAAAAACCTGAAGACTCTCCTTTCTGACAACTAACTATCTTAGTTTCTGTATAACATCCCCTACGTCTAAGTCCCTCCTCTTATCTCTCCATGTCCTCTTCCCTTCCTTCTTTCCCCTACCTCTTTGATCTGTCGCCTTGAGCCTGTATAGGTATGTTGCGACTCACAAATGGAAGATTAGATTAGAGACCGACATGGAGAAAGCCACTAATTGCCCTGGATCGGAAGCATGAAATTTTGCCACTCTTTGGGATTCCAGAATCTTGCTATTCTTTGGAATTCTGGAATCTTGTTACTCTTTGGGATTCCGGAATCTTGCTATTCTTCGGGATTCTGTATGGAATGTTGCTACTCTTTGGGATTCTGGAATCTTGCTATTCTTTGGGATTCTGGAATCTTGTTACTCTTTGGGATTCTGGAATCTTGCTATTCTTCGGGATTCTGTATGGAATGTTGCTACTCTTTGGGATTCTGGAACCTTGCTCTTCTTTGGGATTCTGGAATCTTGTTACTCTTTGGGATTCCGGAATCTTGCTATTCTTCGGGATTCTGTATGGAATGTTGCTACTCTTTGGGTTTTTTGCCAGGTACTGGTGACCTGGATTGGCCACTGTGAGGACGGGCTACTGGGCTAGTTTAACTGGTTTTAGTGCAGAATGCGCAGTTGTGTGTGGCTGCACAGAAGCATTGATCAGCGGCACTGGAACTCCACACCGTAGGTTCATTCACTGTCATGTTGTCTTTACCAAACTATCAAAGTTCTTCATTGCAAAAGCAGGTCCTTCACTGTGTCATCTTGGACTTTGAAGGGTTAAGCTAAAACTACCAGTAGTCACCGTTGGCAAACGAGAGGAAAGAAGGGAAAGGCAAATTATTTTGTTCCTGTCTGCAACCTCCTTACCACGCACACACACACAAAATGCCTTTACAACATTCAGCCCTTCCAAGTTTGCACTCGGAACACAGAAAGTGGATACGATCTGAGAATGACCTTGACCCGACCTTCTTTCTGCTGCCTGCGGTGATCACTTTGATACTACAGCTCCTGGACTGTTACCAGCCTTGAGCTCTCTGGGAAGGCAGCAGACTAAGAGCTGAGATATTCATTATTTAACACGGAAGCAGTATCTCAGACCACATGAATACGCTATACGCAACCCTTCAGAACTGGATCCGCAGACTGACTAATGGTTCCTGGAGGAGTGTGGCACGCCTGTCCAATCTATGAATCTAGGATCACTCATTCCTGGAGATATCCACCACAGAAGGTATTACTGCTATTGAATTAAAGCCCTCATCCCTCCAAAAGGAGTGCCAGAGTACCAGGCTTCCTGTAGTGATATAGTATGGCTGTAAAACAAAACAAAAAAGGCAGTATACAAGTCCCTTTCCCTGGATTTGATGTTGTCATCTGAGGAAATTCAGACTTGATGATGGACCAAGGGCTAAACTAGACCATGGTAGAACCTCTCATCCTAGGTGCTGTGACAATTGTATGCTGCCACTGGGGAGGTTTCCCCAAACTATTTGTTGCTCTGTCTCTGCCTCTCTCTCTGTTGCTTCCTTCAGTTTCAGGTCCCGATGCTCTAAACTTACCGTGCATTTAACGTTCATCGCTAAACGAGTTCTAACTGGTTTAGTGTCAAAGTATTTCAGCTTCCAATACACATAATGGCTCTGTGTGGTCTTTTCCTTGCTTCATAGCATCCTCCGATAATACTGTGTAAAAGTACAACACAGTCATTAATATTGAAGAACTAAGGCCAGTGCTGACATTCTAAACAATGCAGTTCAACACACCAGCATTCATTGATAGACTTTTGATTCCGTACCACCCTCCAAGATCTTTAAGATCTATTTCTCAATTTAACCTTAATATCCCTTCTTTAAAAATCATTGGCAAACGTCGCACCTCCACGTTTTCTGTAACAGCCCCTACAATCTGGAACGCTCTTCCTTTATATCTAAAAATGGAAAAAAACCTAAAAAATTTTAAAAGCAATCTAAAGTGCTTTCTTTTTAAAGATGCTTTTAACTGAACCACTATATTTTAGCTATTAATTTGATACTGTTCCCCAGTTCCTAAGTGTTATTCCCTTAAATGTTTCTTACTTTTTCTATTACAATTGTATTTCTCCCCCCTTCCCACATGTATCTAAGGCCTACGGGTCAATATTTACCCAGTTTGTACAGTTGGTAGTCCTGTAATTTTTATAGGAAAGTATGTTCAATTGTTATTTTTGTTTTAATGTTAATGTTTTTACTTTGTACAACGCTTTGTAGAATCGAAAAAGCGTTTAATCAAAAACTGAATAAACTATATAAACTATATATATATATATATATATACTGTGGTCTGTGTCTGTATATGGCCGTTTGGTTGAGGATGGGCTGGGGAGGGCTTCGACGGCTGGGATTGTTTAGATGGGCTGGAATGAGCTTTGATGGAGAATTAGAAACATAGAAACATGATGGTAGATAAAGCCATCCGCAGCATCCACTATCTCCTCCTCTCCCTATTGGCTAAGGCTCTTAACATTTGCATCTCCTCTTCCTATAGGCTAAGGCTCTTTACTCCTGCATTGTGAGGTCATAGAGCTTTATGATTATAGAAACATGATGGCAGATAAAGACCAAATGGCCCATCTAGTCTGCCCATCCGCAGTAACCAGTAATTCAGTAGATGGAACCTAAGCACAGAACTGGGCATAGCTTTGGGTTCTGATCCAGAAATAGCTAAGAAGAAAAGTTTAAATTAAATCAGTAATTTAAAGAGAGGGTACGGGTCTTTATTTACCGTCATCTACTATGTTATTAAATTGAGCACTGGGCAAAGCCCAGACATTGTCTGGTGATGCACGAAATGAAACGCTAACCATTAACACTCCAAAATTACCGGCAGGTTGAACCATGTGTGTTTGAAGCGTGTCTCAGGCGTGTGCGTCAGGTCTGGGCTGCCAGTTGCATGAGAGATGAAGATACATTTATCGCACTTGAAGGACGGTTGGCGCCCGGGACGGTGACACCCCAAATTGCCATGCCATGCACCTCCCCCTCTTCCCTGCCTCTTGAGCACCCCCGCCCCTCACGCATCTCTTGGACTGCTTTGCCGACGCGAGCAGCATCTTCCACTCGCTGCTCGCCCCGCCCTCAGCTCCCTTCTGACATCACATCCTGGTTCCAGCACGAGCAGCAAGTGGAAAACGCTGCTTGCGCCAGGAAACATTTAAAGAGGGACGCAGGGGGCCGGAGAGGAGGAGAAGCGCCCCCTCCCCCCACCTTTAAGGTGCCACTTGTAGAATTAGGGTCATAAATTTTAACTGATGCTAATTAGTGAAAATAATTGATTATTAGCACACAATTGTTGACGCTAATTTGCTCGTCATTCAAATAAATTGTGCGCAGAAATCCAACGCATGCCATTTTTAACACCATTTATAGAAGTAGGCTGAACGCGGGCTCCTTAAATGCTCCGACGCTCATAAGAATTGAATGTGCATCGGAGCATTTACCTCACTGGCTTGATAAAAGGAGCCCCGTGTCTGTCCTACTCTTGGGCGAATTTCTTACAAATGTAGTAAGTAAATCCTAATACACAGAATCAAGAAATCAGCAGGGTTGGGGCTATGGAGCAGAAGAGGTCAGATAGATCAAAGGAAGCCTAAGAATGATGACGACTTGCCAGCGTGTTGGAACCTGGGAAGCAGGAGACAAAGCACCAACCTTTCCCCTAGGCTGTGGGTGTGTTTCAGTTACTGACATAATATAGTAATCGCTGTTCTCATTTACGTAATGGTTACTTTGTAGAGGATATGCAAAGAACACTGTGACCACATCTGAATATGTCCATCAAGCCCAGTAGCCCATTCTCATGGTGGCCAATCCAGGTCCCTAGTACCTGGCCAAAGAATAGCAAGATTCCGGAATCCCAAAGAGTAGCAAGATTCTAGAATCCCAAAGAGTAGCAACATTCCATACAGAATCCCAAAGAATAGCAAGATTCCGGAATCCCAAAGAGTAACAAGATTCTAGAACTCCAAAGAGTAGCAACATTCCATGCTACCGATCCAGGGCAAGCAGTGGCTTCCCCCATATCTTTTTCAATAACAGACTATGGACTTTTCCTCCAGGAACTTGTCCAAACCTTTCTTAAAACTAGCTACACTATCCGCTCTTACCACAACCTCTGGCAACGCGTTCCAGAGCTTAACTTTTCTGTGAGTGAAAAATTTTCCTCCTCCCTCTGACGTCACCTCCTATGCGTGACACCCAGAAGTGACATCAACGGGAGAGCCGACAGGGTCACGAAGAGCATGCTGTTGATCGCCGCGAGCAACAACTTCAACTAGAGGTATGGGGGAAGGGGAGCGTGAGTTTGAAGGGGAGGAATGGAAAGAGGTGGGGGGGGGGGAGGTGAAGGGGTGCCGGCGCGGTGACAATCTATCTAATGTACCTGTGGCAATGGGGGCATTAAGTGACTTGCCCAAGGTCACATGGAGCAGCGTGGGATTTGAACCCACAACCCCAGGGTGCTTTAACCACTGCGCCACACACTCCCCAGTCAGAAACGCACTTTATTTCCAGCAATAATTTTATACTCCCTAAATCCCTGAAAATTCAATTATTTCTTGGCTAAGGCAATACATTTATACTTTTAAATCCAGCCAAATTAGTCATATCATGCTACAATCCTTTTCGTTGCCACAAGTATTTCCATCGTGTAGCGTCAGTTCTCTGGTCTTCTGTCTCTCTCTTTTTGCCCGTTTCTAAATGTACAATACTTTATCGGAGACTGTAAACCACTAAGGTGTTCTATTAAACGCTGGCTAAATAAATAAAGAGTCCCCTGACAGGATCACCTAGTCCTAGCAATACCTCATGGAGAGATGCTCAGGCTCTGGCAAAAGGCATTTCTGGTTTCTTTAGGAGATCAATACGAAAAGTTCTCAGCCCAACCAACTTCCTAAATTCTGACCATTGTTTTACCTCTGGAGCTGAAAAGAGTGCGATCCAATTTGCAGAAACAAAATTCTATGTTTTGACATTGTTTCAGATCATTGACTGAACCATATCCACCTCATTCTCTGCTTAGTTGAGGTGAGAACTTTTCAGCAACATTCCAGCGCTGAGATTGTGATGTCATAAGGCCTCATTCCACCAATAAGAGCCAACCTCAACAGTGATGTCACAATGGCTTGATTGTCCTGTACTTGGCTCACATAAGAACATAAGAGCTGCCATACTGGGACAGACCAAAAGGTCGATTAAGCCCAGTATCCAGTTTCCAGCAGTGGCTAACCCAGGTCCTGTTCTTCAGTGTCTACTGTCTATCTCGACTTCAGTCCTTCTACACCAGCATTCTTCAAGACTTGAGGGTCAGTGGCTAGGCCCATTCAAACTCTGATCTTCTCCTCTCTCCTTAAAGAATGACATGGGGACGGGGACGGGAACGGTGATGAATTGTGTCCCCTTGTCATTCTCTAATCTGAAACAATGTCAAAACCAGAGAATTTCGTTTCTGCAAATTGACAACGAAAGAAGATCGCACTCTTTTCAGTCACAATGGCAAAATAACGCTGAGAATTTAGGAAGTTGGTTCATCGGGCTGAGAACTTTTCAGCATCTTCTCATTTGTAATCAGTGACTTTGAGTGACCCCAGGATGGGCTTTACATTTTTTTTTTTTAAATTATTATCTGATCAAACACAATCAGATTCATGGGAAAAACTTCAATTCAGACAGTTTTTCCAACTTTCGGGTTTTCTGGACAACCCCTACCAGTTCACCCTATACTTAAATCCACTCATCTAAAGAAATACTCGATGATGCATAGCTATGAATCAGTTCTAGCTTCTAAAGGGGGAACTCCTGGCTGTGGGTCGCCTCTTCCAGCCTGGTCTCTAATACAGCGTTTCTCAATCCTTTCCTGAAGGCAAACCTTGCCAGTCAGGTTTTCAGGATCTCCACCATAAATATGCATGAGAGAGATTTGCATATTATGGGTCTCTGCTACATATTCATTGTGGCAGACCTGAGAGGGATGAGAAGCACCGCATTACTACTACGGCTACATATGCAGCGCTGTACATCAAAACACAGAAGAGACAGTCCCTGCTCCAAAGAGCTTACAATCTGGAAAAGAAGGTGCATCACTACACAGTGCTCAAGTGGGGGAATTACAGAGGGATAAGACAGATATTGGTGCTTAGAAGTTGGCTTTGAGTCTGGATTTGAAGACTGCCAGGGATGGAGCCTGACGTATCGAGTCAGGATTCCGGAATGTTATTGTTCTCTGAGATTCTGGAATGTTGCAATTATTTGGAAGGTTCCAGAATGTCAAAGAGCAACATTCCATACTACTATTAATCATTTCTAGAGCGCTACTAAGAGACAGTCCCTGCTCAGAAGAGCTTACAATCTAGCCAAGGTGGGGGAATTACAGATATTGCTGCTTAGCAGGTGCGTTGGCATTCAATCTCCCTCCTTGGGAGACCTTAGGGTTCAGCTGGAGCAGGAGGACTGACAGAAGGGTTTTCCCCGCCCATAAAATGCTCTTCTTCCGTTTATCAGCCCATTTTCAGGGTCGACTGTGGCATCTACCGAGTTGAGAGTAATTTTCTGGGCTGGCTGAAATGTGGAGTCCAGCTGCCGGTAGGGGGTGCACCATCCGTCACCCCGATCTCTCCTTGCCACGGGGCGAAGGAGCGGGGGTGTCCCGGGCAGGGGGGTGGGAGGAGCAGCATCGGGGCTTGTCCGGGGAGGAGCCGCCTTTCCGGGCCACGCGGTGCAGGGGGAGGAGGATCGCGGTGCTCCGGGGAGTGACGGGGGCCGCAGCGGCACTGCAGTCTGCGGCGGGAGCGGGGGGGAGACGGTGCCGGGGACATGCCGAGAGCCTGAGGGGCTATGGCTCGGGACAACGGCGGCGGCAGCTCGTCCTGGAAGAAGCAGGCGGACGACATCAAGAAGCTCTTCCACTTCAAGGAGACCCTGGGCACGTAAGTGAAACGGGGGCAGAGGAGGGGGCTGGAGCCCGGGGCAAGGGAGGGGGCGGGAGCCCGGGGCAGAGGAGAGGGCGGGAGCCCGGAAAGTCAGCTTCGGGGCGATGCCTAGCTCCTGCCGGACTTTGGGGCTCTGGTTTCTTGGTGTTGGATGGATTCTGGGCTCCCCGTCGAGATCTTTTCTGCAGTTGTGGCTTTCGTTGGGGGGGGGGGGGGTCACAAGAGGAGTTTCACTTTGTTCTTGGGCACCGGGGCTGCGTTATGTGGGTGATATTTGAAATCTCTTCCAGCCTGTCTGTCTTCCACCGCTTCTGTTTCCTTCCTAACTTGTGTATAATGTGCGGCTGTATAGATTCAAAGCCTCTACTGTGTAGGGGACCCTATAGAAATGAAAGGAGCCTCTGAGGGTCACAGTGAATGCACTGGAGCCCGCTCTGTGCCCGGGGAGGGGTCATTTGTGGAGGGGGGAGGAGCTAAACTCCCAGAGGCAGGCAGTGGCCTCCGCCTAGGGGTCACCCACCACTGACCCCTTGGCAGTCAGCTCTGGGGCAGATGCCCCTCTGAGGTCTTGGCCACTCTCCTATCCACAAAATCCTGGCCAGACCCAAGTCCAGTTACCCCAGGGACAAGGGACTGACATTTCTGATTTTGTTTCTAATCTTGCCAATTTCCATCAGTTTTCTCCCATTATTTTGCTGCGGTCTCTCATACAGGTCCCCCCCTCCCCCCCAGCATCCGATCTTGGCCCTGGATCCTAAGAGGGATTAGGACCCGGTTTCTGGCCACTTCTGTTAAGGAAACGTGTACCACGTTCAGGTCCTTTGATAAATGCAATTGAGTTCTATTATACAAAATAAAAATAGATCCTTTTTTTTTTTTCCTATAATTCTTCAAATTGTTCTCTGAAAATCAGAAAATGGAAATCTTTAGACGATTCTCTCTCCTAACTCGGGAACAATTTCGTTATTCTGTTTTTTTATGTACGTTCATTGTCATCTTTTGTATGGCGATTCCTTAAAAACTGATAAATATTTGAAACAAACAAAGAAACATACCAGTTTGGTTTTCATTTGAAGATACATTATTTGCCCCAGTGCCGTCCTTGCCCATC